>NW_027315724.1:24202920-24585420 GCF_026437365.1 Eucyclogobius newberryi
CATAACAAACTCAAACATACATATGACAGTTTGAAGTGATATATAGGCTACACATGTTAAGGTTGTTTCAGTTGTTTTAATCATAAGAAATCTGATGTTCACATTTTCTCCCTGCGCTGGTCCCAAGCCTGGAAAAAGAATGACATTACAGGTTGTATTTGTGAAGGAACAAGCTGACAGGAATACAATGATGTCATCACGGCGTGGGAAGTATAGTCTGTCGTGAATGTTGTGAGTGGGCAGAAGCATTTTTATACAGATTTAGAGAAAACCAGGTTCACAAAGTGCAGGGACGTGGTTATCATGCATATTAAGTTGTATTTTTTTTATTTGAATACAACTCTTATTCTGTTTGTATATTTTATTTAATTTTATACACTTTTTAAACCACTAAAAACACATAAAACACAGAGAGTGAAAAAAGAAAACATAAATGTCACTTAGTCCTTGGTCTATCAAGGTCATTTTTCAAATTAAGTCCAAAGATAATTATTTCATTTCACGGATGTCAATTATTATTCCAGTCATTCCAGTTCTTGTTTGTGTCATCCATTTTTCATCACGACCTTCTTTCCCAGCAGCCAGACGTACGCTCTAAACGCATCTGTTCATTGTGATCGGGATGAAGACACGTGTTGAGCTGAAGCTGCTGTCACGGATCAGGCCGATCAGACACTTCACCTACACTGGGGCGAACAATGAAAGTTTGTGCTTGTCTTGACAAATACAGGCAGTAAACTCCCTCACGGCACATTTCCTACCTCCCCCACTTCGCCGAGTGCCAGTGCGTCTGCGATCTGCCCTCCGCGCTCACATGCATGAGGGCACAGCTGGGGGACAAATGAGCAGAGACCAACCACAGCTATTGCAGTCTCCTTCAGTGCGTCTGTGTTCCAGCAGAAGGTTAAGGAATAAAAAGAAACTGCAGACGGGAGAGAGAGCCAGGCACAAAAGCATTAGATATCAAACTGAATTTCAGAGGTTGCAACTACAAAGACCTGTCGCCATGACAACTACACACTTTAACCAGCGTTTAATTGGCACTGTCTGCACTTGTCTGTTGTTTTCCATCCCTGTACAGTGTGTAATTATGTTCTGATTTGTAGCTATTAAGCACCATTATTTGCTGTGAAATAAGCAAATAGGACTACATTTGTATAAGCTCACATTACTTATTGCTTATTACTTATATTTTATGAGTTGAAGTGTTGAAATGGTGAGTCCACCTGCTGCTTCTGAAACACATCAAAGATAAAGAGGGGCCATAGACTCACAAGTGTATCAGGTTCACCAAAGACGAAGTTTGCTTTTATGTTTTGCCTAAGGGTTTGTTATGTCATCTTCAGTTTACAAAGATATGTTTTATATTGTATTTTAAGTGCTATTGTGTTCTAAAACTCTCCTCAAGGATAAATTGTCATTGTGCCATGGAAACAACAACCAACATGGTCAAAACAGCAAGAAAGAGGACAAATCATACAGTCAATGGGACAAATAGTTGACGATAAATGATAAAGATAAATGTGGATGAATAATATTTGGCAAATGGCAGAGCTGTTTCACAAGGTGGACCACTCTGGATGGAGCGCAGACTCCCCACCTCTTACTTGTCTATTTTCAGACAAACTGTGGGCGGTAAAGAGAAAGTGTTTGAGTCGGGACAGGAACGAGGGAGAGATACGCTCTTGACAGTGACAAAACAGGAGAAACAACAGGACAAAGTAATTAAGGCTCTGGTGTGATTAAAGGGGCACTATACAACTTTTCTGGTGGAGGATAAGCCACCTCTTTGTCTACATACTTGTCCTGAAATATTTCACGATTTGGCAATAAATGTATCTATCTCCATGAGAAGACGCTACCAGGCCAAGTTACAAGTCTGTTCACCCTGTTCACAGAAAATGCATTGTCATTTCCCAATTCAAATAACCAGAAACTGTTAAAATGTTCTCTGTCCATTGTGGCCAGTAGTATCAGTAGTTACTTAGTTTATTAACAGTTAAATGTGTGTAAAAACACCTTGTGTTTCCAGGTGGCAAACTGCATCAGAAAAGTTACATAGTGAACCTTTAAAGGGCTTATAACAGGTTTTTATGATATTCTAATTTTTATTTTATTCGGTGTTGCTGTTGTACACACACATTTATATTTTCACACCAATTGAGTAGGTATTTGTAGAGAAAACATTGAAAAATGTGTAGAAAATGACAGGAAGTGACATCACACTGGGTACACTCATTCAAGACTATGCATAATTTACACAAAGAAACAACTTTTTTAACATTCTAAACATTGATTCAACAAAATAAAGTCACTCCCATATATTTTTATTCACTGAGTTTTTGCCTTTGAGCGTGTTTGCCATTTTGAATGTTTGCTGAGTAATTTCCTATTAATTAAATTATAAACCGAATAAATGTGGTATTCTGTGATAACATTTTAGAACTATAAGTATATTACACACGTTTTTCGCATTTGGCATTTGGACTAGTTCACTTCCTCCCACCTGTAGATCGTTTCCCATTTTGTTCCCCAACATTGAAAAGCGAGTGGACGCTACATTCTTTAATCAGAATCATAAAGTGTGTGTTTATGTGAATAAGAGGCCGACTCAGCTGTGCATTCTTGTGAGGTGAATTCATCGGTCCCGGGCCTCACACAGCATCACACCACACACTCTCCTGTTGCAGAATGTGTCTGTGCCTGCACTTGATAAGATAGGGTTGGGTTGCACAGCTTGCAGGCAGATTGCATTGTAGACAAAATTCAGTTGTAAAAAAAGTTCTGGTTTAGTTACCGTGTTATGTTATTGGTGACAAATCTGGCTTAATCTTGGTTCGCCCACAGTTTGTTCAACATTTAGTCATAATTTGATCTTGAATTTTGAACCTTTTGTTGCATTAGATATCTTATTTGATCTAGTTTTAGTTTGGTTTGACCCATTTGTGCTGATTTTTCAATTCATCAATCCAAGACACATTTCATCCTGATCCCGCCGAATACGTTCTCTCCTCCAGTATCAAAACGCTGACCAAACACTTCCCAAATTCTCCCCAAGTGAACGCCTCTTCTGTAATACGCTGACTAAGACACTTGTGCAGCGTGAACGAAAGGTCGGCCCCCCTTAAGGAGCACACAGAGGAGCCTCACTGTAAGGTCAAGCTGCAGGTCAGTGCGTGCATTCTGCCATTTGGCCACCGGGGACAGTAACCCAACTGTACTGCCCAGCGCCAATTGTTCCCTGGTGAAAGGGGGTCTGTCAGATGGACATAAATCACATGTGTGCGCCTGTATTCATTCCGGCTGTACATTTAGAAGCTCGATATGCAGAAGCAGCTAAGTACAAATGTGACTGGACGTATTTACAATAATTGTTACTGAATAAAGCCCATTTTTATTCTGAAATATTCACAATGAAATTTATTTATAAAGCACAATTCATACAAACTGCAATTCAAAGTGATTTACAGTGTTTAAAAGACAATTAAAAATAAATAAATGAATAAATAAACAAATTAATAAAAAAAAAAAAAACACACAAAATCAGAGCAAAATAAAGAATAAAAATAATGCAGTATTTTAAAATATTAAAAACCAGGTAAAATTATGTCAGTCATAGGGGCGGCTAAACAAAACATTGTTAAATGTAAATTAAAGGATACATTTGATGCTTTGTTTCGTGTACCTTGTATTGAGCTAGAACACAAGTAGATCATCATTTTACATCTTCACATTTTAAACTGTAATATTTGTATTTTGCATGTGTACACAAGAGGAGTACATCTGTGTGATACTATTGGAAGCTCAAAGCTAACTCGCAGATATTTTCACTGCGCCCACAATCTAACGCACATCCTAAATAAAGAACTGTGATGCAAACTTAGCACTAGGGCCCTGGAAGTATAAACTTAGAGTGAGTAAAGTAGGTGCGGCTGTGTACAAATAACCAGGCACTCAACATTAGCATTTAGCATTTTGAGTCCATGTTTTTTTAATTTCAAATGTTTTTAAAGGGCTATAGGACATTTTAGTTGCAGGACAATCAGTGGTGGAAAGTACTCAAGTAAAAGTATTGAACATAAGCAAAAAACATGACTTACAGTACATTTTACAGTGAACACCTTTTTACTTTGACTACATCTGAATTCTACTTTACTACATCTTTTAAAAGGACTGAAAGGCAAAACGTTTCTTCCTTTTTCTGTTTGGTTTGAGGGATTATTTGTAGTTTTTTCTAAGAAGTAAAAAAACAACAACAATCAAGATCACCATACAACACTTCTAAAATACTTCTAGGTGATATTTTTACTTTTTCATGTCTACTTTTTTGGTCCTTTATACATGCTACAAAAAAACTGAACACCAGCTTTTCCCAACCTGCATCGACGAGGAAGGTTTAAAGCTAATTAAAGTTGATTTAGCATTACACATCCTCTTTAATAACCGCTTTGCCCATTTCAAATCTCACAGCTCACGTCGCCTGACATTTGCTTTGCCTCTCCTTCTTCCTCACAGCCTCAGCTCGCAGACACACGGGGTTCAGGGCTGACCACGACTCGCATTTGGCCCTGAACTTCGGGCCCCGTGAGTCCAGCAGCGGCTTCTTTCACGCCGGTGTATGCCTCGGCTGGCGGTGGCATCGTAAGAGTGCGTTTAAAGGCAGGGGTCATTGTCATAAAGCCTGTGCTGCATCTCTCTACAGGTACCAACAGGAAGGGTTAGCGCAGCATCCAGGCTGACTCACCGTGTGTGGGAGAACAGAAAATAGACCGCTCGAAAACTTCAGGCGTTTTATTGTGTCTTGTACTGAGAAGGAAAAGGAGAGTTACAAAAATAATGACGTTGGGATTATATTTAAGTCAATGCAAATGCCACTCTTATTGTTTGTGTTGTAGCTGTGTTATTTGTGAGGTTTTACATGGATTGTGCCTCAGTATTGCAAAGAATGTACTTAATGTTCCTGCACAATGAACTGAAATTGTTTCTGGTGAAAAGTGAAGCCGTATTTGCAAAACTGGGAATACAAAATGATCAGATATATATTGTATATTAAAGGAGATACATTCTGCTTTTTTCCAGGTAATTAGGATTAAACCAGAGCTCATTATGTCACATTTTGGTCATTGTTAACCACAATATAGAGTTAAAAAAGCTTAATAATAGAATTAAGTCAATTACCTGATATCTTCATTGCGACATTTCACCGTGCACCAGCTGACTTTCATTTATCTGTAATAAAAAAAGGCTTGCAAAGAGTAATATAAACTTCAATACTAAATACAATAAATATATACAATAAAAAAAAAATAATTAAATAATCAAATAGTCAGTACTGTGATTCCGTTCATAAGTAACAACGAAATTTCCCCTTGTGTGGATATTAAAGAATTATCTTATCTTATCTTAAGTATAACACTATTGGGGCCATCAAATTCATAACTGTTTTGTATGGAGCAATATTCATTTGGAACCACATTCCTATTCAAAGAGTCATGGGTTAGATTTCACACTTTCTATGTAAAATGTTTAAACGTCATTTAAATGTGAATGAAATTTAACCATGTGTGAAATTGTCACTGTAATGAAATATTATGCAATGGAATGATTGATAACTATTGCATTTGAAATTAAATCTGCTTTTAATTGCATTGGACCCAGAAAGACAAGCTGATTGCACTAGAAAAACCAACAGAGCAATAGATAAGCTGTTGTTTAAGTGACAGGTTTTGTCTTTAAAGTGTTCATGAGTTATTTAGATGAACTGCTCTTCACATTTACCGCTTCACTGTTAATCTCAGAGCTGTTTTTTAACATGACTCTGGCTCTCAGCTCACGAGTCTTTTTCCTTTGATAAAGTGGCCATGTTTCACACTGGAGGATGATGTCATGCTGCAGGATTAGCTCACCGTCTTTGCAACCTGCCCCTCTCTAAATTCTACATCTGCAGTGTCACTGGTGAGGTCATGTTGAGCCTTAAATCAGTGTAAGGTGAATGACTTTCCAACACGGGGCCTCTTCATAACATCTCATTTACCCCGGTCCCACAGGATCCACCCCACACAATCCCATTTGTGGAGCAGGCAATATTTCCACTTTGTTGCTTTCCGTGTCGAGCCGAGTTTGATAATGTCACCACTCCAGATGTTGTTTGTGCTAATTCACTTTGAGAGGACGCAGATGTGGCTAAACAGCATGAAATTAACCCCCATCAAAGTGTGCATTTCTGTTGATGAATATAGAGACATGCAGCGGTAAGAGAAAATACATGTTTGCCAGTGTCGAGCAGAGGCTGTCACTCATTGAGATTTCTTTTACGCAGAAAGGTGAATTTATGGCAGGCTGCGGCGTGTGGGTGGGAGACAGACAGTGATCTAGCCCAGAATGTAACTTTGAATGACAGCCAATGTCAGTGTGTGTCGGAAATAGAGATTTAGCACAGGGTTTGAGGAACGGAATCAGGTTTGGAGATTTTAATACACGAGAAATTATAAGTCTGGACAGATCATAGCCTAAGACCACATCCAACTGCCTCTGCGTTTAACTGGACCATGTGATGTTCCAAATGATTTACTGTATTTGCACTTTCGTATCACAGGTGACAACAAGTCTTCTTTTTGAGACGCTGAAGACTCACATGTGCAGGACATTTGAAAAATGGAGAGATGAGCTGGGACTAAAATAGCCTTTGGACTAATTCTTTAAATGCAGATACACAGTTTTGGACTCTTTTTGTGTGTCATACATGGACATATCCGCCTGTAATTTCACTGCAATGTGTCACTAAAACATCTTATTAAGAGAAGCTTATCAAGTGTCTTTTTATAAAATCAATTAGATCAGTAATTAATGCAATCATTTGTCTTTGTATTTCTTGGCTGACTAAAGACGTGCCATGGGTGTTGATTTATTGACTTAAAGGGAGCACTAGCAAAGCTTTTTATGAGTGAAAAGGCAGATTCAAGTTTTCATTCACTCCAAAAACTTTAAATCACTCAAATATTTGGTTAACTTGGATGCCGCTAACCGATTAATCGACAAAATGAAGACTCGAGCCCTAGAAAACTGGTTTTCATCGTGTCATGAGAGCGCTGTATAATGACTCAGTCCTGCACCAGAGGGTAAACAGTGTGTCTCGTCACATGATGCGTGTGAATGAAGAGCCCTGGGACCAGCGTTGTAGTGAGGAAGCCCCAGGGGTCTGCATTTGTTCATAATTACTGATAACATGTTGCAGAAAGGTCACAAATGAGCCATTCCAAGTGTAAAATCAATCAATAGATACGTTTGGCCACAATTTAGATCCATGTGACTTCTCTGATTCTGCATCCGAACACGGCACCAAACGACATGACAGGACTCTTTGTGCAGCAGTGTCATTCACACATCTTTTACGATCCTCCAAATCCGTGTGTATGAAAACATCTCATGACAAGTGTGAGCATGTTCTGATAGACCGTTTAACTGACGGAGATATGGCAGATGTGACTGGAAATTAAATACAAAAATAATCTTAACCACAAGATTTGCAAAAGCCCTAAAGCTGTGACCTTAACTCTGAGGTTACATTTACTAGCACATTTCCTCTGTTTACTTTAAGCCGTTTCTGTGTGAATGGGCAAAGTCAGTGTTAATATGCTAATCACTGTGCACCGGGAGGTAAACTTGCTGTGTTACTACTCAAGATAAGTCCAATATGGTTAAATGTATCTGAACTCATAGTGTCATGCTGCAACCCATGTCTTCTTTTGTCATTGTTTAAGTCACTTTATGGAAACACTTGGGTCTGTGCACAAAGAGCTGACAATGAACAAACAACATAATACCAAGGGAAATTCCCAGGACAGAAAAGGCCTGTTTTTGGAGAGGCATAATCCGAGAGTGCATGTTCACTCACACATCGCACTCTCACTGAATGGAAGACATTCATTTGTAGTGTTTGTGGGTGCAGTTGATTGGAGAGGGGGCCCTGACGACAAGCTGGATCAGAATGAGTCAGGAGCCCTGCAGGAAACGGCGGGGGCGGTTGACAAACACAAAACACAAGAAGATTGCCTTTTTCTGCTCATTTTCAAAATTACAAGACATTTTCCCTATTATATACATTTCTCCTATAAAACTGTAATAAATCTTTTCATAAAGATTTTGATTAGTGTTGGGGAAAGATACACCATGATTTTTCATCAGTTCATATTAAAAAAAAGAATTGGGAAAACCATAACATGATGCAACGTGTGGCCAGTTATATGAAATTACACTTTCTGAATTAAAATGTCATGTTAAAGTGACATAAAAAAGGCAGAATGGAATATTTATTCAATAAAAATAACTTATTTTTTAAGTAGCCTTTATTGATTAAAAGAATAATCTAGACATATAGTTGACAGCAATATTTGATATTTCAGACAATTTTCTTTTGATAGGACACAATATATGGGCAGAAAGTAAAAAAGACGTTGCATTGTCACTGCGGCGTGTGTTAATACAAAACATATAACACATACTTTTTTTTTTTTAATATTTCCAACAATTTTCCAATGTTGCCACAACATTTGCAACTCCTTTTCAATAAATGACATAGATGATGGTAATGCATTTAATGTAAGGTTTTGGATCGTTTGATGTGCGACAGTTGCAATTTTCAGTTTGACCTTCAACAGTGAGTTCATTCTCAAGGGATTCAATTAGCAAATGTATTCATTAATGATATTTCATCAACGTAACCTTCATTAATCATGATACTATTATTTTGTTATCAAAGCATTACATACATGAATGTTGTTTCTTTAAGTCCATTCCAAACTTTATTCACTTAAATTCAAACTTTACATTAATCTCTTTCTCTTGTGAAGTCCAAAAGTGCATTTAAACTTATCTAATGTATGGATGATTTGCATATATTTATTTGTGTTTTAAGTTGACATTTTAATCATATATTTTTTTTTTTTTTTTGTCTTTGTAAAATTATTTCTTTGTAATTTGTTTGCAATTAACAATCAAAATTGACCGTGGACAATACAAAAGTATTTCTAAGTTATCCAATGTGGCAGTAAATAGTACATAAACTATACATTAACACCATCGTCCCGTGGTAATGATCCCACGAGGCCCACAGGGGGAGTCATTCATGGGTCACTGCAGTTTTGTCAGCCAATCAGCACAGATGCCTCGTAACCATGGTGATTAGCACAGGTTCAAGTATATGTGACAGATGCCCCCTTTGTTGCTCTATGTGCATTTGACACAACACACATCAAACAGGCCTGAGGGATGATTTTATCAATCCAAAGACTTTGAGATTGTGTGAGCGCGTTTATGATCTGATGTAATTGCTGTATCGATGGTGATTTGTGATGCATCTAGTGGAGATGTTCCGTTATATTCCCTGTAGATGGTGATGTGTGTGGGTGGCAGTGAGCGCCAGAGAGGAGGGGGGGACCAGGACTGTACAGGAAACATTACAGTTGACTACAATAAGCTCTGAGTCAATCAGTTTGCAAAGAAAAAAGCCAGCGTTGAGAGAGAGACCTTGTGAAAACTCAGTCTCAAGCGTCTGGGAGCAAATGATTTGAGTGCGTTATTTCAGTTATTTTTGGTACGATTAAAACTGATTTGACAAGGCAGTGTGACGCACAGAGGGGCAACGTCAGTGAGTGGAAAGGAGACAAAAAAGGAGCAGAGAAACAGAAAAGCATTTAACAACTGCAACAACTTATGGTTTGATGTATATCTTACACTGTGATGCTTTTGTCCTTTAACACAAACAATGGAATTTATTGTTCATTTTCATGGCACATTAGCATATAACCTTTTTATGCAGGCTATTACATCAAAGGGAAAGACAAACAAACATGCAAACAAAGCCTAAATGAAAATAGCAATGCCACTGTACAAGTTTCTCTCCAGTCGTTCCGAAACCTTCCGCTAGAGAGCGACTGGGATGCTTAGTTTTGCATTCAAACCTATTGAAATATATTTAGAAAGAGCCTTTAAGTTCTGGAGAACATGTTAATGTTGAGGAAGCAACTATTGAAACAAGAATACTATCCTTAGAGAGGCCATGTGTGTTTTACTTCATCACATTTCCCCCTCTGCTAATGATGTAAATGTTAATACAATCTTAACCATGACGTGAAAATAAATAAACAAAATCACAAACATAAAAAAATATACAATAATATCCCCCCAAAAAATCAATCCAACAGAAATGTATTTTTGATCTGTGATGTTTCAGATCCACATGGGGGCGCAATAGCCACAGCATCATTTCTGTGGAGGCTGAACATGTTTGGTATGTGTGACTAATCTAATGTTCACCACAGAGTCAGTAACAGTTCATTATGTCATTGGGAAATCACTGGATGGTTTCACAACTGTATTTTTCTGTCACTTATGAATAAACCACAGTCATTTTCAAATAACAATTTGGTTTGTGTAACATAGTGAATGTTGGCATCTAATTTCAAATCAAATTAAATCACAAAGATCAGACAGTTATGAGAAGGGACACGGGCTAATGCTACATTATTTATAGCCAGATTAATCTTTCATAATTCACACTTTTGATGTATTGACTTTTGAACACGAGGTGACGTCGTAGAGAGGCTGGTCCACGCAAAAGCAAACGAAGACAAATGAACACAACTTTAATTAACATTAAGGGAGGACAGCTTATATTGATTTTAGCTATTAAACTATAGACTAGAATCACAGTTTTGCACATTTTACTGACATGAGCTTAAAACGTCACAATTGTTACTAATTCTTGTTACTTCTTGACTCCTCGTTGCAGGCGCAGGTTGCTCTCTGACAGGTGAATTCCTCAGGTGAACTGTGCTCCTGGCCCTGTCCCCTCCTCTTTACCTCCTCTTTACCTCCTCTTTACCTCCTCCTCTTTACCTCCTCTTTACCTCCTCTTTACCTCCTCCTCTTTACCTCCTCTTTACCTCCTCCTCTATATCCCCTCCTCTTTACCTCCTCCTCTTTACCTCCTCTTTACCTCCTCCTCTTTACCTCCTCCTCTTTACCTCCTCTTTACCTCCTCCTCTTTACCTCCTCCTCTTTACCTCCTCCTCTTTATCCCCTCCTCTTTACCTCCTCCTCTTTATCCCCTCCTCTTTACCTCCTCCTCTTTACCTCCTCCTCTTTATCCCCTCCTCTTTATCCCCTCCTCTATACCTCCTATTTACCTCCTCCTCTTTATCCCCTCCTCTTTACCTCCTCCTCTTTATCCCCTCCTCTTTACCTCCTCCTCTTTACCTGCTCCTCTTTACCTCCTCCTCTTTATTCCCTCCTCTTTACCTCCTCCTCTTTATCCCCTCCTCTTTACCTCCTCCTCTTTATCCCCTCCTCTTTACCTCCTCTTTATCCCCTCCTCTTTACCTCCTCCTTACCTCCTCCTCTTTACCTCCTCTTTACCTCCTCCTCTTTATCCCCTCCTCTTTACCTCCTCCTCTTTATCCCCTCCTCTTTACCTCCTCCTCTTTACCTCCTCCTCTTTATCCCCTCCTCTTTACCTCCTCCTCTTTATCCCCTCCTCTTTACCTCCTCCTCTTTATCCCCTCCTCTTTACCTCCTCCTCTTTATCCCCTCCTCTTTACCTCCTCCTCTTTATCCCCTCCTCTTTACCTCCTCCTCTTTACCCCCTCCTCTTTACCTCCTCCTCTTTACCTCCTCCTCTTTATCCCCTCCTCTTTACCTCCTCCTCTTTATCCCCTCCTCTTTACCTCCTCCTCTTTATCCCCTCCTCTTTACCTCCTCCTCTTTACCTCCTCCTCTTTACCTCCTCTTTACCTCCTCCTCTTTACCTCCTCTTTACCTCCTCCTCTTTACCTCCTCCTCTTTACCTCCTCCTCTTTATCCCCTCCTCTTTACCTCCTCCTCTTTATCCCCTCCTCTTTACCTCCTCCTCTCTACCCCCTCCTCTTTACCTCCTCCTCTTTACCTCCTCCTCTTTATCCCCTCCTCTTTACCTCCTCCTCTTTACCCCCTCCTCTTTACCTCCTCCTCTTTACCTCCTCCTCTTTATCCCCTCCTCTTTACCTCCTCCTCTTTATCCCCTCCTCTTTACCTCCTCCTCTTTATCCCCTCCTCTTTACCTCCTCTTTACCTCCTCCTCTTTACCTCCTCTTTACCTCCTCCTCTTTACCTCCTCTTTACCTCCTCCTCTTTATCCCCTCCTCTTTACCTCCTCCTCTTTATCCCCTCCTCTTTACCTCCTCCTCTTTACCTCCTCTTTACCTCCTCCTCTTTACCTCCTCCTCTTTACCTCCTCTTTACCTCCTCCTCTTTATCCCCTCCTCTTTACCTCCTCCTCTTTACCTCCTCCTCTTTATCCCCTCCTCTTTACCTCCTCCTCTCTATCTCCTCCTCTTTGTCCCAGAGTTTGTCCGCTCCGCAGCCAGAGTGCAACAGACGCGTCCCGCTCACGGTTCCACTCCGCGCGCACACGGGGTTTTTGATCGCTCTGTCCGGACTAAGCTCATCTTTGTATCTTCAAGCCAGCTTTATGGCACCAAGCAATGGCAGCTCTGCGTGGAAACCCTCTGAATAGCGGTAGGAAAAGTTTACTTCAAGTTTACACATATTTGAGTTCTTGTTGTGCGCGTCTGAGTTAAGCTCATGAGCGTATAATAATAATAATAATGAAATATGAAAACACATCAAATCCATTTCTATTGTTGGATTGGATACGTAGTAGTGGTGACAGTTTGAATTGGGTCATTTGTTTTACATCAATGAGCATTTACTATAGAATGGACAATAACAAGTCTTTTGAGCACTTGTTTGCGCACTGGCTGTAGCTGCAGTCATCAAGTTTCATCAGGTTAATCAGTAAACACAAACTGATAAGATAAAGCTCTTGTATTGTCACTGAATTCTCTTGTTGTGCATGTGTGCAGGACGTGCTCTGATCAGGACCAAACAGTGAACACAACTTCTGAGGAGACCATGGATTTTGGCAACGATGTGGATTTGTCTAACAACAACATCACCCCTTTGTGGAGAAGGCGCTCCGATAACTGCAGAAGTCCCCAGAGCTCACGAAACCCTAAACCACGACCGGTCAGCTATCACATCAATGGGGTCATGACGACGGACTTCCCAGTGGAGGACAAGTGCTCCTTTGCTGCTGAAAGGATCCTGGTGACACCCACTCCCAGCGCAGCGGTGCTCAAGCACGTTCTCAACAAACCTGCCAAGAAGAACCGCGTCGTTCGCAGCATCAGCATCGGGCACTTTGCCAACGGGCACTTCTCACTTCCCAAATTCAGGTTGGCTCATAATAAATCTGCCTCCCTGGACAATAGGACGTATACTGGGAGATCTGACAAAGAGAAGTATAATAATGGTATGACGGCGTGGCCTGAAAAGAAGCGGCTCTCGGGGCAACTCAGTCTGAACTCACAGAGAGATGCGCTGAGCACTTCTGACACTGTCTCTCCTCCAAACGGTAACAGCTATCATGAACTGTCGTCGTCATCGTCCATCTCCTCTCCACTTTGTCGAACCCCAACCCCGTCCCACAGCTCCACGTCCAGCATCCCATCTCTGTCCTCCCTCAACTCCTCTGACCCCCCAACGCCACGCTCGTCCTCCCCAGACAGGACACAAAGCAAATGCTCTGTCTCTGAATCGCGTCATTCCTCGTCTGCCTCTACCTCTCCGTCCATCTCTCCGCTGCCCCCCATTGTCCTCAGCACTTACAGTCCGGCCGCTCGCAAGATGGGCACCCAGCAGCTTATCCCCAAAGGTTTGGTGTGCGAAGTGCGACAGTGCAAAGGGGCATCTCCGGCCGGGACGCCAGGCCAGGGATTAGTCGGTCTGCTCGGGCTGGACCACGGCAAACGCTCGACGAAAGCTCTGAGCATGGTGGAGACGGGAGCCTATTTTTCAACAGGGGTGCAGCGGCCGGAAGAGGGGGATGATAGCCCGGGAACTTTGAAGAGGGGTCTGAGGAGCACGTCCTACAGGAAGGCAGTGGTCAGCGGAGTGGATGAAGGGGACAATGTCTCTGTAGATCCTCGAAGTTTACAACTGTGTCAACCTGTCATCAAAGGGCCGAACAAGGAGAAGACTTCTTCACCGACTAGTCCGACGTCTAGCATTGCCAGTGCGAGCCCAACTAGTCCAAAGTCTCCAGGTACTCCAAAACTTTTTGCGGTCAACAAGTCTGCAACAAATTCACCTAAAACAGCTAAACCATCCAGCCCAAGTACAGCAAAACCACCGGGTTTTGGAAAATACAAGGTTTGTTACTTTATCACTGCAGTAAAGTTCATACAATGTGAATTATCCATTATGATAAGCGCTTTTATGTTTTGTTTTTTTAGATAAGTCCGGAAAAGAAGAATGTACTGACCAACCAGCGAACATTTGATAGTGAAGGTGAGAAACTGGCATAGAAAGTCCTTATACAGGTGTCGGAAACATTGATCTTTTCATTTATCTCGATTCATTGCAGAGTGAGATGTGATGTGTACTTTGTGTTCTTCTTGCGATGTCCATCACCTTGGCGGCAAACATTTCAGTGGTTTTGTGTATGTCTAAAATGCAGAGGAGGAGCTGTACCAAAATTACCAGGAAAAGGCCTTGCATAACGACTCAGATGAGGACGCTGATGCCCGTGAGCCCAAACCTGACAACAACATCGTGGTGCAGTACAAGCCCCTGCGCACCTCCTGGAGCCAGCTCAGCGTGGTCAGACACAACACACACACACACGCACTCACGCACGCACGCACACACACACACACACACACACACACACACACACACACGCACGCACACCTTGTGGATAGATCATTAGTCTCAAACACACACTACTGTCTCTTTACACTGGCATGCCACCGATCTGCGGAATGCTGCCGTATCCAGTTTGGCCGTAGTGCGCTGAAAAACCCCGTCCTCCCCACAGTTGTGCCCCTGTCTGCCCCTCTCAATGTTTATCATGGAGTTATATGAAGGGAGTCTTAAGTCTAGGAGCGTGTCGGGCACGGAGGCAGGCGGGCTACAGGAAGTCTTGGAAGAGCTCCCGGGAATAGCGCCAAGAAGACACAAACTATGCGCGCAATGTAGCCTCCAGAAAGACTTAAAGTATACAGCATGACATCATTATTTTAGACATTTTAGTTGAAAATACGAGCAAAATGACACATACATTTTCTATCATTGATTAAAGGAGGTGTAATTGGGCGAAATCAACCTGAGCCTTTGACCTTGTTACAGCATCCCCTCATCATTAGCTCACTCAAAGTAGTTTTTTGATTGTTTCTGACATTATTCTGTATTTTGACTGTATTTTTTTGCATCTGCTTGAGTGCCGGCCCACTATCCCCTAAATACTATATATTTGTAGTTCATTTTGTAATCCATCCATCTACACGCTTGAAGTGCAGAAAGTCAATGATAAATATAAATTGGTAATTCATTAAACACACGTCCAATCAACTTGGTTCATGGTTTAGTCTTTAAGGGTGGCAAGGTAAGGCAAGTTTATTTGTCGAGCTCAGGTAGTCACGAGGTAAGCACGAGGTCATTCAAAGTGCTTCACACAACAGGAAGAAAATGCATTGAATCACTACAGTAAAAAGACATAAAGGAGTCAATAAAATCAAGGGTGGATTCACACGAGTTCTGTTTTGATCCAGCTCAGTTTGCTCCTGATTTGGACTTGGTTTGGTCCTGTCTAGTCATTGTTTAGTCCTGGCTTATTTCAGGTCCTGGTTTAGACCCATGCTCAAGTGTGAACGCACCCTTAGTCTAATCTTTACAGCTTGCAAACTTTAACATCCCTAAACCGACACTAGAGCACTACATCACGCACAAAACCAGGCAAGCGGGTTCAGAGGAATGTCTTAAGTCCTTGGACACGTTGCCCCTCCCTTTCTTTCACCTGTCACCGGACACAATGACATGTTACTTTCAATTCAGCATCCAATATGTGTCTTTGTACTTCACCAACCATCTCACGATACTGAGGTCAATAGTATCAAAACGACTCCCGGTAATTACAAGGGAGAATAAAGTTGAGAGGCGGTGGGACGGCTGCCTTGTTAAAACCCGATAGTGATAAGGTAAATAAAGTAGGTCACATGTTTACAGACTGCAAGAGCTGTTTGGTTTATTTGTAATGAGTGTTTGCTGAGTGCTGTGCCCATGATAGATCCAATGTCCAGCAGGTTTTTCTCCTTGGTTCAAGAAAATATAAGGATAAAATCTACTTTAATAAGAAAGCGTGTTGAGTAAGTGTTCTTAACCAATCAGCCCATCCTCTAGAGCAGGGGTGTCCAAACTTTTTACACCAAGGGCCGCATTTTGAAACTTAAACGGGGCAGAGGGCCACAAACAACTTGACAATGTTGAATTTGTTGAACGACAAAGTGAATCCTTCGAAATTTTGCATTTGACATAATTGCGATGAGCCTCCACACCTTTAATTAGACCTGGAACATTAATATTCGGTTGGTATAACATCAATATGCCTGAATTTTCTCAATTCCACAGTAAAAAGTACAACTCTTTGTTGTTTGGGCCGACATAGCAGGAAGCTGGAGGGCTAACAAAAATTGGTCTGAGGGCCGCATTTGGCCCCCGGGTCCTAGTTTGGAGATGCCTGCTCTAGAGCCTTATCCTACAACAAACATTCAAAGTTTATTTAATTTCTGTTGTAAAAATGTACTTTGGCTTCTTTAAAGTGGCGTGTTCCCAAATCCAGAGCCCTAATTATTTAGCAAATGATTTAGTGCGTGTTTTGCAGAAGCCTTGAGTGGTGAGGAATGCAGAGTGCTTTCTTTCACTGTGCGTGGAGACAACTGGCAGTCAGACATGTGCACACCCCTTTACTATAAATGCAAGAACTCCTGACCTTAAAAACTCTGCCAAGGTTTCGGAAACCTAAATAAACGTGAAGTGACTCTTTGTTTCTATTTCTTTTTAGGTGAAGAAAAGTGGCCTCTCGGAACGCTTAAGTCAAGAAGAGCGCAAGAAACAAGAGGTAGAAAAATAATATTACATTACATTTGGTGGGGTCACGTTGAGTGCAAAAGATTTAGAGAAAGCATTAGAAAGCTTTTTGGGAGGCTATTATGTTCACTAAGAAGGTCTGGGACATATAAACCTTGTATGTTCTTTAACTGGCATTCTAATAGTCTGTTCTGACAAATGCAGGGTTAAGAAAGAGTTGTACAAATCTATTGTTGATAGTGTGTTGTTAGGGTGATTAAGCCAGTCACAAGCCGCTGTGGTCTTTGTTCACACTTGAATGTTAAGTCACTGTTCTTCCGGAGTTATAAAACAAATATTATACAATGCATTCACAAGATTAAATGCGGTGGCAAACACATTTAGACGATGAGCATGAAAAGAATGAGGAAATCTGAAAATATAAGATGTGTTAAATGGTCTTGGCGGTGAAGTTTTAGCTCATTGAATCCCGGTGAAAGTAAAATGTGTTAAACAGAGGGTAACTTCCTGCTGCGCTTGTCCAGGCCATCTTTGAGGTGATCTCCTCCGAGCACTCGTACCTCCACAGTCTGGACATCCTGATCCGCATGTTCAAGAACTCTGCCGAGCTGAGTGAAGCCATGACCAAGACTGAACACCACCACCTCTTCTCCAACATCACAGACGTCTGCGAGGCCAGTAAAAAGTAAGCGGTTTGTCATCGTAAATACTGTGGTGTGGTTATGGTACAGTTAAACCCAAATGAAGCATTAAAAACATCATCTATGCTAATGTTTAATTACTGATAACTGTGTGTGATAAACTATGGATTCATAATTGGAAGAAAAGGCCATACCACAAAAGTGAATAGTTTATTTATGTTTAATTTAATGGTAATAAATGAGTAGAAAACAGAAAACATGCTTGATTAAGAATATTTGAACTAGCCTGTAGCACCAGTTTTACTACTTTGTGGTAATTACGGTAGCCCCGGCGCAGTATTGTTATGTGGACAGTATCAAAGGGCGTACGGCCGACGTGCTCAGCTGATAATTGTTTTGTACGCAGGTGAACTTAGACACACCGTTCCAAAAGAGAATCAGAAAGCAAATGTAAAATGAGTCATTCAGGTGACTCATTTTACATCTGCAACTTTAACCCAGTTTCCCATGATTATTTGCTGCTTTTCCTCAACAGCTGAACTTGAGCATCCTTGACCTTTGAGATACCACAGTCTCTCTTTAGAAATCGGTGGTCAAGGGTCAAATAAAGGGTCTTTTGTCTTATCTGATGGGCTCATGTTTTGCATCGGGGAAGGTCAGACGGGGTGAGGCTGGCTACTGTCATCATACATTTTTATTTTCGCTCGTGGGTCGTGATGAATTCACCGAGGGTCATGAAGAAGTCAAGGTTCAGGGTGTTCAGGGTGTGTTTGACCATTTCCTGTTTGTCATTTGGCGCGCAGACTACATTTATTGAAGCGGGCCGTTTGGTGGGCCGTTAAAGCTTCCATCTGGTGGCGTGCAGGAAAAGGAAAAGACACTATGTTGTGGCTGTCTAATTTTAAACTATGTGCACTACTTCCTTTGGGATGTTGAAACGTGTGAGCAAAGCGTCCCTGCTTCCTGACTTCGCGTCTGTCCCTGTATCCTATGTGTCCCCAGTGAGTGTGACACAACCTTCGGCGGTTTAAACTCATTGATATGACATTCACACTTCTTTTTCCTTAGGTTTTTCAGTGAGCTGGAGGAGAGACACCAGCAGAGCATAGTCATTCACGACATCAGTGACATCGTCAGCAAACACGCTCAGTCCAACTTTGATCCTTTCATCACCTACTGCTCCAACGAGGTGTACCAGCAGCGGACTCTGCAGAGGCTGGTGTGAGTGACATGGCAGACGCCGCGCCACGTTTACATTCAATCTGTTCAAAAAGGAGCTTCTCACGCGGCTGTTCCACGTGCAAACGAGTATATCGTGTCGATCGGCAAACCTCAGTGCAGTACAACGCGTAGGATTAGCGGTTGGGAATGAATTGCGACTAAAAAACGCATACGAAAAGTAATGTTTATAACAACAACAGTGGCATTGTTGAATAGAAAAATGAATACAAATCAGATTTGAATCAATATTACACTTATTTTTTTACATATTCTCTATCTAGAAGCTTTCAGTCACCATATTTCCATATCTTAAAAAATCACAATATACAATAGAAATAATTGTTTATGTAGTCGACAAATTGAAAAAATAATTGCTCAAATAATCGTTAGTGAGAGACCTGGGTCACATATTGGACAGTTTTCATTGTAATGCCATGAATAACTCAAACGCCTCAAGATTTTACCCTCAATTTAATAATTTGGCACACGGGCTGTGGAAAACTTGAGCAACCTTTATTGTTCTGAATCAAAATTAATTCAGATTCAAATTGTAACTCAATTTGTCCCATCTCCGAATTTTTTTCTACCGTATTTTCCAGACTATAAATCGCACCGGAGTATAAGTCGCACCAGCCAAAAAAAGCATAACAGAGACGAAAAAAACGTACATAAGTCGCACTGGAGTATGAAATGCAGTTGCAAGTGTGACAATAACAAATAACATCACATATAAGTCGCACTGGAGTATATAGTATATAGTATATATATATAAGTATATAAAAAAGGTGCGCCATATAGTCCGGAAAACACGGTAACTCAATGCACTTGCAGAATTAATTCATTACACGTCACATAAACAACATTGCGTGGCCTTCGCAAACAGTTGTAAATAATCCTCTTCCTCTCCAGGTCAAAGAATCCAGCGTTTAAGGAGGTGCTGACGAGGATCGAGAGCCACCCGGACTGCAGGAACCTCCCTATGATCTCCTTCCTGATTCTTCCCATGCAGAGGATCACCCGGCTGCCCCTCCTCATGGATGTCAGTGCATTCACCTCATTCCACTGGCTCTTACGCAACTGTGTTTGAACAGCCTGCGCTCGACCGGACCAGACTGTTCTGACTTTTAGCTCCGTAACCTTTTCGGACACGTGCAACGGCCCAGCGTCGCCGCCTACTACTGTCCCAAAACACATTCGAAATCGCTCTGTCTTTGCTTCCTTTGGCGCGACTACACTGGTCCAAACCCTCGTCCAACCCTCGTCCAACCCCCGTCCAACCCTCGTCCCCCTCTCCACTGTCCCCCAGTCTTTCCCCTTCGTCACTGTCCCTCTCTGGAGACTGTGGGGTTTATGCGTGGACGCTCACAAACTCTTGGACCATGAGAATGTTTGTAGTTCCCACAGCCCGAATGTTTTATCTCACCCTTGATAGTGCGGCGTCGTGGCGAAGGGATCAAATGCACTGCAACAAATGTAATAATAGTTCAATGTGATACTTTTATGTGACTGAAGAGTTGTCCTTGTTTTGCAGACTATTTGCCAGAAGACGCCGAAAGATTCTGCGCAGTACGAGGAGTGTAAAAAGGCTTTGCAAGCGGTTAGCAAGGTCAGAAACTGTGCCCCCCAAAGATCAGTGTTGGATAAGGAATGTTTGTAGTGCGAATTCCTGGATATATTAAGTTTATATACCGTATTTCTCGGACTAGAAGTCGCACCGGAGTATACGTCGCACCAGCTAAAAAATACCTAATAGAGAAGAAAAAAACCACATTCCGAAGTATAAGAATAAGTATATAAGGCCGCAGTTATTTTATTACTTGGTTTACAGATTTTTGAATGAAATATATTGAACAGGCTTTTTATATTTCATGTAAAGCTATTTTGCGTTGTCGGCGTTACTTTATAAAATAAATAGATATTATAATAAATTGTATTTATATTGTAGAAATCAATAATCTAAGTGCGGCGGATCCGTAAACCAAGTAATAAAATAACTGTGGCCTAAGTATATATATATAAGTATAAGTATAAGTCGCACCCCAGCCAAAACTATGAAAAAAGGTGCAACTTATAGTCCGGAAAATACGGTAAAGCACGTTTCATACTGTACACATAGACTCAATGTAGTTTAGTGTTGAATTCATGAAAGTGCAGTTAAAAGATTCATTTCATCAATTTTGAATCTACTTTAAATACATTGTTGTAGTTGATAAGATGTAGTATAGTTGTATTTGTTGTCGTGAGAATGCAGTTTGTCAGTGTTTTTGTCGACATCCTGATCTTTTGTCGCGTTTGTTTGAGTTCAGGTGGTGAAGAAGTGTAACGAAGGAGCTCGCACCATGGAGCGGACCGAGATGATGTACACCATTAACTCTCAACTGGAGTTCAAAATAAAGGTATTCCACATTTATCGGTCCAGTTCACCACCGTATGGAACGCAGCTGTCACTTTGCCAATGTCTCTTGGCGGCTTTAGTGTGGGAAATACTGCAGTCGCTGGAATTCACGATTGCAATTCACGGATGTCTTGTAATATCCACTTGTTGCAGAGCCAGCTGTTGCGAAATGGATTGTTGCTGACTTCTGGTGTTTTGATTATGCTCAAAGATTTATGGGAAACATGGATTACGGTCCCTAAAAGTTGGAACATTGTGTGAAATGTGTTTGTAAAGCAAATTCAGTGAAATGAAGTACCGTATTTTCCGGAACATAAGTCGCACCGGTGTTTAAGTGCATAATAGAGAAAAAAAAAACGCTTGCAAGTGTGAAAATAACAAATTATATCACATATAAGTCGCTCCGGAGTATAAGTATATAAGTATAGATATAAGTAGAAGTCGCACCCCGGCCAAAACTATGAAAAAAGGTGCGACTTATAGTCCGGAAAATACGGTAGTCATATTTCATACGCAGTAGACCATAAACAGCTTTTAGAAATGTGCTGAACATTTTACCGATATTTTAACATATCACAAGAAAGTCAATATTGACATTTTTTAGCACATTTTAACTCTGGATATAATGTATTTTTTTTAAATTACTGAATCAATTCTTCAAATCACACAATGCAAAGAAGCTCCATATGTGATCATCATCCCAAATAATGAAGCTTCACATTTTATGACTTCCTCGTTATTCTGCATCATAATTGATACTATGATCTTCTCTCCAGCCCTTTCCCCTGGTCTCGTCCTCCAGGTGGATGGTCAAACGAGGAGAGCTCACGGCTTTCGCGGAGGACAGCGGCATCTTCCTCAAACGGACGTCGAGGCAGCAGGTTTACTTCTTCCTGTTTAACGACGTCCTCATCGTCACCAAGAAGAAGAGGTGAGGCACGGATCACGATACTCCTGATGCTCCCTATGCTCCCTATGTTCCCGATGCTCCCGATGCTCCCTATGCTCCCTATGCTCCCTATGCTCCCTATGCTCCCTATGCTCCCTATGCACCCGATGCTCCCTATGCTCCCTATGCTCCCTATGCTCCCTATGCTCCCTATGCTCCCGATGCTCCCTATGCTCCCGATACTCCCGATGCTCCCTATGCTCCCGATGCTCCCGATGCTCCCGATGCTCCCTATGCTCCCGATGCTCCCTATGCTCCCGATGCTCCCGATGCTCCCTATGCTCCCGATTCTCCCTATGCTCCCGATGCTCCCGATGCTCCCTATGCTCCCGATGCTCCCTATGCTCCCGATGCTCCCGATGCTCCCTATGCTCCCGATGCTCCCGATGCTCCCTATGCTCCCGATTCTCCGTATGCTCCCGATGCTCCTGATGCTCCCTATGCTCCCTATGCTCCCTATGCTCCCTATGCTCCCTATGCTCCCAACGCTCCCTATGGTCCCGATGTTCCCGATGCTCCCTATGCTCCCTATGCCCCCGATGCTCCCGATGCTCCCGATGCTCCCGATGCTCCCGATTCTCCCAACGCTCCCTATGGTCCCGATGTTCCCGATGCTCCCGATGCTCCTTATGCTCCCGACGCTCCCTATGGTCCCGATGCTCCCGATGCTCCCTATGCTCCCGATGCTCCCGATGCTCCCAATGCTCCCGATGCTCCCGATGCTCCCGATGCTCCCTATGCTCCCTATGTTCCCTATGCTCCCTATGCTCCCTATGCTCCCGATGCTCCTTATGCTCCCGATGCTCCCGATGCTCCCTATGCTCCCTATGCTCCCGATGCTCCCGATGCTCCCTATGCTCCCGATGCTCCAGATGCTCCCGATGCTCCCGATGCTCCCTATGCGTGTCGCATGTTATGTTGTTCATATCTTACCTGTCGGGACATGCAGGCAGTGAAAGTCTAGCCTGAAACCTAGATTGTGTGAGCCTGTGAAATCTTTACAAGGTTAAGACCCTAAGAGATTTGTCAAGCTTCATGTCTTAACCTGTTGAGGGAAATAGTTTGTTATCATGGGCTGGAAAAAGGACTTAACGAAAAAGAAAAATGGAAACAACAAGAGCTGGATTATGTAATTGTCCAAAAGGTCTAAACAACAGTAATAAAAGTACACATTTACACCATTTTAATACAACAGGTGCTTAGTTTTTTTTAAACCGTATTTTCCGGACAATAAGTTGCGCCTTTTTCATAGTTTTGGCCGGGGTGCGACTATACTTGGTGGTACTTATACTCTGGAGCGATTTATATGTGATATTATTTGTACTTTTCACACTTGCAACCGCATTTCATACTCCAGTGCAACTTATATATGTTTTTTTCTTCTCTATCATGCCTTTTTTGGCTGGTGTGACTTATACTCCGGTGCGACTTATAGTCTGGAAAATACTGTAATAACTATTTTTAAAAGAGTTTTTCGGCAGTTGTTCCTGTTTGTTGGTGGAATATTTTGCAGAAGAAATGCAAGATTGGCTGGTTTTGAAATCAGCCAAATACCTTGACTAGATTTGTTTGCGTGTGTATCTGCATCAGTAAAACGTATGGAATATTCTCTTGAGCAGGTATAATCCCATCCAGCGTTGACGTGCATCTGTATATTTGTGCTATTATATAAACGTCACATGTGTCCTATCAAACCGTGTCCAGACTTTGCATGAATCCCTTCTCACTCGCCCCGATCTGTGTCTGGTATTGATTTTTCCTGCCACTTTTCCTCTCAAAATTCCAAGGAAACATTAAAAACATTCCATATGCTTGCTTTTTTTTTCACTGGGAATTTATCTGGGCCAGGCTGGACTTTAGTAGTGTGTGTGCTGTTGTGTTTGAAACAAGGATCTGGCTAAAAGGAAGTTCTCTGGAGTAAGATGTCATGCTCTGTCCAGTTTGAGAAGCTGTTATAATATTAGGTGGAACTACTCACGCGACAGTGGCACGCGACGCCAAAGTTCAACGTGCTACAGTTCCACAAATGAAACAAAAAATTTCCTTTGCTGTGGTTTGGATGCTTTTTCTGCGCGCTGGACCGTGGAATTATAGTATGTAGCAAGGGCGTTGCTCATTGATTTGATGAACAATGAATAAAAACGATAAACTGAACCTTGGGATTTCATTGTGCGCTAGTTTCAGTTCCAGTATCGGTACGTGGACCTAGTTAATGATTCGTTTAGTGCTGTATAAGTTACGTATTGCGTTATTTGTGAAAGAGGTGGAGTTCAATGATAAGATGTTATTTTGCTGTATTTTGATGGGTAGTTTTGGTTTGTGTGTTGTGTTATGGGGCAGAGAAAGTGCTGAGTTGCTGCTTCGCTCTTAAAGGAAAACTTACATAAGAGCGAGTCCACGGCAACAACAGCAGCAGCAGCAGCAGCAGCAGCTGGCTCCTCTCACGCTCCACAGCCCTCCACGTCCCTCCACGTCCCTCCATGTCCCTCCACGTCCCTTCACGTCCCTCCATGTCCCTCCACATCCCTGCACAGCCCACCACGTCCCTCCACGTCTCTCCATGTCTCTCCCCGTCCCTCCACGTACCTCCACGTCCCTCCACGTCCCTGCACATCTCTCCACGTCCCTCCACGTCCCTCCACGTCTCTCCACGTCTCTCCACGTCTCTCCCCGTCCCTCCACGTCCCTCTCATCGTCCATCCACGTCCCGCCAAGTCCCTCCACGTCCCTCTAAATCTCTCCACGTCCCTCCATGTCCATCCACGTCCCTCCACAGCCCTCCACAGCCCTCCACATCCCTCTAAATCCCTCCAAGTCCCTCCATGTCCATCCACGTCCCTCCACGTCCCTCCACGTCCCTTCACGTCCCTCCACGTCCCTCCACATCCCTGCACAGCCCTCCACGTCCCTCCATGTCTCTCCCCGTCCCTCCACGTCCCTCCACGTCCCTCCACGTCTCTCCACGTCTCTCCACGTCTCTCCCCGTCCCTCCACGTCCCTCTCATCGTCCATCCACGTCCCGCCAAGTCCCTCCACGTCCCTCTAAATCCCTCCACGTCCCTCCATGTCCATCCACGTCATTCCACAGCCCTCCACAGCCCTCCACGTCCCTCCAAGTCCCTCCACGTCCCTGCATGTCCCTCCACGTCCCTCCACGTCCCTCCATCTCACCTTCTTCTCTGGGCACCATCAAAATATTAAATTCTTCTCTGCGGTTGAGAAATAAAGCTGTAGTTTCCCTTCCCTAACCCGACAGAAATGTGTTAAAACAAGTCCAATTAATCATAAAAGTGCAGAAATGAACTTTTTCCCTC
Organism: Eucyclogobius newberryi; assembly: GCF_026437365.1. Taxonomy (NCBI): domain Eukaryota; kingdom Metazoa; phylum Chordata; class Actinopteri; order Gobiiformes; family Gobiidae; genus Eucyclogobius; species Eucyclogobius newberryi. The sequence goes on from NW_027315724.1 coordinate 24,228,403, forward strand.
TTCTTTTATAATCTTGACATTTAAATTTTGCATAAGTCCAAAAACAACAGTCACAATATAATCTAAATTCCAATATATCGCCCACCTCTACTTAACTCTGAGTAACTGGCCTATGTTAGATGCACAAACGATCTCAAACAGCTTTTCCTTCCTAAATATGGCAGTGCATTTTCTGGTGTAGTACTTCTCCGTAACATTTAAGGTGTTTCAAGTTGACTCGATGCTGTTGTGGTAGGTTTTTGCAGTAGTCTAGTTTACGCCTTCCACTCCTGCATTACACGGTACTCGAGTCAGCATAAATCACCCCGTAGCAGCAAGCTCCCCCACTTTATCCTCTCGTCATGTGCGTGGTATTGAAGGCATTTTACCTGTAGGGCCGACAGATGCAGAACCAGACTCAGATCTTCTACGCTGACTGTTTTCTACATCCATTTACACAGAAAGCTCTCTGCAAACTCTTTACATCAGCCGACTCCCTTTAAGTTGTTTGTGAATGTCTTTGTCTTTTAAGATTCCTGATTTGTTATGGTTAAATCCTATTTCTAACGCGACTGTGACTACCCCAGGAAACACACGTAGAGACAGTTTCATTGAATTATACATCCTATAAGCTGATATCTGATATCTTATTAAGCTTTTATTACACATTTTTAGTCATTTAATTGAGTTTTTTGTGTATTAGCTTGAAGAATGTGTCCTTTCAAACGTTTAGCTCTGTTTTCACAATCAATACATCACTCACGTCATTTTAATTGTCTTTATTGAACCTCTTTCTTCAGCGTTTTGACTTGATGGATTTGAGGACAATCAGGGCTCATTGCTAACAATTGAACCCTGTGGAAAAACTGCCAACCGTAACCGGGGGATCAGTGTTAAGTCACGACCGCTCAGACAAATCCACTTCACACCACTGTTTGTTCAACTCCTTCCTTTGTGCCTCTGTATTTGTGTGCGAAGCTTGTATTTGTAGCTTTCTGAACCCGGTCTGTCCATATCTGACCTGATCAGATCCATGTGGGCTGAGGTTGAGCTCCTGTTCTTTCCAATGCTGTAAAAACACACGGGTTCAGAAGTCCCGCGTTTCACAATCGGCTCCAGATGTTTTACACAAGCATCGTGGAAGTTTTCTACTCAAAGAAAATGCTGTATTTCTGTATTGAAAGCTCGGTGACATCACATTGTGTTGTGAAGCAAAATAAAAGACAAAGGTGTTGGACCAGGAGATATCGCTGAGCTGTTGTATTGTAATTTTGTTATTTACTCTCTTACATTTACGTAGTTATTTACATTTTTCAAAATTAAAATTTTTTAATACATCAAAAACAAACCAAAGAGAACAAAAATAAAGGAGAGGGAGCATCCAAAGAAAAGAAAATGAAGGCACAGAAAGAGTCAAATAAGAGTCTAATTTAGCCCAAAGTTGGTCAGAATTGTCCATTTTCAAATTGAGTCCAAATGTTGTATTGTAATAATGTTAGTGTTAATATATATAAATAGCCTAAATGCTCTTCCTTTTCCTTTTGGGCGTTACAAAAATAAATTGAATTGAATTTTGTACTCATTAATCCGTTCAAAAAGATAAATCTGATGCATGACATAATGAGCACAGACTGGGCTCTTTGCAGCTGCAGATGTTTCCAGATATCAGTGAAATTGGTCAATACCGGCCGATACTGATACATTGACCGTCCCTAATCGAAACCAGATACTCATTGAAGTATTTATGCTAATTGGACCTTTCCTGAAAAGTTTTTAAAATAAACATCAGCACTTCTGTAAGACCACGTGGGAAAATGACATGTGTTTTGAAAAAGCTTGTGGCATCAAGCCTTTTCCTTAGAATCTAAATTGAGTATCTGTCAATGACTCTATTACACAACACAGTGTTTTTCATATAATGTAACCCAGTGCCGCACTGTATTTATCTATATTTCCTGTGGTTTTCAACAATCTCCTCTGTTTGTCTTCCAGCGAGGACAGCTACACGGTCATCGACTACGCTCTGAGGGACGAGATCTGGGTGGGCTCCTGTCAGCCCGAGGACCTGAGCCTGTCTCCGGTCCGGACCACTGCCAGCATGCTCAGCTCCAAACAGGGCAGCACCAACCACCTCTTCAGACTCACCTTCAGGAGCAACCACTCAGGAGAAAAGGTCCTCATGATCCTCGGGACGGACTCACTGTAAGCGCGCTTCATTCACGCACTTCTGGAAACGTCTTTTCTCCGCCTTGACCTAAATTCATTCATTCACGACCCATTCTCCTTCTTAAACAATACTCCTTACAGTCTTTTGTGGGATGGTGCAGTTCACAGGACTATTGAGTTACTCCAAGGTTATCATGAGTTCCTTTTAACATCTACACTGCACGTAACATTGAACTATAATCATCCAAACGCTCCTTTTGTTCATTGAATGTTAAAATTGTCTCCTGTCAGCCGTCGTGATTGTTTTGCGCATCTTTCTCTCTTTGCGTCAACTCAGTGAACCTTTGAATAGCGAGCGCTGAGACTTCCAACTCATACGTTCAGTCATTGCCCTCACGTGTCTCCTGTCTGTCTGAATAGACGCGATGTGGCTAGACTGAGCAGTACTTTTTCAGTAGCTCTCTGAAGCGCTCACATTATGCACACGCTGCTTGGAGAGAGTCGATTTCGCAACGCCCTTTGAAGACATTTGTTTTCCAGAGACCGTGTGCGCCGACTGTTCTGGCGTTTTTGGAGCGCTTCATATTTACACAGTGTTGTAAAGTGGCCATGAAAAGCAGAAGATGTTGCTTTTGTGCGTCTTTTTCCTCCTTAAAGACACATCCAGGAGCGGCATCACAGAAACTCACGTTCATATTCACTTGCCGTTGTAGTAGTTGCATGTTGATGACACTTTTTTCCTATATACAATGATCAAAAGTATGCATTGATAGCCGTGTAGTTTCTGTACACACACGATACGATACAGGAGCGTTTAAAGTAGGTGCAGGTCGCAAATTTAGAACTCTTTCGGTCATTTTGTGTGAGTGTTTTTGAGGCAGTAGAAAAGAGCTAATATTATTATCTGTGCAGAAATCAGGATGTGGGTTGTTTTCGTTTGATGTCATTATCGTTTTGGGCGTAAATAGGATCCATGGATGATTTTGTAATGAATCATTTGGTGATTAGGATTACATTAGGATTACTTGATTATAGGAAATCACCAATTCCAAATGTAATAATGCCAAACCTTTCATACATAAATAGCTCTTCCTTTTAGCTCTTCGGTTTATGTTCCCTTTTGCAGGCTCTCTGCTTTTTCTTTCTTTCTTTCTTTAATTAATTCTTTCATTTTTTTTCGTTTGACATAAAACACAGAAGAAAGGACAAGACCAGAGAGTGAAAATAAATTAAAAAACTAAAAGACACAAGCACAGAACAGAACAGCTACAGAAATACTGTAAAATCACAGCACATTTGAACCTAAAAAAGGGTCCCAAAGTCAGTCAAAAGCTCTTTCTATTTCCACAGTCCGTCTGACTTGACTGGAGTTTCTTGTGTGAGTTTCCCCCTGCCCACTGCGCTGGGACCCTTGTATTGAAGAGGGCTCATCCCATATTGGCCCAACTCACTTTGGTCAGTGTAGAAAGCCCCCCCGTCTCCCCTTTGATGAGTGTCTGTGGGCCCCATTGGCACACATGTAATAGAGAGGGCACTGTAGCATTAAGTGAGTGGCGGAGAGAGGTTTTGGCTACTGTCCATTGTTACAGCGGTTGCTAAGCGTTGTTCTAGTGGTCTCCTAGCAGCGGCGGCCCATTGAAAAGACGGCAGTTTCCCACGACACTCCCTCCCCCCGATGTTAGCGGCGCCTGTTAAACTCTACTCCGCGCCCCTCCTCGCTCACGCTCGCTTGTGCCTTTGTTTTTGCTCATCGCAGAACAACTTCCTCTTTTTTCCCCAGTTTAATTCATCCTATTCAGGGATCTAATCAAAGATGACACGGAGGGCCATTCGAACTATTTATAAAAATGCTTCGAGACCACACAAAATGTCAAAAGCACTACGATGGGGAGGTACTGGAGTTTGAACCGGATTTGAACTGGAACCTGAAACATGCCTCAGGACAAGCACCAATCACTTCTGCTCCACTTTCCCTCTTTCTCTCCTCTACAATAGATTATCTACCTGCTCATTCATTCTTAACTTAAAACAGACAGAGTTCACTTCTGTTGCTGGAATGAAACTACCGTATTTCCCGCACTATAAGGCGCACTGGGTTATAAAGCGCACTGTCAATGAATGGTCTATTTTTGATCATTTTTCATTTACAAAGCGACTATAAGGCGCATTAAGCGAGACAAAACAGTCAGATAAGTCAGTCAGTTGAACTTTATTAATGCAGTATGCGCGGAAAGTGGCCAGCTTTTCTTTGTGAACTTTTGGCAGTTGCTGTGATGTTGTTGTTGTTGTTGTTGTAGTAGTTGTTGTTGTTGTTTTATGGCGGTTGGTATCCAAGTGTTACATTACCGCCAGACTTTATTCCTTAGACTTTATTCCAGCTGGCCTTCTCCCACGCCAGACTGTATTCTTTAGTCTTTACCCTGTGATATATTAATTAATCCATATTTAAGGTACAGTGGATTATAAGGGGCAATGTCGGTTTTTGAGAAAATTAAAGGCTTTTAAGTGCGCCTTATAGTCCGGGAAATACGGTACATTACAACGTGATTTAGATTCCGTTTAGGATTTACCAGTGTGTTTAAACTGAATTAGCTCACATTTCTTCTTCAACGCATCAGAAGAATTAGGGCTGTAGTCGATTAATGCAGTTCTTGGTTGACTAAAGACATGTTTTGTTGTAGATTGATTGATGGACATAAGTGGACAGTGGTGTGAAACTGGCAAAAGCGCTCAAAAGCTCTCAGTATCTCTTTGGGATGTCACAATATCATATTTTAGCGTTGCAATTATTGGGAGAATAAACATCGCGATTGTTCGATTATTCATGATTTACGACCAAAACGACAAAAAATCCTACATTTTCTTACTTTCTTGTTGTCTTAACACGTTATCGCTCCTCAATATGTGACCTGCCTCATGAAATCAAACTGTCTGAATGATCAATTTGACATTTAGGACAGGGTGAGCAGAAAAGACTTAGTTTTGCTTCTAGAACCGTCACATTTCTGTTAATTGAACTAAAAAATACTTAATTTAGTTCAAAATATTCCCTTTGCTGTAAATTGTATTTAAAAAACCCACAAACATTAAAACCTTTTAGTCTTTAAGTCTATATTAAGACCTAAATAATCACGATTATCTTGTCAGGCCTTATATCTTTATGATCTGACCATATCTGACCCAAACTGCACTGTTTATACCAAGGAAACGTGGATTTGTTTGTAAAAGGCAAATTTGTCAAAATTCAAAATTCAATCCCAAGCGACAAAAGCGACATCTCTCCGTTTCTATTTCTCAATAACCCTCCTCAATGCGTCTGCTCGTACCGTGTCGGCTCCTGACTGGGATGGAGGGCCACTCTGGAAACAGGATTCACAATAACAATCCCAGTCGTGTAAAAGTCACGCCATGTGCACTTTATATTCTCCTCACATGAGCAAAAAAAAAAGCAGCTCTGTGGGAAATTCCATGCATACTGGCAGCGGGTGGGTCTGTATGACTTTTTTCACCCTTCAAAATACATTTCTCCTGACTTACCCGTGTGGTCTTCACGATCGTTTGACTCTTTGGCATTGGACAGTGCAGATTGTGCGTCTAGAATCTTTACATCCTGTGCATCGTCATCAAACATGTGCCCTTCAGGACTTCTCATACACTCTTATTACATTAGATCTGAGAACCGCTGCACGCCACAGGTCGAGTTCCCACGCACAGTTCTCCTATAGTCCCAGTTAAAAGTGATTTGTAGTTTTGATGATTACATACTTGAAGAATCTGGCCCCAGTAGCTGGAGCCGGCGATTGCACAAAGACGCGTGTGTTGCCTCTCAGACACTGTCCCTGCCTTCGACTCGTCTCCATTGTGACGCCGTGTCCTCTTCCCTTTTTCGCGTCCTTTGTTTGGCACGTCGGGCTGAATGGAGCCGCTCTATTAGTGGGACAGAGCGGCCACAGAAAGTCCACTGCAGAAAACAAAGTCTGCACAAGTTATGTAAGGCAAGGCAAGGCAAGGCAAGTTTATTTGTAGAGCACATTTCATACACAAGGCAATTCAAAGTGCTTCACAGCAGGAAAAATGCATTCAAATCACAAAGAAATTACAGAAATACAATAAAATTAACTAAATTAAAAATTATCAATCCAACTGATTTTCTAAACTAATAAAATCACAAACAAAAGAGAAGAGTGCAAAGAAAAAATCCTTTTAGTCATATGCGCAGCTAAACAAAACAGTTTTTAGCTTAGATTTGAACATTGTCAGAGTAGAAGCCTGTCTCACATCTTCAGGAAGACTGTTCCAGATTTTAGCTGCATAAAACTGAAACGCAGATTCCCCAGGTTTTGTCCTGACTCTGGGCACCAGCAGGAGGCCGGTCCCTGAGGTCCTCAGAGTCCGAGATGGTTCATATGGCACTAACATATCCAAGATGTACTTTGGTGCTAGGCCATGGAGAGACTTGTACACAAGCAGAGCTGCTTTAAAGTCTATTCTCTGAGCCACAGGGAGCCAGTGCAGAGACCTGAGAACAGGACTAATGTGATCATACTTCCTGGTTCTAGTCAGGACCCGAGCAGCAGCGTTCTGGATGTACTGCAGCTGTTTTACAGCTCGTTTGGAGAGACCAGTGAGCAGGCCGTTACAGTAGTCTAATCTACTGGAGACAAACGCGTGGATAAGTCTCTCTAAATCTGGTTTTGACACTATATTTTTGATTTTGGCAATATTTTTTAGATGGTAAAAAGCTGCTGATGTTATTGATTTGACGTGGCTATTAAAGTTCAAGTCTGAGTCCATTATTACCCCCAGATTTCTAATTTGGTTTGTAGGTTTTAGAGCGAGACTCTGGAGGTGACCGCTAACACTTTCTCTTTGTTTCTGTGGGCCAAAAACGATTATTTCAGTCTTGTCTGAGTTCAGCTGGAGAAAGTTGTTTTGCATCCACAAACTGATCTGTTGGATGCAGTGACAGAGTGAATCTACTGGTCCATAGTCACCTGCCGATAGTGAAACATAGATCTGAGTGTCGTCTGCATAATTGTGATAGGACACATTTTCACTGCGTATCAACTGACCCAACGGCAGCATGTAGAGGTTGAACAGAAGGGGACCCAGGACTGACCCTTGGGGCACTCCACAGGTCAGGGTCATGTGGTCTGAGACACAGCTACCAATTTCAACAAAGTACTTCCTGTCTTCCAGATAGGACCTTAACCAGTTTAGGGCAGTGCCAGTGATGCCCACCCAGTCCTCTAGTCTCTGTAAGAGGATCCCATGATCGACAGTGTCAAAAGCAGCACTCAGATCTAACAGAATTAAGACTGAGGCTTTGCCCGTGTCAGTGTTCAGGCGGATGTCATTTGTCACCTTGACAAGAGCAGTCTCAGTGCTGTGATGAGGTCTAAAACCTGACTGAAAAACATCAAATGAGTTGTTTATTAAGAGGAAATCTGTGAGCTGTTGGTAAACAACCTTTTCAAGGACTTTGCCCCAAAATGGCAGATTAGAGATGGGCCGGTAATGACTCAGTACTGCGGCATCAAGACTGCTCTTCTTTAGGAGAGGCTTTATGACCGCAGTTTTCAAAGACATTGGGAATGTTCCAGATTGAAGCGACATGTTAACTATGTGAGTGAGTGGTGCTAACAAACTGTTCAGCACAGACTTTAGAAATTTGGTGGGTAACAGTGTCAAATGTACTCGGGCCGTCCGCCGCGACTGTCTGGATTTGGTTAAGCGATTGGAATTGGTCGAATGTGAACGTTTTTCCGTGCAAAACGTCTAAGAGCGCTAGGGATTTTGTCGTGGGAGTGGCTTTGGGTTGAGTCAACAAAGTGATAGAGAAGGAAAGGGGAAGGTAGTGAGAGATGAGACGGAAAAACAGTGGTCTGGTGGTGATTTGGGGTTGGCAGAGGAAGCCGCTGTCAACACGCTTTATCTTTCCTGGTGGAAGAGGTTTCACAGCGCAGCGAGGCCCCTTCTCCACTCAGACGTGAAATAAGAAACCCGACCGGGGATTTATGACATTCTCGCTCTTTTGAAGAAAATGCTCTAATGCCAAAGGAGATTTAACATAATAAAGGACACGTGATGAGGATGAAGTGGAGAAGTGGACGAGCACCTGCTGCACCAGTGGATTCCACGCACCGCTCACAAACAAACATGAACTCTGTCATATACACTGAGGCTTAAAGTGTCATAATGTGGCACGTGCATGAACTACATTCAAGTGTTGTGAAAAAAACATGATCTCGGTAGCAAAGCATCTCAGACACAACAAAGACTAAAGAAGTGCATGCTGGGAATGTGCGACTTTGTGTGAATGTGTCAGTGTCATTGTGTGTACGTCTCCACCTCTGTTGCTACAGAAGTCAGTATCGAGATCAAATAATTGCAATGTTATAATTACTTTCCCAACTCTCCAGCCTTGGGATGAGCCCTGTTTCCTTTGATTGAAGTCCGTGCGGTTTGTGGCTGACATTCCACAGATAACCATTAAGTGTCGTCCAAACACTTGTGGTTCTTTGGGTGTGTTCTGTGCCCTCAGACGGAGGGCTTCAGCTGCCGGACCCTCACAGGGAGGATTGTAGTGGTGCAGATACATGTGCCGGCAGCTGTCAGATCCTTCCCATGGATCGCCTCACATGTGACACACAGTAACGTCACACAACACACTGCCATGTCAAGTCCTCTTGTCACTGCGTGGAACACATGACACATACTTCAGGGAACAATTTGAATAATTTGTAACATGTTGAAGTTAGATTTGCCAAATGTTGTGATGTCATTCATTTACAATGTAAATGCTTGGTTTAAGTGCATTGATTTCTCCCCTGCTTATTGCTAGAGCTATAGCAAAGATATTTATTTATTTATTGAACCTGTTATTGGCTATTTCCTGAAATATGCACTAATCACGCTGACCCAATAGGTTGCGCCTCATTTAAACTGAATAGGATCTAAACGGCCCTTGAACAATAAGAACTCTATAAAACAGAGTGACTCACTGGACAAATTCAGGCTGTGATAAAAGGGGCTCACGCTAACGAACGTGTGGCTACCAAACCTTTGAGTCACTGTGACGCTGCCCAAAGGCCTAGTCCATTCCCTTCATTTCCTGTGCCCTGTATCTGCGCTCTGCCCCTGCCTCTGCCCCTGCCCCTGCCCCTGCCCCTGCCCCTGCCCCTGCCTCTGCCTCTGCCTCTCTCTTTGGGGAGGACAGAGCAGGTGAAACGGGAGATGAGCTTTCCTGGAATCTGACCTGCGTGACTCCACCTCCTTCTTTCTCATGAAACACAGAGAGCAGAGAAGGAACAGGCAGGTCTGTTCTCTTTGGAGAATTAGTCTTTGTGCTGGTTCGGCTCGCTCCTCTTTGAGCTGAAAATGCACCTGTGTTCTCTGACAGAAAGAGGGAGTGAAGGCCAAATTATTCTTTCCGTACAAAGAATGTTTAGATTTCTAAAGTCCTGAAGATTCCCTTGGAAAGTCACTTATCCTGGCTGTATTAAAAATGGTGTCAGTTATTTGATTTGTGCTGTTAGGAGCTGTGCATGATTAGAACAGCATATTTTCCCACATTTATTGCTTTAGGCAGGGTAGAAAATGAAGACAATTAATTTCAAGACTGACCACATGGACATTACAGCCATTTACTGACCACTTCAGGGGCGTGTCTAGACCTCTTTCACCGGGGCGGCCCAAGGGGGGCACCAGGCTCGACCCTTTAAGGCAATCATTTTGACAACAGTTTGTGAATGATTTATTTTAAAATGTTAAGAAGAACGATAAATATCAATGTCTGTCCTCTTTTTCTGGTCATAATTTAGTGCATAATTAAGTAAAAGTGAATCTGTGCCACCCCCCGACTCCCTAGAGCCCCTCATTTAACACACACATTTGACAGAAGGTGCCTTGCTATCAGATTATTGTGTTATTTAATGCTTCAGTGCCTGCTTAAGAACAAAACTGTGTGTGTGTTTAGGAATGAGCGCGCGCGCTGGGTCAGTGCCTTGGGACACAGCGTCAACAATAAGAAAAGCCTTGATAGAAGTAAGTTACCTTCTGAGTCGAGAGCGCCCTCTGGTGGCGGCTGTCACAAGGTGAAATAATGTGAAGACAAACAGTGCAGGAACATACATTTAGAGAAAGTTTATAATGTTTTTCTTAAACAATGGATCTTTTCATGGCTAAAGTAAAAAATAATACAACATCTAGATTGGACAATTGATATATTTTTTGATCAATTGGATCCAAACGTAAAATAAAATGAGTTTTGCCAGCAGTGTAAATATTAGGGCTGGGACAAGAAACAATAATATCACAATAAATAGGCAATTAAAAACCTTTTCTATTTTTGTGACGATTCTGCAGAAAAAAGCTATTTAGCCATGTTCTCTTATTTTGATAATCCATTAGTCCAGGAATTATTCTGTTGATTAATTGATTAGTTGTTTGGAACATGAGAGGCCATTGGATATGACATTTTTACAACATTTTCACCCAGATAAAGCTGAACTTAATTTGTTTGAGGATGAAAGATTTTTTTTTAATCCAAAACACAACATTTACACATTTCCCATTTTACAGACGCAATGCAAGTGGAGGCGATCCGGACCTACACGGCGAAGCAGCCGGACGAGCTGTCTCTGCAGGTGGCGGACGTGGTTCTCATCTCACAGACAGTAGATGGTAAGTCCACATCGCTCCAAGACTCTGAAATGTGTTTTCTTTACAATTCTTCCCACACAATCATTACAGCTGTGTGTTTTATTCAGCACATCCCTCATTACTCTTGTACGATGCATTCAAACTGATGTAAAGCTTCAAAACCAAGTAGCATTTTACTCTTCCATTGATCATGGCGGCAGCTTTCATGTTATAAAACAGCAACTCTTTGCATCAAAGCGGAAGCTGTTGGAAACTCAGTTCACATGTATTTCTCTTGTTTAGGCTGGTATGAAGGGGAGCGGCTGCGTGATGGGGAGAGGGGGTGGTTCCTTGTGGAATGCACCCAGCCAATCACATGCCAGGCAACCATCGAGCGCAACATGCAGAGGATGGACCGCTTACAAGGGCTGGAGACAAATGTATGAAAGCACGAAGATGGAAAAATACAGCTTCATCCCTTAATATATTATCTACCTAGACAACAGGCACAGCCCAAGGCAAGGTAAAGAGGGCCTGAAGCTAAGGAGGCATATTTTAGAAGAGAAAAAGCTGCTTAATTTCCTCTAAACAGGATTAAATCAAAAGCTAAACAAGTAGGCAGAGGTTTTCCTTAATTAAGGGAAGCTGTTAGTGTGGGTGGTTTGAGCTGTCAGCAGGCTTTGCCAAATTCATAATTTATCTGCTGGATGAATAACTTCACACCCACCATCAAAGTCACAGCTTCGACACCTTTAAACAAGTGGCAGTTTAAGATTTGGCAAATTTTTCGAAGGTGTCAAGAAATTAGCCAAATGATGTGTATTAATGAGGAAGCGGCTTCATTAAAAAACAAGACAATTTTGTTTCTTGCTCCACAAATCTTGCAAAATAGATCATTAGAGGGGGTATAATGTGTGGGTAGTGGAGCGTCTTTGCTGAGAAAGAAACAATAACCACACATCTGACAACACTACAAAGGAAAAAGTGTAAAAGAAAACACGGAATAGCGCGTCCAAGACCTTAATATGAGGAAGTGTTGATATACAGCATTCAAGATTGATTTGTGATGTTTTATTTTGGGGCAAGATGAAATGAGAGTGTGCTCGTGGTGACAGAGGAGAGTGTGTCCCTCTTCAGCATGTGGCTCATCATTAAAGAGGCTAAAGGGAATGGTTTGGTCAGTCTTGTGATGGTTTGGTCAGTTGTGATGGGAACGTTGGTCAAATCCATGGACATTACACAGAAGAATTTGAGGCTGAACATTTTACTCCAGAAACAGTCTCACTCAGGGAAATATACTTGTCACGGATTAATGTATGTGCATATATAGTGTAAATAATGAATGTGCATGTAAATATGTATAGGACGTTGTATTGCAACGTGTATTTTTAAAAGAGACATTTATATTCAAGATTTGTAGTCGACTCCGTATATTTTAATAATCAGCTGCTATAATAAAAACTTAATTTCCTGTGGTCTCTGGTGGATTTCAGTGATGGATCTTGTATTACAGGCCCCGATTCTCACGCCCCCTACAGGACATGTATGGAATAAGTAAAGAATAGATTTGAATAAAAGGCTCCTGAGGACACATACGTCACAAATAAACACAAGACCAAGTGAAGTAGTAATCACAGATTTTCATTATGGCCCCAGTTGAGTGGAATACACATGCATGATACAGAAAGTTATCTCTTTGGAGTGGAACTAGAAATGCAGGAGGAAGTTTTGAAGACACCTTCATAATGGCCGACTTTAGAGGGGCATTTCCCAAACTGCCCGCACTGCAGCGTTGGCCACAAACAGACGAGACGAGTCAGGCGGCAGCTGAGATCTGTTATTTTCAGCTCTTAAACTTGAAGATAATGTTATCACTTCTAGTCCTCATCTTCCTCATCATCATCATTGAAGAAACGCTGTTGTCCTCTGGGGGCAGCGTACCCCGCTCTGCTGTGGGGCCCCGAGCCTCCTGTGGGACTCTCCTGGGTCGTGATGAGGTCTATAATGGCAGTGATTACAGCGCAATCTTTGGACTGACGATTTTGCCAGTCCACAGGAGCCGGATTACGGATTCTCTCCTCCAACAGTGAGTCCAGTTCTTTCTTCAGACTCTGAAAGATACGCGTGTCATAGATGAGCTGAATCAGATCTAATGTGTGATTTTAATCTGAAACATCTGAAACAAGGCCTGTACCTTCTTGTAATATATAGATTTTACAATAAAATAACAACACATCTGAGAAATATTGCTGTAAATTTACCTTGACAAGATGAGCAATCCGTGCTGGGGATCTGAAAATAATCCACTCATCAACTGCAATGGTTTCTTGGTCCCCATCAGTTTGTATTGTGACATCACCTCCGAAAAACAGGAGTGAGAAGGGAGACACCTCCGTACAGTCGTACAGGAATATCTAAAGTTGGACAAAAACAGGTTTCTACCATCAACAAGCACCACCACAGAGCCCGGGCACAGAGCACAGACACATGCAGCATCATTATGACACAATGTGGTGACAGCTCCAGTGTGGTGTGGCTCTAAGTGTTCCATTAGAGCAGAAACGGGGAGTTTGGGCTTCACTGATGTGAGAACAGAAATGTCATGGTGCCCTGACAGTGGCACTCATCAATGTGTGATGTTTGTGCATCGACTGTATGTGAGACACAGCTGCTTCATCACACCTTTGGCTCATGGTACATGAATCACTCTTGGCTCCTTCATAGTTAACTTTTAAGCAATTATTAACATCATGTGCAATTTATGTGCAATTACTGTCGTGACACATATTCATGTGCAATTACTGTCGTGATCACATGCAATGGTATTTATTTATTATTTTATTTTATTTTATATTTACTATTTTCCCCCTCCATCCCTTGTTGGGAAATGGGAGGTTTTGTCCATAGGAGGTTTTGTTTATAAGAGATCTTCTATTGAGAGTGTTTTTTAAACTTCCTAGGGTAGGGTTCCCTGCGTTGCAACAATGCAATTTCCCCATGTATGGACAATAAAGGAATATCTTATCTTAGATGATAAACCTTGATTTAAAATCAGATCCACTCTAAACTGTTGTCAATGAGATGCATAGTTTATATTTTCCACCAGAAGGGTTTTTTTAGCCGACGGTGCTGTTCTTTTTTTAGCCATCTTTCAGACAACAGAAAGGCAACAGTAACAGTAATCTCACCAAAATATATATTGTGTACAATGTGGTATAATGATGCACGCTTTAGCCATTAGCTAAATATAAGCGGTGTTTACTTAGCTTTCTAACAACTTTCTAATGACAACAAATGCCCCCTCTGTGTATATGTTCATTTACAAATACTGACAAAACCAGTTATATTTCTGTAGATATAGGAAGAGACAAAGCACAGAGACATCAGACAGAACATTAAAGGTGTTTTTCTGCAGAAAGGTAACATTTACAGAGAAAGACGAGCGCACAGGTGGATGTGTGGAAGGGAGAGCTGAAAGGGGAAGAGGAGGCGCCCGGAGTGACCCCCCCACACAATGCCTCGGCCCACTTTGATGCACAAGAGCCTTTGAGATGGACTTGAAAGGCTGTTTTAATCTAATATTTATTCAGCGTAAAGCCGGTGTGCAGGCCAACCTTTACTCACTGACCGCTCTTCCCACTCACAATGAGGCGATTCCAGAGATGAGAACCAGATGAGATCAGAACCACAATACAGTCCAAACACAGAGACACCGAGGAACGCTCTTCTCACTACTCACACTGCTGGTCTTCATCTTCAGGTGATAAATGAGCCAGTGGTAGTTGAACTCTGTCTCCTCAGCATTCACAGACTTGGGGTGGATGCAGACTTTGCCATCTGTATGAGTGTACACGCTAACCCTGTGGAATATATACAGTACATGTTTGTCTGTGTTAGTTCCTCATCTTCACTTTAATGGTCTGAGTTCATACGTAACAGCGTTGGTTTGTACTTAATAATGCTATTCAAATCTATGTCAAAGCCAAAACATGTGTCACTTATAAGCGCATTATGTCGTACAAATTGTTGAGAGGCGTAAGATTGCATGTTTTTAAAGGTATTTCTACCAAAACCCCCTGCAATTGAGTCAATGCAAGATCGATATGTTTAATGCCGTTCTGTGGAACCTTCTAAGCAAATCAATGACATCTCCATGGAGACTTTTCCCATTTTCTTGTGGTGGATTCCAACCAGAAACTTTGCATGTATTGCACCTTTAAAGAAACCTTGTAATTTAGATATGCAATCATTAGATAAATCATTAAACCATAGCCTTATTTTCCATATATCAGTATATCAGTCTAGTTCTTTCATTTCACAAGCTCAGACAATCCTCTTTGAAAAGGTAAACATTGAGCAATTCTTTACCAAGAGATTTCACATCAGAACACATCCTTCTAGCAGGGAATAAAAAGAGTCACGCATATTCTTAACTTTACAAAAAGAATTTAAGACTCAAATGTTGATGAACAAAGCAAAGGGCAGTTCTCTGACAAAGCCTCTCCGCGTTATTACTATTCTTTTTAAACTGTTCTGAGTGTGTAGCAGATCATATCGTGACTTCACAGATCATCGCCACAGAACGGCTCAACAAGCGTTAACTTTTGAAGCTCCAAGTCATTTTACGATTCAACAGATTACATTTTTGCATAAGAAGGGATCACCAACTTACGGTCTTTTCTTGCTGTGACTAGGTCTAATCTTTGCCACTTTTGGATAGAGACCAGCAACAATCACCGCTTTGATCAACTTTTCATTCTCTGAAAAGGTCAGCACAAGAGCAGAATTATAAAATCAATGTATTTTTCTGTTGTTAAAATGCACCACAGTTAAATGTATAAAAATATCCACCTGAATTGACATTCGATTTTGGATCTTTAGGATTTTTGCTGCTCACAAACCCAGCATTTATTAGGTGCTCTGTAAACTGACCCTTCATATTGTGGAGCATCTGAAAAGCAGAATACATATTTAAAATTGTACACATACGTAAGTGTAAAATATGCTTTGATAAGTGTTGGAAAAGATTTTGTGATTTTGTGCCAAAATTGGCTCGTCTCACCTGAAGCGTATTGGCAGAGAGAAAATTGTCCCAACAGAACTCCCGCTCATATCTTGCGCCTTGATGCTTGGCTTCTTCCCAGCCCTGAAAAAAGGAAAATCAATTAAATGTTATGACAGACAATTTAGTTTGGCATTGGCAGTCATTCTCTCACCTTAAAGGCATTGACAATGGTAAGATGATCACTTTTAGAGTTTTTGGATAGTGTCTTTCTTCTCATGTCTGCCATTTTCTCTTTGCCCTGAAAGAAGAACATGTAGAAGAAAAGAAAAATCATAGAAAGAGATAATATATTAAAGCATTGCTGTGCAAGTGACCTTACCAAAGGGATAAAGAAAGGGTCTTTAAAACTAAGGGACGCCGCAATAGTCAGTATTGGATCTACGCAGCCCAGCAAAGCTCCCAACAGAATGAGTTTGCCGATGTGCGGCTCAACAGGAAGACGAGCAAGATGGATGCCCAGTGCGGTCAGGTTTTCAGAGCAGTCAAGGGCGGTCTAAGATGAAAGGAAAAAGAGAATCGTATTGTGTAAGAAATGCAGAGGTTCTAATAAAAGACATTTCCATCATTATATTTTGTGTTTCAATGAGAACATTAGTCATTGCAGTATATGCTGTGGGAAACCATAGAAAACCTTAATCATACTTTACTTACCAGGTCTGTG
Source organism: Eucyclogobius newberryi (assembly GCF_026437365.1). Taxonomy (NCBI): domain Eukaryota; kingdom Metazoa; phylum Chordata; class Actinopteri; order Gobiiformes; family Gobiidae; genus Eucyclogobius; species Eucyclogobius newberryi. The sequence goes on from NW_027315724.1 coordinate 24,244,917, forward strand.
AGGTTCTTGATGGCAAGATTCACAGCTTTATCAGATGGAGGATCTATGGACTTTTGTAGAAATCTGGCAATAGACCCAAGCTTCAATATCTGGAAAATCAAAACCATTGTTAATGCTGTCACATGATGGGGAAGAAATGAAAAAATAAAACAAACGTTTTTTTTCAGTAAATTCTGTGAAATTTCCTTTATGACATACATGAAATAACAATCTTGCAGAATAAAAACTCATATAGTCACCAGTGAAAGCAATCAAAGCAAACACTAATCTGAATTGTGCTACATTAGTGCACAGGGATTTTGAATAACAAACAATATACTGTGTAGTCAGATATGAAATCGTAGTAGAGAGCTGAGGACTTGAAATAACCTGAAATATCCATTTACCTGCAAAGAGATATAAAAAAATACATTCCATTTAGTCCTCCGTTTTCTATCTCTGCACTCTCATGCTCAGCTGTCCCTGCCACTCATTTCCTTCTGCCAGCCATTTTCCACATTCGTCTCAAACCTTGATCTGAAGGCAGAGCTCCTCAAGTGGCGTCCTCATGATTTCAGGCAACTGATAGGCGTCCAGTAGACTGGCTCTGAGACCATTGTACAGATGATAGCACTTGCCTGGGCGCACTCTGTAGAGAAAAATACACAAAAATCCCATCTGCCATTTGATTTATGTTCAAAGGTGTATTTTAAAAAACAAAGATTAAACCGCCCTTAAGAAGGCGCGCTTGCTAAGTGACTTAGGTTTGAACAGAACAGACATGTGGAGTCAGAGCAGAAATACCAGAGCGACAAACACACACTACAGTGTGTCACTGCCAAAATAAGATGGTATCTTGATAATGTCAAAATGATTTGCATTTATTGAATAATAACTCCTTCCTTGAACAGCCACTTTAACGTGGTGGATGGGACAGAGTGCCCGAGTGATCCTTGGAGCTATGTTGTTGGGGGCTTCATGCCCCTGGTAGGGTCACCCAAGACAAACGAGTCCTTAGTGACGGGTCAGACAAAGAGTGGTTCAGATGCCCCTTATGAAGAGAAGAAATTCAAGGCTAGTTACGTTGCCCGGATTGGCGTTACCGGCCATCCTGGAACCAGGCCTACGGGGGGCGCTCGATGGAGAGTGTCTTTCCCCACGGGGCCTAGCCGGGCACAGCCCGAAGCAGCCTTCTTGGAGTCCCTGGGAGTGGTACTGGACATTGCACCGACCGGGGACTTGGTTGTTCTACTGGGAGACTTCAACACAACACATGGGCAAAAACAGTGACACCTGGAGAGGGGTGATCGGCCCTCCCCGATCTGAACCCAAGCAGTGGTCAGTTATTAGATTTCTGTGCTAGCCACAGTCCATAACAAACACCATGTTTGAGCACAAGGGGGTCCATCAGAGCACGTGCCAGAAGCCAATGGTCGAATTTGTTGTTGTGTACTCTGACCTTCAGAGCTGTCAACCGATCACCACCTGGTGGTGAGGGGTTCCAGACTCGAAGATAGCACAAGGGCTATGAAGGTGGACCAGCCTCCCCGGTAAGGTCTATTCCAGGGTACTGGAGAGGAGAATCTGACCTCAGATTCAGGAGGAACATTGTGGTTTTCATCCTGGTCGTGGAACACTGGCCCAGCTCTATACTCTCCATCAGGAGTAAGTCACATCTGATCCCAGTGCATGCTGGACTCCGCCAAGGCTGTCATTTGTCAACGGTTCTGTTCATTTTTTAATGGACAGAATTTCTAGGCACAGTCAGGGGTCGGAGGGTGTCCGGTTTGGGGACCACAGGATCTCATCTCTGCTGTTTGCAGACAATGCTGTCCTTATGGCTCCATCAAACCTGGACCTGCAACATGCACTTGGACAGTTTGCGGCCGAGTGTGAAGCAGCTGGGATGAGGATCAGCACCAACAAATCCGAGGCCATGGTTCTCGACCGGAGAAAGGTGGCTTGCCTCAAGTGGAGGAGTAAAGTATCTCGGGGTCTTGTTCATGAGTGAGGGAATGATGGAGCGTGAGATTGGCAGGCGGATCGGTGCAGCTGCATCGGACTGTTGTGGTGAAGAAGGAGCTGAGTCGAAAGGCAAAGCTCTCTATTTACCGGTCAATCTACGTTACTACCCTCACCTATGGTCATGAGCTTTGGGTAATGACCGAAAGGACAAGATCGCGGATACAAGCGGTCGAAATCAGTTTCCTCCGCCGGGTGGCTGGGCGCTCCCTTAGAGATAAGGTGAGGCGCTCAGTCACACGGGAGGAGCTCGCAGTAGAGACACGTTGAGAGAAGTCAGCTCAGGTGGCACAGGCATCTGTCCAGGATCCCGCTTTGACACTTCCCTCGCAACCCAACCCCGGATAATCAGAAAAAGATGTGATGGATAGATGGATGAATTATAACAATAAAAACTAAATTGTACATGACTGCATACACAATGTTGCAATTTATAATTTAAAATAACTAATATTTTTGTTTTAAAAAAAAAGAAATACCTGCAGGTCAAATAAATGTTAGCATTACATTTATTTATAATATTGCTCAGAATATTTATGTAAATCTTTTCTAGCACACAAAGACAAAAACTGTTGAACGCACCTTCCAGCACGACCCTTGCGTTGTTTGGCATTTGCCAGACTGACCCACTCGGCGGCCATTGTGCTAATGTTGTTTTCAGTGTCAAAGTGGGTCTCCTTAATTTTGCCTCCATCTATCACATAGACAACATCATCTATGGTGATGCTGGGAAAGAGTGGGTTAAAGGGAAAAATGTGATGAAAAAGATCAAAGAAGACACACAGTTACTATAAGAATTGCCCTTTTATGACATTTTTGTCAATAGTTTTGTAAATGAAGTGCAAGTGGCTTCTTGATTTGCTCGGTCTGTGTCAGCGTAACAAATTGGCTGTCAGAAGGGGGCCTCATCAAACCTCCATGGCAGCACTCATAAGCAATCTAATAAATGTATGCTAATGACACTGACATATTCGGTTTATAAAATGACTAAGGCCCTTTGCAACGTAGCAAATAGAACATACTTTACATATATCAACAAATGCAAACTAAGAAAACGAAAAAGGAACAGCCGAGAGAATACCTTGTTTCAGCAATATTGGTGGCTATGACAATCTTTCTGACCCCAGGAGGAGGCTTCTTAAAGACCTGTGCAGAGGGAAAGATGAGAGCACAGACTCACAATGGGACAGACGGGGTCGGACCAAAAGAGAAAGAGAATGCTGACCTGTGTCTGATTGACGGTGGGCATGAGGGAGTGCAGAGGGATGATAATGAAGCAATCTGAAATAAAAACAGGGTATTTTGAGGATTCATATTATGTACTAAACACAAACTGTGGTGTGTCAATGCATGTGTATAGCTTTTGCAATATTGTGGGAAAAGCATTACATTACATTCAGGAAGAAAACATATCTAAGTTCTAGGGTTCTCCTTGACAGAGAAAGTGTCTGAATTAATTATCTTGTGATTTAAATGAAAATGACAAATGAAAACAAATTTAAAATGCCTTTTTAATGACAAGAAGCCCTAGTCTTTAAAACCAGCATCTTGTCAAACAACTTGCTACTCTTACCTGATCGAAACATCTGCTGGGCCATAAGCAGATCATGTAGAGTGCTAATATTGTCCCACCCAGGAAGAAAAACTAAAATCGCTCCCTCCTAGAAAAGAAGGAGAAATCATTAAGAAAGAGACAGGCACTCAGGCAGTATGGATGAAACAACAAACAAATCCCCAGGCAGTAAAAAGCCATTAAGCACAGCCACAGCTGCAAATGAATTGAGGTGCCCGTTGTCTCAGGAGGACAGCCTGTGATTCACGTAGACTCTAACCTCTATATTCTGTGCCAGGATCAGGATTCTGTTATTGTCTCAGCACATGACAAAATTTGCTTCATATTAACACATTCACATTGGTCATTTTAAATTGACCAGGGCAATACAAAACATTAAAAGAAATCTAGTTTAGTCACATGTAAAAGATGATGGAAAAACATGGTTCTGGGGGAAATGTATGAATGTCCACTATTGACCAGTTTCTAATTTAACATGTATATAAGAGCTGCACTGTATAAAAGCAAACCTGGTCCAGTCACATGTGGAGAACTTTTCCTCTAATTTTTTGTTATGTTGTCATTATGTTATGTTTCATCTTGAGCAGAGTTTCATGGCACCACTTTTCTCATTCAGTTATTTCCTTGCTCATAAAAATAAATTAAATCAGAATTGCTATAAACACAGATCAAATAATAACATTAATTAATTAATAAATATACGCAGTTTTAGATAATAGTTTCTGTAACATTTACTAAAAGGCATGTATTAATTTGTAAACAAGCACTTCTATATTTAAACATTACACTTAAGACAAAGAGACAAAAATAGTGCAAAAATAGAGAGAAGGACGCAAGCTGAAATACAGAAAGTGGTGCTGTGGGCCTCAGAAACCCTGCCTTTTAATTAAAAGGTAATTATTATTGTCAGCTTTCAAGCTGTGGTACCCACAAGGAGCTGCAGTGCACTGCAGGAGTTACTGTACGCTGTCACGGTGGTGATAAGAAACACCACATAGACATGAGATTTTAAAAAGAAATGACAGAACATCAAATAATTCCACAAAAACATGGATTATTTCATAGCAAAATGCTACAGTGCGCTGGCTGGATAATGACAGTGTTTAACACACACGTGCCCACACGCACATGCAGAGGCCCAGCAGGCGTTCATTAAAGCCTGTATGACAGTCCCCTAGGTGTCTAATCACAGACTTGGCAACATAATTAACCAATCATGGCTGTGGAGCCGGGCCAGACGATGTGTGTCCTCGGTTCAAAACCTCGCAGCACCATCTCAGGCAGCTCCTTCGCACCTGTTTGACCCTGCCACTGCGAATCAGACGCGCGACACCGCTCGCGGTTGCTGTGACTGATTGGAAAAACACATTTTAAGGGCTGGTATAATTATTCTGTCTTTCTCTGTTAGTAACTCCTCATTCAATGCCTCATTTTTTTTCTCCATTTGGTCTTTCTCTTTTCACAACATCTCAAACTAAAACTATAAGTGACTTGAAACTTGAAATGTATCAGAAAAGATGTACAGCAATACTTTCACAAACGCTTATCGTTAAAATGTACGTGTACATAGATTAAGTCAACATAATTGCTGTACTGGAAATGGAACACATGACTGATTTGCTTTGCAAAGCATCTGTTGAATCAGTCATTAGCGCAAAACCTTTGGCAGGATCAGCGTTATTTCCTGTCAACTGCGTTGCTTGGCTCTTTCAGTTCCATCTGTTCTAATGAGGAGAGTTCCATACATCCTCAAACTTGTGCCTGTTTAACAGTAATTTAATTATCTCATTGCATCACTTTCAAAAATGTGTGTGGGAAAAAATACACACCATGCAGTCACATGCTTAACTTTTTGTTACATTTTCCTTCACAATAAAAGCCTCTAAAACTTACTTCATCTTTGTTTACAATGTGACGTATCAATGCAAGGATCAGCTCCAAGTCAATCTTGTCATCGTTGTCTAGTTTCTCTAGAGCTTCAATGGTGTCGTCAGAGTATCTGCACATAACATGATATTATGTCATTGGGGTCAAATATAGCCTGGTCAGCCAAGACTATATAAAGATCAACTGATCTAGGTTTTTCAGGGTCGATGCAGATATTTTAGAATCTGATGGCCAATGGTGCTGATAGTATAAAAATAATATCAACGTAAATTATTTTTGGATATTCAAAACTGTGTTTTACAACTAACTCATAATGGTGCAGTGTCACATTCTGTGCCTCTTCACAGACATGTTCAAATAAAGTTCACAGTATGTCTTTCCTTTAATACGTTGGTCTTTGCTGGAGATTAAGGCCAGTTTCCATTACACTAAAAAAGTATAAATATTGGCCCAATAGAGCGCTACATTTCCCCCCCCTTATTATGGATGGTCTGACTGGGAGGATACACTTGTGATGGATTAACCAATCAGAGAAATGTAAATCTCTGTCAAAATGCTTGAAACAGGATTGACAGAATAACACAAAAGACTAAGAGGCTTTGCCAAATCAACATGTAAAGTTCTAAACACAGTTGAAATGATTTACAGATCATTGATCCAGAAATTTGAGGAAGTAGAATGATTTACTGTGGAGAGTTCCAGACCCTCAAAAAGAAAGAGGAATAGGCCGGCTGGCCAGGCTAATATAATTAAGGCAGATATTTATGTTAATTTCAAAATATCTAATCCAAAAACATTATATACAATGTCACTTTAATAAATGACAAGTAATTTGATCAAATGTTGCATTTTCTCTTTGTTCTTTACGGCAGGTGAAGCTAATGCTATGTGATACACAAGTGTGCGGTTATGCTTTGTGATCAAAATCCATGAAGCTTTGACCTAATAAATAATGGATATGCAGAGCTGAGGGCACAAAACATAGATATATTTTTCATTGAAATAATCTCAAAGAAGTAGATAGCCTCAAGGTAGATAATTTCATCTATGCATGTGATTCTCATAACATGACCTTCAATAAACTAGCTTTGTGCATTTGAACTCACCTGTCCTGTAAGGTGCGCGCGTAACACGGCCAACTCTCGCTATACTCAGCCTCTTTCTCCTTTTTCTCTGACCCACAGTTGCGTCCTTGCCAAAAGCGCCGCTTCCAAGAGGAGCGTCGATCCTGATTACGTGGTCGATATCTGACAAGTTCGAGATGAATTAATCACCCAAAAAATATTTCAAAAGAAAAGTGTGAAATTCCCATTTACCGAGTCATCTCCAAAACATCTTCAAGTAAAAATTCTTCAACCGGGAATGTCAAACCAGGAATATGTATCATTGGGCAATTACCTACAATAAAAACAGACAAGCAATATAAAAATATAATAAATGTAAAAAAGAAAACGCATGCGCTTGATTCAGTTAGTACCAAAATAATTAGAGAACTTTTCAGCATTTAAAGTGGCACTCATGAGGATCACTTTAAGGTCAGATCGGATGGTGAGAAGGTCCTTAACGATGACCAATAAAACATCAGATTGAAGGTTCCTTTCGTGAATCTCGTCCAGTACGAGGTGACTTATACTTGACAATAACCTGAAAGAAAAGGACAGAAATTAAAAAAAGAGGAACACAATTCAACAAGTAAGTTATCCCCATGTTTCTTGTGATTCTTAACGAAGTGAAAATTGTATTGATAATGATACTTTCATGTATACTTGGACATTGTCTGTTATGCAAAAGGACTTTTATTGAAAATCCCGGACCAAATTCGACACTCTACAACTGCTGTCTTTGAGTGATTCTCTAAAGTGGTCCCAATTCAGATAAGGCACGGCAGACATTGACAAGCACCGAGAGCCTCTGGTTTGCAATGAGAAAGCGCTCTGAATACAAGGAGGAGCACGCAGTGGTGAGTCAACGAAAGCTGCTGTATGCAAGCCTGAAAAGCCATTACTGAGCTTCTCCCCCAGACAGTCGCCCTGGACCAGACTCGCAGGGGATAAGAGACCGCTGGAACTAAGACACAGGGCGAATTGCCAAGAGGAGATGTGAAAAGCTCGAGGAAATAAGGACAAAGTGGGGGACTCACGGATCTGAGCGGAGCCACTGAAGAACAATGCCCGTTGTACAGTACAAGATAGATCCTTGTCTCCGTGGCAACCGGCTGGAGTAGAGGTATAGAAATGTAAAACAGTTATTTCAGTAAGTCTGAACAGTGAACAATGAAAACTTGAAGATGAAATGAATTACTTTTGTATAATTTTAAATATATATATTTTCTATGTTTTCCTTTTTCTTTTTTACAGTGCACTACAGTTATTATGTGTACATTTTGTACAAAGGATTCTTCCAACCGTCCTTTCAATCACCTTCACGCTAAATGTCCTTTCAGACACAACCTTCTCCAATTTCTCAGACTGGAAAGGTTCAAGCGCATGCCAATATTTAATAAAATAGCAAAAATGCACATACATTATATTATTATTTATTTTACTATTTTGTCTGGAAAAAATAAAAGATAGCTCACCTCTGAAGACGTATTTGATAGCCACAAGAATTCCCATTTCCAACACTCTCTGCCCTCTCAGCTGCGACACGTTCAGCCACCTGAGCCAAACAAGCAAATGAAACACATGTGCAATAAAAGACAATGGGGTCAGTGTGTGGACTTTTGTCTAAAAATGTGTTCAGATTACATACAGAAATGGCACTGATTCGTCTGGGCTGAGTGCACACCACTCTGCATGTTGAGCCCACGCCTCGGTCAATAAGATCATCCAGGATGAACTGAGTGACCTGAGTGGTCTTTCCGCACCCAGTCTCTCCACTCACCACCAGAACATGGTGAGAGTTGATTAGATCCACAAGTTCCTGGAAAAGATTCATTGAAAAGTGATAGGCATGAGCAAGCAAGTGGAAATGTAAGGATCTATACATTTTCTGAAACATGTATTTGTGTTGGGTTACCGCAAATACTTCAAATAAATACACTTATAAAGGATCCTTACCTCTTTTTTGCTGTATGCAGGCAGCGTTTCTCTAAATTTCTGAATAAAAAGACATTGAATTTATACATATTTAACTAATTGTAAGAGTTTTTTGATCGCACACAGTGTATTTACCAGCATATCTTTGTACTTCGGATCTGATCTCTTGGTTTGAAGATCTTGCTTTAAAAAAATGTCCAAAGAACTGTCTTTGGCTATTTCTTGAAGTAAAAATTCTGCCTCTTTGTCAGCCCACTTCCCAGTCTCTGTTTTCAGCGGTTCCTCAACATCCCACGCATCAGGAGGTTCATCCTTGACCTTGGAAGAACTAATGGAAAAAAAATATGGAATATGCCAACTGACGATAACAGTCATTTTTAAACATATTTTATTTAGTAGTTACCACTGAGGTGCCTGTGTTCCTGGTTTCTGATCTTCAAGACACTCTTCATCTTCATCTTCCTCAGATTTGATCAGTTTTATAGAGTGTTTCTTTTCCTTAGGCATTTCTCCATCAAAGTAACTGAAAGACACAAGCATCAATAGTACCGTCACCTCACAACAGTCACCAGAATGTAATCTATGTATCTATGTATTAAACTAACTATCTATGTATTAAACTAACCACAATCATTTATTTTTAAGCGATTTTTGAGTTGTCTAGATTGAATGAATAAAATCTGGGGACTGTTTAATCCAGGCAAACTGAAAAGGCATACAATGAAAAATATCTTTTACACTTTTTATTGTGGCATTTGGTTTAGGCCAGAACATTATATTGTAAATAGAACAAGGCAATATGACTTAAATTTGATATTACTAAATGTGAGAAATGCCTCTCTCATATAGTAATATCAATGTGAGATGTGCAAATTTCTTTACGATTTTAAAGTTATTGTCACCAATGAAAGTCCAGCTTCCATTGCAAAAATCAATGCTCTTTCATTCTTGAGCTCATTCCTAAGTGTTTAAGCTCTTTTTGTGGCAATAGCTGCAGTGAGAATGAAAATTATATCCTGATTAGTAGTTCATATCACCCCCAAACCAAACAACAACATATCATGAGTATATGCTATGACCCAGCCCTAATTGTAAGGAGGGGATTACATATCTTACCAGTGTCCAGTTTGACTAGACAAGTGACTGCTGTCAGAGGTAGATGCTCTATTGACCGTTTCTGCTTTAGGTGGATCACTCTGGACAGAGCTGAGCAGTTTGGTGATGTGCTGCACCCTGGCCTCATCCATCTGGACCACAGTCCGCTGGGGAGAAAGTTTGAGAAACACACTTAAAATACTTGAAGGGTAAATATTATGTACAATTTATTAAATTAAATTAGTGAGTGAGATAATTTGCCATGGTGACTGATACTTTTAAGTTGTTATAATTAACTATGCAGTTATCTAATTTAATAGAGTTTAAGTTTAGATATTACAATAATAAGCGTGGCAAATGAAAACAAAGTACACGTTTTTAAAAAAAAATGAAAAGTGCTAAAAATAATTCCCTTGAATCTTACCGATCTGCGGTCGGCCTGTTTCCTCCGCGCGGTTCCGTGGCGGGCGTACCACAGCCCGATCTCCCGGCCCTTCAGGTGAGGCGGAGGACGGTCCCGCTGCCCTCCTCCTCCTCCTCTGCCTCCTCGCTCCTGCTCGTCGCTGTGTCCTCTGGCAGTGCTACCTCCTCCACGGTCCCATCTTTCTCTGCTGCCATCTCTGTAGCCGCGTCCTCCTCCGCCTCTCCTGCCTCTTCTCCCACCGCGCTCTGCTCCATAACCATAACTCATAACGCAGAGTCCACTATGTTGACACCACGCAGAGGCTAACCGTCCATAGAAGATCACGTTTGTTTGCAACGCTGTCCAAAAATAAGCACTTTCGTTTCAGCCTCTTATAGGCACTTACCAACAACACATAAAACTGATTACTACGCCCTAGAATTGTGTTAACTTAAAACATACACAGAAAATACTGTGGGAAAGCTACTTAGCTGGGTTCATTTAGCATCCACCGGCTTGTCGCACTATTTCTTACGTCATATCCCCGCGACAGCTGTAGTTCTGTGATTCATGTTGTGATTGGCTGACTACAACGGGCGCAAAATAGACACAAACATGGGTTTTTACATTTTGTCTTACATCTTTAGAAGATCATAGACTGGTTTAATTAAAACTAAACTAATGTGGACCCAGACAGGCCACTGCATTCTGCTGTGGCTAACCTCTATCCTATTGAGAAACTATCTCTGACTCTGACAGAAACAAATGTAAATAATATTAATTACATACATTAAATAATTACAATTTGAAAAAATAAGTTGAAGGTAAGGGGAATTGATCTATATTAGTTTGATAGCCTAATAAAATGCGACCACTCCCAAGTTTTCTGAGCTAGAGTGGCAAAAGCATGTAAATGAAGACCAATAAATCATAGGTAATAATGGGTCTACTAATGTCTACTATTGTTGGGCCTGTATTCAAATGAAGAAAGTTCTATCAGTCAGTGTGTGTTAATATTACATAAAGGCAAGCAAAAATATGAATCTGAAATATATAGGGCTATAATTTAGAAAAAGGAAGAAGCAGAATTATTTGATTACTTCCACCGTGCTAGACTGGTCTGAGAAACCTTCGTTTAACACTAGATCATTAGCTCCGTTGGAGGCTAAAACAATTTGAGCTTATGAGAATCCAAGCACCAAATTCCACATTCCACTTGTGCAGGTATACAGGATGACTCATTAAGAAGCATTTTTCTGATACAAAATTTTAATGACCACAATCTTACTGAGCATGTCGCAGCTGATTAAATGCTGTCTAATGCTCAATCATATGCTCTAGAACACATTTTACATAATACTGATGGGGCTATAAAGCAAACAAGTTCAGCTGTTATTGTGGAAGAAAGGGGAAAGATACACAAAACGGTTCAAAGCACACATCTTGTTATTGCTGATTTGCAAAGCACACATTTGTGAAATAGTGCAAATACTGTAAATAACAATGTCATACTAGTCATTCATGTAGAAGAAATATTTCTCCTTCTGCTGGGCATTTACTGTCCATGATATTAAAAATATACAATACAGCTAATGTACAGGTTTTTTCCTGTTTTTGGCAGTAGACTGGTGATTACCTAGGTGGCTCACTGAATTGAGTAGGATCCTCAAAGTGGCTTAAACTAAAGTACATTAATTGTATACCTGCTGGAGAATAATATATGCAAATTGTTTTCATTTAAGCATAAAGCATTTTCATAAAAGCTGGCACCCTCTTATGCACTTAGCAGCATTATCAACAGTCCTGAATAGGAACCGCGTTTTTGTTATTTTATACATGTAACAAAGTGAACACAGCAGGAAGGTGCAACATAATAATTCCCTCATTTAAAACAAGGTAACAAGCACAGTCTAACAAACGGGACATTATTATGCAGTGCACTTATACAGCCAGCGTACCTCTCCTCTACTTTAGGGAGTAAAAGGCATGGCACACAACAAGCACAAACACACAGCAGGGATGAGTCAGATTCACAGGTCAGCTGACCCCTCCCTCCTCCACTGAGTCACTGATGACGTCAGCACTATCTTCTATCATATCAGACATGTGACCACCTCAGCCCCTCCTCTACCCCGCTAGCTATTTTACATTGACAGACAAGCACAAGCCTAGGAAGAATACAGATGCTTCACTAAAATACTGTTGCTCCATATAACTCTGTCTTTTTCTTATTTCTCTGTCTGTTATTTTTGTTCTCTAGTTATTATAAATCACAGTTGTGTTCATGTGTTATGAAGGTCAGATTTGCTCAAACACACTAACACACAAAATGTTTTCAAAGATGTAACAAAATGTTTTCAAAGCTGTAGGAAAATGTTTCAAAGATGTAACCATGATTTTTCTTACAATACCAATTGGTGATCCATCTAATCTGTTTATTAGGATGAAAGATGCAGAACTGGAATTAGAGGTTTGCTGTTGATTTTAAATCGGACTATTTCTCTCACTGGAACTGATTTACATCACATGAAAACTAATTCCTAAGTAATCATCATTTGTTTTCATTTTATCCTCATTTAAGAAGCTAAATCTAATCTCAGGGCAGTATTTGGGGGGGTAAAGGGCTGATTAACAAATGTAACAGTCTTAACATAGGAAACAGCTTATATGTTATTGTTAATATTGGAATGTTGCTTGTTTTTTCCCTCATATCACTGGTCTTCTTCCCCAACTTGTCTTCTATAGGCCTCATTGAGCAGCTGTATGTCTTCATGATAACCGGTGCACTCTTGAATTTGGCGCCTGCTGTTCTGCCGGTGTGCCTCCACAGTGTCTGGTATAGTGATGTTGATGCTCTCCGCCTCAGTGTTAATCGCACTGGGAATGAGCAAAGAATAGGACGCCGTTTCTCCCAGGTCACACGACACAAAGCGGTTTTCCTTCCTCGAATAACGGAGTGAAGGAGAGCGGGCGTGCGTGGAGGACTGACTGATGTTGGAGATGATGGAGACACTGTCCAGAGCTTCTTCGTTGTCACAGATCTCCAGGACTTCCAGGTGGATCTTCACGTTGGTGTCGCCTACTCCTCCCCCGATGCCCATGCCGATGTCCAAGGCCATGCCCACATTGCTCACATTCACATCCACCCCCTGTCCACCCGAGGATGGGTCATCTGCATTTGGCTCATGGCCTACAGACTTGGAGCGATACACTTCAACCTACAAAGTAAAATAATTACTGACAAATGTAAATATGCAAATGTTCTAAACATGCCAATTGTTAATATGTGAATACATTTTATGTAATATCTCATTCGTCCAAGAGTGGTTAGTAGAAAAGGTTTCCGAGGTAGTCAGGTGGACAAAGTTTTTCAAATCAAGATACCATTTCTAAAAGTAATTTTCACTTTTGCCAGCATTTACTTCTTCTGAGCTTGTATTGATCCTGCCCAAAGGGAGTTATAACTTATATAAGTCTCACTCTTACAGCTTGGGTCGACAAGGCACAACAATACATTAACTTTTATTTTAAATAAAAATGTTGGTAGCCGAAACAACTTGATTTCTAAACCAGTGACTAGGTAACAAATGTTTTCTACCCTGGACGAATCGACTTTGATACGTTCACCAATATAAATGTAAATATATGTCTCCTGGATCATCCTTGTACATGCACTATAAAAATGTGCATTTCGTACTTTCTTGCCATTGCTGGGGGAGATCCGGAGCCCATCGCTGCTGACTTCATACGTTGACAGTGAGAGGGTTTTTCCCGTGGGGGCTTGTAGTGAGACTGTGCCTTGAAATGCACACAGGGGGATTGAGAGTCCACCTGACGACCTCTGTATGGGACAGACAAAATATAATCATGTATTATTATTATTATTTAGATCAATCTAAAAAAAAACATTTTTGATTGTCAAATATTAAGCTATAGAAATCACAATTCTCTCAATATCCATGCCACATGACTTAAAATCAGAGTAAATTAAGTCATGAACATGATGCATTCTGTGCTGTCAGAAGCAGGAAATGTCTCTTGTGGGTTCCCAGCAGGAGCTGTGCGTAGATCCTCATTATTCCCTCTAAATGATTTATCTTACTGCAATCTAAAGAAAAATAATGGTGCTCCATTAGTACACACAAACAATGTCAATCTCAAGGCCACATGTGAATGGGGGGACTCAAAGGCGGGGACAAAGTCAAGATAATTAAACTGTGCTCTGTGCAATCAGTGCAGCAGAGGCTGGTGGATTACTGTGTCCTTGCACATACAAGATGCATGTTTTCTTGTATGCCAGATCAGATATTTTTGTTGTTTTTGCAATATCTACAACATATGTGCTATAAAATATTACTATTTAAATATTTGGTTGTAAGTGTTTTTGGTATTTGAATGGCTCTGATTCCCCCCACAGTGGACAGCGTTGAACTATCTGGAGGTCTCCGTCGACTGACAGCAAAGTCAAAGCTAGGGTAAAGATGTCTTTAAACTCTAATTTCAGCTCTCCCTGCGGATGCTGAAGGCCAGAAGGCCTGTCAGGGCCGAGGATGCTGGGTAATGATATCTCGCTCACTAACAAGGAACAAAACACAGAAAAGGAAAAGAGAATGTTTCAGCTTGACTTTCATCTGCTGCTCTGTGGGCATCGTGCTGTGTCTCTGGACTAATTGACTAACTGTTGGAGCTAGAAGACACTTTCATCCATTTTATGTTTTGTATTTTGTGCCAGTGTTGTAACTGATGAGGACATTTTTCTCATATAGTAAAAATGGCTCTTTCTCAAAAATACTTTTGCAAAATAGGACCAGTGTAAAATCACTCCAAGGTGGAATGTACCTTTATCGTCTAATTACTCCAGTTAAAAGTTATCCATGTGGAGGCTAAAAACTGACCAGAGGTCTTGGTGCTTAATTTGATCCTTGTGAGTGAGGATTACTGTCTTGCCAGTGTTTATTTTATTTTTTGTGATTGACTGTAAGTCATTTATATACAAACCAAGCGAGTGTCTGAAAACGTTATCATTTTGAAAATAGTTCTTCATTTACAATATTTAGGTCAGCGCAATGTTATCATTTCATAATAATATTTATCTTATTGGTCATAAGATATTGTGGTTTTGTTTTACAATGTGTGCCAGTGTAGTATAACTGTTAAATGTTTTCATTAATAAATAGGCCAGACAACACACCCGCGCAGAGCCGACTTATGTGATTCAAACTGAATACCAAAGGCAAGATGGCCTTCATCCCTGTGGGTGTAGAAAAATCACCTGGACTCTGTTTTAAGAAAAGCAAAACATTTCAACTCTCATTCTCAATCTGCAAATCTAGTCTGGGAATTTAGGTTTTATATCCTACTCTGTGTAAGCCCTGCCCTCCGGGCGGGACCTCCTGATGAAGAGGGTTTTCGGTTTCAATTGAGACTGTCCTTCTTTGTTTCCTTTCAGCCCTGTAATGGGCTATCTACATCCTATTGTAATCTGACTTTCGCTCCCTCCTCACCGAGTACCCGATTAGCATGAGAATGCCCCGGGCGTCTCCGTCTCCAGGGTTTCAAAACACTATTATATACAAACGTTGCATCTTCAACCTCCATTTCGGTTTAAAGAAGGATTCTCTTTTTTAACAAATATTGCCTCTTTAACTCCTCTTTCAAACCAACTTTTCTCCCTTCTTAGAATCTTCACCTCGCAGTCTTCGATAGAGTGGTTTGTGGCTTTAAGGTGAATATGCATGGCGCTCTCTGGTCCTAAATTAACAGAAGACCTGTGTTGATAGTGTGAAGTGGTTGTTTAGTCTCACCTATGTACCGCTCTTTACAACTTTCTTCACTGCATTGGATAGAATACACTACATTGTTCTGTTTTTGTGTTGCCTGGTTTAAAATAAACAGGAATTTAGTGTTGCCTAAAAAAATCACTCTCTTCACTTAGTTAAGAACCCCTGTGGGTAATTTCCAAAGCAAAACATTTCACACTTATAAGAAGAGCAGACACAAGGATGAGAAACATTCGAAATACTGCCGACAAAACCACATAGGATAAATAATCTGCTTTATAATATCCTGGTTTGAACCGTTGTTTGCCACAAGTTCATAAAGTTCTTCTTAAGAACAAATGCCTGAAGCTGTATCTGTGCCTCTGGAGCAGGGCTGCTTGTACATCAGCATGCATTAATTAATTAACCTTTCTGTATTTCTCTGCACAGATGATAAATATTGAAATGTATTACTTTAGGAAAATCTGCATTCATAATATAATAATATATCTATTCCTGTTATGCAAAGCACTTTGAGTTACTTTTGTATGAATTGTGCTCTACAAATAAACTCGCCTTGCCTCTAACAATGTCCCTGTTTACAGTAGATTGATTTCTGCTACAACAGATTATTTATTCATGTTGACACCTGTTAGTGGGTGGAATATATTATGCAAACATTAAAAAAAAATCTCCAAATTGGCAGGTGCAAGAAATTGAGCAGCTTCGACAAAGGACACATTGTGATGATTAAACAGCTGGGTCAGAGCATCTCCAAAACTGCATCTCTCCAGTAGCAAAAATCTATTAAAGGTGATGTTTGTGTGGTTCAATTAATCTGGTTATTTTGCCAAAATAAATTAATTGACAGAATAGAGTTTGTCCATGGCTAGTCATCAAATTATGACAACTGATGGCTGGGCAGCCACACAGGTAAAAAAAAAAAAAAATGTAATCACCTCATTCTTTGTCTTTTTAGCTAACTTTTATAGGCATTTGTCTTATGGTTTTGATTATTGAAATATGTAACTAATGTAACTAAAACATTTGCATATGACTTCCCCCGCAAATCCACTTGTCATTAGAATAATTATATTGTCTTTGTATTGATAATACATAAAATTAATAATAACAAATGCAGCTTAAGCCAAGACTGTGTTAATTTCAACATCATTGTATCATCTTTCCAAATGTAGTCTTAATGATCCCCCGCTAAAAAAATTGTAATCATACAAATTGCTGCAGCGTGGAAATCAATCTCTGATAGCCCCAAAGAGACAGATACAAATGACTTAATTAGCAGTCTAAACACGGGGATAATGGAATGGCTCGACTCTGTAGTTACCTGTCTTGGAGTCCGCTCTGACTTGCTCCGGCACCACTCCCAATCGGACAACTCAATTTTTCGACACTCTTCATGGGACAGCCTCCTCTCGGGCCCCTCGAATACTGAGGAATTATCTGTGAAACCCAACAGCTGAGGCGGGACACAGCAGAAGTCATTGTCGTCTTGGTGTTCCACATGAGGCAGAGAAGAACACTCTGGCCCACTAGCCTCAGCCTCCAATAGCAGATCTGCACGAGAGGAGCTGTCCAGAGCATGAGGGGTGCTGAAATCAAAACAAGGTCCGGATCTCT
The DNA here is from genome assembly GCF_026437365.1 of Eucyclogobius newberryi. Taxonomy (NCBI): domain Eukaryota; kingdom Metazoa; phylum Chordata; class Actinopteri; order Gobiiformes; family Gobiidae; genus Eucyclogobius; species Eucyclogobius newberryi. The sequence goes on from NW_027315724.1 coordinate 24,262,311, forward strand.
GGAGAGTGGAAAGTCCTGGGTTGGATAAGTCACAGTTGAAGAGGCTGTGGTATGGGAGTTTTTGACTGGAAGGACTTGGAGGAGACAAAGCAGCGTGGGAAAGCTTATAGACGCCATAACCTTGCTGGAAAGACAGGTTGAACTCAAGTCCTCTTTTCATCACTGCAACATGAAAAAGGAAAGTCAAGTAAATCATGTGGATATTACAGGCAAAGGAATTTAAACACACCACCATTTAGTGTTTTAGTGAGTGTTGGTTAGATGGTGGAAAAGCATCATTTTTATTGAACCCCAGGCAGCAGCTATCGGCCTGAACACATCAATCAAAGGTATTACACAGCACAAGCCCATCAAATCTCACTTTATGCAGACAATATACCACTATTTATTCAAGAACCTCAAACATCTATTCAAGAAACAATCAAAACAATTCAGTCTTTTTCAAAAGATTCAAATTATGCTATTTAATTGGAATAAATCATCCATCCTCCATGATCACATCACTCACCTCGGCATCAATATCAAGATCTCCTCCAGTCTGTCAGAGTTGATAACATTCAACTTCGCACCACTGCTAAAGGCAATAGAAGAGGACTTATTTCGATGGCTCAACCTTCCTCTCTCCATAATTGGCAGAATAGCAGCAATAAAGACAATTTTACCAAAAATAATCTATTTATTCTTAAAGATCCCAACCCACCCCGCACTAACCTAGTTTAAATCACTAGACTCCATCATCACTCACCTCTATTATAAAATGTAAACACCAAGGATTAAACTCAGTACACTACAAAAAAACTGGTTGGTTTCCTTAGGACAGGGGTGTCAAATTCATTTGGGCCGTGGGTCGAATTTCGACGCTCAGGCTGGGTCGCGGGCCGAACATAACGTAAAACATAAAACTATTAAAAATATGAGAAATCAATAGCTTTATATAGCCTATGCTGTTTTGAAGCAATTACTGGATCGATTAAAAAAAAATTACAAAACGTTTGCTCTCTTAAACTGAAATGTATTTAGAAAAACAAGTGTAATTTCACCAATACTGTGCTTCAGTTTATGTGCATTACAACTTCAGAGTTGATCTACACAGAGATAAACATTTGACTTCATAACAAAATAAACTTCTCAAGATCTAAAAAACCTTTTAAATGTACTAACTAACATTTCCACGTCTGTGTAGTTATCTGTACACCTGAACTGACACACCACTAAACTTCTGCTCAAAAGTGCTTAAAGTGCACTTCTCCCTCGGCAGCAGTGCAGCAGAGCCCCGTGGGGGAGGGGCGGCCACCGGCGGCATTGTGGGACGCGTAGTTTTAGTGATAAAAACGGTTACAGATGTAACTACGGTTCTATAAATCGATTTAAAAAATAAATAAATATTAAATTTGATATGTTCGGTGGGCCAGATTAAAACGTCTGGCGGGCCGGATTTGGCCCGCGGGCCTTGTATTTGACACATGTGCCTTAGGACAACATCTCTGTCCCAAGTGGAGACTCGTAAAATGTCCTCCTTCTTTAAATGCAGCTTAGACACATGACACAGGAAAAAAAAGGAAGTGGCAGAAATGATGCGGGGAGAGATCATAATGTATATGTCTGTATGTATGTTTATGTATACAAGTGTGTGTGGGTAGTGGGTATAAAGTGGTATAAAGTGATTGCTATTTAAAATTATGACTACATGTACATGTACGACAATATATGGTAGCATTGTGATGATGATGGTAATAATAATATAATATCACATTTTTACACACAATGCACAAACAGAACAGCACACACGCAAACACATTATATCCACGCACACACCCACACACGTACATACAAACGCACTCACTCTGATGGACTATGATGCCCTTTATCCCTAATATCAAATCAATTATTAATAACCACAATGAAAAGAGTTAAGTCATGCCTTCATTTGAATCAATGGAGATGTGGAAGACTAAAATATGATAGTAATATTTTGCATAATTTTAACCTCCACTGCTCTACTCTTGGATTTAATGTATGTATTTACAATAAACTATTTCAACGTCCATAAAGCAATAGCCAAGAAGTTCCACCAACCTTTTCTTCTTTTATGAATATTTTATACCTTTATTTTTGACTCTCCCACTTTGGACTTGCAGTGTTACAATTGCCATTCCACTTTTATGATTTAAACTTTGCAGAACGAATCCACACAATGTTTCACTTGTACCTGAATGTTGGTGTGCTGGGTCTCTCTTGCAGTTGATGAAGCAGCCGCAGGGCATGTGTATCCAGCGCTCTGACAGCACAAACAGGGGGGTCACGGCCGGTGCGAGCAGAGTCAAGAAGAAGCTCAGAATTTCCAGGGACGAGTTGCGGGCATTCACCGCATGTCTCACCAGAACCAGGGTCTGGCACAGGGGGGAAGCAAAGGCAAGACATAAGGACAAGACACTATTTTACACTTGATTTTAAAACAAATGACTTATAGTTCACATTAACAACAGCACTTCATATTTAGTCATCTTATAAGTATATATTTGGTGTTATTTAAAAGACTGAAACGCAAATATTGTCTTGGTATCACAAAACTTATTTCAACACTCTTTATATTGCTTGAGTCAGTTTTGTAATTATGCTGCTGGAATCACTAAACACTGTGCTTAGATTTCCATTCCACATTAAAGAATGCAAAGCAGCTCAACTAGATAGTAGATAGAATTATTTAACATGTGTGGTGTTCATTTACTGTGGCTCTTCTGACCATGAAAGACCTTGTTTTAGACCCAGCTCAGACAGGGGCAGAGGGTGCAAACGTGTTGTCTAAATCACTTACCATTAGTGGCATCCACAGAATAACTCTGAGCACTGCCAGGATCATAGAGAAACGCTTCTGAGCGAACAACACCGGGGTATCACCAACACCAGCTTTCCTCTGCACGCCCTCACACACCGGGGAGAGGCAGCTGTCCTTTCTGTCCTGCAGCTTTGACCCCACAGTTGAGCTGGGACTCAACTCGTTGTAGGTGCCCAAACTTTGGGTACAGAAGTGCGTGGAGACCGTCATGCCCTCGGCCACGTCGAGGTAAGTGGGGTACAGCAGAGCTCTCTGGGGCTCCCTTGAACACAGCAGCTGGTAGGTGAGAGGGATAAAGAAAAAAAGCAGCCCACAGAAGCACAGGGAGTACAAGGAGAAGAGCAGCAGGATGTACAAACTGTCTATTTCTGGGAAACAGCCGAGAGACGCAGGTGCGAAACTGCCCCAGCCGCAAAGAGGCAACGCGCTCACGGTCAAGCTGACTGTCCACACGCCGGCTATGGCCAGCGCCACTCTGAGGGGCTGGTGGGCTGAATGGAGCACCCCGAACCTCTTGGTCACGTAGAAGGTGTAGGCAACGATGAGAAACGCCTTCATGTTGCTCGAGACACCCTGGAACACGTATAAAAGTCCAGACAAAGTGCACAGCCCCCCGGAGCCCTCGTCCCTCTGCCACAGCAGGACCATAAAGAGGGACAGGGGCACCACGCTGAGCAGGTCGTCCACGGACATGGAAGCCACGATGAGGCACAGGGAGGTCTTTCTCCGCACGCGCATCAGAGACAGTAGTGAAAACACGCCGCCGACGGACGTGGCCACCGCGATCGTCACGCACACGCCGAGGAGCAGCAGCCGCGTCTGCCCCTCCACAGCTGGACGCGTCTCCTCGGACACGGCGGCAGTGGAGGAGCTCCCGTTGGGCGCCACTGAGCTGATGGGGTACGTGGTGGACATTATCACTACTAAACTTTTTGTCCCTTATTCAAAGTAAAGGAAAGTTTATGTCCTCAGATTGCGCACAGACGGACGCATGGTGAAAGCCGCTTCTTCAGAGAACGCGCGCCTCCACAACGCGTTGCACCGTGAGGCTCCGTGAGGCTCCGTGAGGCTCCGCGAGGCTCCGTGAGGCTCCGCGAGGCTCCGTGAGGCTCCGGTGCAAGGTCCTGCCACACACTTCTACGCACAACCCGCGTAACAAGGACACACTCTGCAAGCAGCATCAGCTTTACGCGCTGGCGTCATCAGCCTTTTTTCTCCCCTTATACGATTTTCAGTTGGGTTGGGCTGTCATTTTACTAGACATACATATGAAACCTGTAGCACAAGCTCTTTTCTTTTTGTTTACAGGAAGTCATAGGAAATCATCACCATCATTAATAGTGAATGTGTGGGCTAATTCTTTACCATAGGGGATAGATATTTAACATAAGGCCCAGGGGCTAAATCAGGCCCTCCAAGCAATTTAATAATGTTATTGCATGGACTCTTTAACTCTTTATTTATTGAAATGTCTGACCCAAATGTTGTTACAGTAGTAATGTTGTTCCTAGCCCAGAGGCCTTGGCCATCTGAAAAATCTGACTCCAGAATTGAATCACCCTGCTATTGGCTTCATACTGTTTACCAATTGCACTGCATCAGGACTGAAATGGCCTTGTCTTGCATACCTTATCCTCCCCTGAGCTGTTCAAGGATGTTCCTGTCCAAAGAATAATCTATGGCTCATACGTTTCTTTCAGTCCAAAGACAGTTGGTCATACTGCTGCTGATACAGCTTTTGTGTCATTAATTACAACATCATGCTCTTTTCTCATCAGGGACCATTTAAGTAGCTTTTATAGAGGTCTTAAAGATATGGAGCATTTATTTCATGTAGTATAAATGTCATGGTGTTACAGCTCAATTTGAGTTTAGGCTAAGTGGTTTAAATCTATGGGGCCATAGACATACACCGAGGACAAAACAGAACTCACAAGGTTATTACACCCACAGAGCAGCTGAGCTCAGCGCCACATCAAGGTGACCCAGTTTGTTTATTTCACATGCAATACTGTGCCCCTAATGTTGGGTTTTTAAAAGAACAAAGTGACAGCATAGGCTGGAGATGAGAGAGAGAGAGAGAGAGAGAGAGAGAGAGAGAGAGAGAGAGAGAGAGAGAGAGAGAGAGAGAGAGAGAGAGAGAGAGGGAGAGGGAGAGGGAGAGGGAGAGGGAGAGAGAGAGAGGGAGAGAGAGAGAGAGAGAGAGAGAGAGAGAGAGAGAGAGGAGAGGGAGAGGGAGAGAGAGAGAGGGAGAGGGAGAGGGAGAGAGAGAGAGAGAGAGAGAGAGAGGGAGAGAGAGAGAGAGAGAGAGAGAGAGGGAGAGAGGGAGAGAGAGAGCGAGAGAGAGAGAGAGAGAGAGAGAGAGAGAGAGAGAGAGAGAGACAAGATAAATCTCCATCCAGAACCATTTTATTTGTAAGGAAAATATTTCTTACTCAGAGATAACAGCTGTTGTGTCTTTGGGTGTTACAAAAATAAATTGAATTGAAATATTGAGAAGCAATTATTTAGTAAAGGCACTTTGGAGACTTTATCCAATTCAAATGGCTTTGGCACTACAAGGTTGGAATATATGCACCCTATTACTCAAAGGAAACTATGACAGAAGCAAATGCAATTAGTAACGTCCATATACAAAAAGAAGCTGAGCAAAATGTGCTCTTTTACTAGACGTCAATCAATCACTAATCAATAAACAACTGAAAATATCCAACCTTGTCAATCCTTTTGCATGGATTTGCATTGGTAATTCATCCATTATTCTCCACTAATTCCAGAGTTATGGTGATAAGGAGTGAGATGACGTACAAAGTACCTGCAGCACAGCCTGTTCTAACCAAACTAAAGACTGAAAAGGCCAACCAACTAGTTTTCACCACTAAACAAATGTTTTCACCGACACTGACAAAGACAAGGAATTTCTTTACTACTACTTACCGTTGGCCAATATGCTGTATTTTTATAAGTTATTGCTGCAAAGTAAAACTCATTGAAGACAGTCCATGAAATGGGTCTCACTAGTCTCTTCTTGTGGATGAAACTGCAGTTTAAGCAGCCACCTGTCAAAGAGAACCTGCAGCTATTCAGCCAGTTTGGACTAAAGAGCTATCTTCAATTCAGTTCAATTCAATTTATTTTATTTTTGTAACTCCCAAAATCACAACAGCTGTTGTCTCGGAGGGCGACAGTGAAAAACGGATTAAACAATGTTCATAGGGACTTGAAGATTGGGGCCCCTGGTGGTCTGCGGGCCCTGGCCCAAGTAGTTGTCTGCCTTGTCAAATGGCGTGCTATGACTCTAAATGTATCATGTGAATAGATGAATATAATATTCAAAGAGTTTGTTGGAACAGATTGGCTGCCATCTCTTTCATACAGCCCCAGGGCAACTGTGGCTATGGAAATCATTCACCCTCTCGTATGGGCTTTACTCTAGTCACCTACAACCTTCAAATAGATAAAATAAAGTAGAATAATAATACATTCTAATGAAATAAGACTGGAGATTGCACTACCCTTGCATCTACTAAATAATTCATTCCTTCATCATCTACTCTCTCCGGTGCAATTCTCTTGGGCATAAGCACAAACATCAAACACACACGTGCAGCTGTGCACATCCCTATGATCTTGTGTAGTGTTTTATCAAGCACTGCTTAAAATATGACAAATGACTTAGTTCTTTTCTAATTTGAGAGTTCAAGAACACATGCACACTCAGCCCAAGTTTGTCATTATCCCAAGTCGCATCAAAATGAATGAAGCAGCACTTGACACAAAGGCACACAGACAAAAGTGAGCCGATGTTTGCATGTAAGATGAGAGTGAAGAGGGGGAATAAATTGTTATGACGTGACATGAATTTAGAACATCTTGACTTTCCCAGATCAGGTACGTGATCACTAATGCATATGAAAGAATTGAATAGCCCAGTTATATGCATGTTTGTTGTGTCATTCATCTTCACCAGCTTATTTGTGGGGAGTAGCTTTGAGCTGGAATTGGGGGCTGTATGAGTCAGAGATAGTTATAATTGTTTGATGTCTTTCTGGTTTTTGGGTTAAGTAAAGGTAGAGACTCATAAAGGCAAAATATGTTCAAGATTTACTTTGATTATTAATAAGATAAGATAAGATAAGATATTCCTTTATTGTCCCACATGGGGAAATTTCATATATATTATATAAATAAAGGTGTACTGTATAGATAAATTTGTCTTCTGCATTTGACCCATCCTTCAACAGCACAAAGGAAAACATGTCAAGAGCTGTGCAGTTCCCGGGGGCCAATCTGCAGATCCAGGCTTAGTCAAAACTCCCCGGCGGAGGATTGACCTGTTGTGCATGTTCTAGATCATAGGGGGAAACAGTTGACCCAGCAAAGACAATCTAAAAATGTCTTTCTTTTGATTTTGTCATTTTGAGGCCGACTCTTCTGAAGTCCAGTCCATCCAGCTTTTACAACAGCGGTCGTCATGGAAACACTGATGGGTTTATGAACATAAGCAGGCACCTTTGCTCGTCTCTGTTCAGCATATCTGTTTAAAATAATCCAATTCAGGAGGCTATTTGTTGTGCTTTATAGCAATAGGTATTTGGTTGAGATGTATCACATTACTTCAGAAAACAAAACACGTGGGTGGAGAGTCGCTGACATCAGTTTAGAAATGAAAAATCTGCCACCATTTCACTCATTTAACTTGACTCTTAAGGTAAATCATTATATTGTGAACAATGAATTTAAGATTTATGGGCACATTTTGTTAATTCATAATTCACTCTCTATTATTGGGCTCAAAGTGCATTTACAAACTACAATAGTTTTATCCACAAGACGCTTCACAATCATTCATTCATGTGGGGATATGATTGGAGCCACAATCATCCTGGGTATTGTGTCATCGGCCCCTCTAACCACCACCAAAATTCGCACATAAACACACACACCCCACATGCATAGGCAAAGTGTCCTGCCCAAGGACACAACATCAGTATGCATTGGTCTGCGTGGGAATAGATGCACCCACTTTTGGTTTTGTGGACCAGTCCTCTGAGTATGAGCTACACTTGGTTATAGGGCTCCGTGTGTGCTGTCCCTGCCAGCATCTTGCACCCTGCAGCTATATGCGGGATTGTCTCAGGGGCCTCTTTGCACAGCATACACCTTGGGTCTTGTCTTATGTGATAGATCTGGGCCTCTATAGCTCTGGTGCTCATGATCAGGGCCGCTGTGCTGTTCTTCAGTCCGACCTGCTCTAGCCATTGGTAGGATTTCTTGATATCAGCCAATTCAGTTATGTTCCGGTGGTACATCCATGTGGGGGTTTGTCCTCCCATGATGCTTCAGAATCAGAAAAGGTGTATTGCCATTACCAATGAACAACATTCACAAATAAAAGTTCATTGGAACTAGCTTTGGTGATAACATAAAACAATGAACAATGATAAAACAGCATAAATAAAATAAAAAAGGGCATGCATTCAAGAAAAAACAATTAAAATCTACTATAGAATACAAATAAAAATAGGCTTACTATGTTCACAAAATTTACAGGTAAATTTACATATGTAGTGCAGAAAGTGAACAGTGCAGTGAGTGATTGAATCAAATTATAGTTGTGTACAGTACATAAGTGATAGGTGTATAAAAAGTATTCATGAGTCCAACGGCAGCGAGAACGAAACTGTTCTTGTGGCGGGAGGTTCTGAGGGGAGTGGCCTCCTGCCTGAGAGGAGTGGCTTCCTGCCTGAGGGGAGTGGCTTCCTGCCTGAGGGGAGTGGCTTCCTGCCTGAGGGGAGTGGCTTCCTGCCTGAGGGGAGTGGCTTCCTGCCTGAGGGGAGTGGCTTCCTGCCTGAGGGGAGTGGCTCAAACATTCCATTTGACCATTACGTTTTGATGTTTTTTCTCTTTTTATCCACCAGAGCGCGCTATTGCACCATAAAATCTCTTGTCCGTAGAGGTTGTTGATTTTGATTCACTATAACAGAAATATTCCTTCAACCATGCCAACCATAAAATATAATCTCTGTGAGATTTTTTCTCAAAAGAACTGTGTCAAACCAGATATAATCTTGTGCCTTTGCTAATCAGAGTGACGACTTCTTGCTGATTCTCAGTTTTCTTGGGATCAATTAGCTTCAGAACGAGGCTGGAACAAGCTTTATACGTCATCAATAAGGCATAACAAATGTGTATCTTATGAAATCAATGAAATATGATGTTATAAATATTATATTTCAGCACATGCAGCACATGCCACTCATGCTTCTTTCTCTACTCGTCCAATAATGAACGAGATTTTCATCATGGGCTTATTAGTGGCTCATTTCCCCTCTATTCTCAATTAGTCTAATATTTTATGCAATTATTAACTGAAATGTCAAAAAACAAATGCTTAGTATTGTTTGGAAATTCATTAAGATTTAAGGCAAATCTAACTAAAAATGTATTTATTTTAACCGCTTTGCAGCAGTCTAAGCAGGGATTCCTGGATTTCCACACTTCCCAAACCCGAGGCACTTCCTAGCTCCTCTGGGGGAACCTGGAGGCATTCTCAAACCAGCCAGAGATATAATCCCTTCAATCCCCAGGGACTCCTCCTTGAGGCATCTACTACATATTCCCGAGCCATCTCAGCCGGCCCATCTCCACGTGGAGGAGCAGTGGCTCTACTTTGAGCTCCTCCCATGTGACAGAGGTCCTCTAACTCTAAGTGAGTACTCAGCGGAGGGAACTCATTTTGACAGCTTATATCCTTGATCTTGTCCTTTCGGTTATTACCCAAAGATAAGAGATTGAGCAGTAAATCAAGGGCTGGGGGGAAATTTGTAAAACTATGATAACAGGAAAAGACTCAGACTGACAGGAAAAACTCTGGTGCTAACTGGGGACAAATACTGATAGAATGGGGTTTCCTGAGATGGAGATGTGTCTTTTATTTTGACCCGTTTGAATTTACAGGACTATACTTTCAATTACCAAACAGATCTAGCTGTTTTCTCAAATACTTTTATTTTGCAAGCAAGTTTTATCCCCCACAGTTTCATCACATCCCATTCCCTGGCTGTGCTGCTAAGGGAAAATGTAGAACTATCATTTTTCTTCACAAAACATCACCACCTGCCATGAGAGTCTTGTTCGTCCCGCTGCATCTGTCAGAAATGGGTTGACCGGCTTCAAATCCTGGCTGCTGTCTTTTATTTGACTAAAAATAACAATTGTGCTCCATCACATGAGGTTTGGGCCCGTGTGCTGTTTGCATAGCACAACATTAGAGGGCAGTGCCTTTATTGGCTGGAGTGCTGTAAAGTACATTCGAGACAGTGGGCGGGGGGGCGCTCCGAGCTCAGTGACTTTTCGGTGACAGATTGCTCAGAGTCGAAAAGCATAAATCATAGACATTTGGTGGAAATGGCAGACGCGGGTAAAAGTATTTGGTGTGGCAGACTCTGGGGCCGATCGGAGGACAGCAGAGGGGAAGAATGTGGGCGTTGGCAAAGTCATGTCAGTGTGTGAAAGCAAATATTGTGAACGTTTTGAAAAAGGTGTAAAAGGAAATATTCAAAACCTCCGAGGGGCGTGAATATGGAAGTATTCATTTGGCAAATTTACAGTCCTATACATCATGTTCCTATGTTTTAAATGTAATTATGAATTGAATTGAAAGTTGTGTTTGTTGCATATCCAAGAGAATAAAAGACAACATAATGCAACTGTCAGGATCCTGGTTCATTTGTGTTTGCTTAGCGTCAAATCCATCAGCAGATTTAAGGCTTACAAATGATCCCACAACATCTGCACCGTTAAGACAAGATAATATGTTCTGTATCCATGAAGAATAATTATGGTGCATGACAAGACAAGGCAGTATCTATGTTATCTACTCGCTATGTTTTGGCAACAGAAGTATTTTGCTTTGGACACAGTCGTTTTCAGACAGACTGATAATTAGGTATGAAAGCAGACTGAAAAGTGATGGTAATCTATTAACAATTGAGCTACTAAAAGAAACAACAATAACACTTTTCCTTCACTGATAAATCTATTTTTAATGCATTTCAATTCCTTTTTAATTATTCTGTTCTCTTTGGCAACTATCTAATTAGTCAGGATTTGGCGGTGTGTAAGCTCTTAATTATTTACAATCATAAACTGTAATGGAACTGAAATGAGAATGCAGAGTCATTTTTCCAAATTTAAATTCTTTTGTGTCACAATAGATGTCATTCATTCCAAATGGGGGCTTAATCCAACAATTTAGCATATTTCAGATTGCACTATAACAATGGTGAGTTTGCATCACTTTAACTTTACTTATCATTCTGATATAATAATATTCCATAATTAATTGTATAGTTAAAACTAATTCACAGCTTGTTGCTTTGCATAAATCAAATTAAATTGCATTGGATTTTGAAATATTGGAATATGAGGGATACATTTATTTTAATAATTGAGAAAGCATAACTCTTGTAACGACACTTAAATCAAACTTGTATCCACGGCTGATGAGAATGGCCCCACAGACTGCGGTCCTTTGAGAAGGCTCCAAATACACGTACAGACACATAAGAACTCGCACCATGGTAACATTCTAGACCTGCAGTAACTGTTCTCTAATACAATGTTTGGAGTGTCTCGTGGGAAACTTGAAAGCTTCTGTTTTGTTAGCTTTTGAATAAGATCAGACAAACACTACAAAACAGGATTTCCATGCACTGGGTTAATTGTTGAGGAATTTCTGGCTTAAATCTTCTGACAGGCACACCAACAAACAGATAAGTGATTATGATCCCTTTGAGTTTCACAGAGCTGGATTTAGTGCTCATTCATGAGAGGAGCTGGCACATGCACAGAGAGATTGAGTACCTGGTACCACTCAGTCCTGGAAAGGCACTTACAATGGCCTCCTCCAAAGCTGCTGAAAGGAGACGAGAGATCAAAGGTAGTAATCACTTAACCCGCCTCACCTTCAGTCGTCCGCTTGAGAACATTTCACTAAAGCTATTTGATGTGTTATTGCTAAATCTGATTTCTGATTTTTAGTTAAATCCCCACAGAAGAAATAGACTGAGGGGGAAAAGCATGTATTTTCTAATTTAATACATTTTTTCATTGTGCCTTCATGGAAATGTTGCTCACAATATGACATAAAACATATCTACCTGTGTTGCTAAATCCAATTTCACATTGTTAAACATTTAATAAAATATCAAACATTAACAGGGCCACTGCTGGCTCATTATTTATGACTTTGACCTCCAGCCTCTAGCTGAGAGTCACACTGGGCTGGCATTGAGGCCCCAAACATGTTTCGAAAGTGAGAGAGACAGAAAAAAAAGCTGGTTAATAAATGATGGCATTGCTGGTGGTCAGCTGATGCCATGAAGCAAACCAAAGATCCCAAATGGAGAACAGACCATTGAAAAGCAGTGTATTAAACAAGTTATGGTAAGATGCAACCACCTCTAGATACTGACACAGATTCCTTCTTTCAAACTATAACTTGTGAACAAATGCAGCAAAAGGAAGATAAATATTTACAACATTGGGTGATATACTGCAGTGATGATGGTGAGGAAGACATTGGAAACCCATTGGTGCGAGACGTTTAGCAAATGCCATGGAGACGGAGACAAAGTACAACATACCAAAAGGTGAATTAACAAATTAAGCAAAACATATGAAAAGTTGCATGGAGCATTTTCTGTCTCTGAAGCCTTTTGTGGTTTGACCAGACCAGTGGCAATTGTAATTTATATTAAAAAAAAAAAAAAGTAAGGGTATTGAACCTTTGAGGCATTCTCAGCATTGGAAAATGTGTTAAGCACCTTTGAGAAGAGTCAGTCCATAGAGCCCTGCAGCCTGGACACAAAGGGAGGTGAGAGGCAGGGCACGGGGCACAGAGTGGCTCTGAACTATCTTCACATGATCTTATACAGACCTGGAGAGAGAGATGTGACTGAGATGTGCTGAGCAGGATGTGGTTGAACCGTAATACCACACTCTTTACAAATAAAATGTTATAGAAAATATATCTTGTAGACTACTGCAGTAATTCCCTGAACAATCACTGTGAACCCACGTAAAAAACTGCATATTGAAGCCTATAAGTTGCAGATCCATCCTGATTTCGATCTCAATCTTGCACAATACGTCAAAGATTGTAACATCAGATTGTGTTAACATTCGGGCTCCACAAGGAATCCTATTGCACCTTTATTATCATTGAACCGGGTAAGAGGAAAATTCAAAAGCTGCCATGAGCCTGCAGACAAGTACAGTTCAATCTGAAGCAGGATTCATGACAGCGGGCGGCAGGCATAATGAAACAAAGCTGCATAAAGCCGAGCACAATTTTCATGGAAATTTCAAAACTGATATGTAACGCTCCAATGAAGATGACAGCAGGAGGATTGTGATGCGAGACACATTGTTTATCGGTGAAAGGAGGGAAAGGTTTGAGTCAGGTGGCTGCCGGAGTTCATTAGAAAAATAAAGGGGCATGTTATTGGGGCCTTCGGACGAGAATACAGGGACACATTAGCAGTCAGCTGGTTTGTGCAATCAGTGGTAGTGATAGAAAAGAATGGGTCAAATCATGTCTCATCATGCTAGTTTTAATCAACACACACGCATGCACACACACACACACGCACGCACGCAACACACGCACACGCGCACACGCACACACGCACGCACACACACACGCACGCGCGCGCGCGAGCACGCACACGCACACGCACACACACACACACACAACAATAGCATGAAATGTTAACAGAAACATCAACCAATAAAGTGAAAAAATGTCTCCTGTTAATTAGCCATACACATTATAAACTTAACTGACAAATATATCAGCCACAAGAGGTCCACTTGTAAATTATAACAACTAAAATACAACACATTGCAGCCTATGTAAACTGGGTAATTCCCTTTGACCCCATGAATGTCAAAATGCCTTTAGATTCCCCATTGCAATGGGCGCATAAAGCTCCATGAAAGACTATGGGAATAGCTTTTATAGTTTGCATCCTGTATATCACAGCTGACAGTCGCCCAAAAGGCTCCAAGAGTAGTGTGTGCATAAACAGTGTATGGTTTTGCTTCAATATGAGCTCATGTCCCGTGAGTGCACTTGACTTGTAATGTTTTATCACAGTTATATTTCAGTTGTGGTCAGCACAATCACTGAGGTGACAAAAGTGTAGCAATGCCCTCATAATGGTGGGAGTGCAATGAGGTTGTAGTTATAGTGGGGCTATTTCCCTCTATTCAAGACACTCAGGGTCGTTACTATGTCCCGTAGCAGCACAACGGCAAGTAGCAGTAGCAGCAGTAGTACTAATTGAAGTAGTCTCAACTATAATTCTGTTGTAAGTAGTAAAACTAGAATTAGTAGAAGTGGTGTATGAAGAAAAAGCGCAGCCATTATCGTCGTAGCAGAAACATGAGCAACCCTCTCTTACCCAACAGCGTATTGTGTTCAAAACAAATATCCTTATTCCTGAACTAATTGCAGTACTTTAAGTAGATAAAACACTTAAAACACATCAAAGTCAAAATGATGTGTTTATTGTCTGTATTTGCTCTCTATATACCTCTTCTTAAGAACCCCCCCACTTCCACTGTCACCACACAGCAGCCCTCTGAACAGTGATGCTCTGGGCTGCTGTGGACACAAAGTTAGTTTTAAATAGCATGTTTTCTCTTTGACACTTCTGTTCCTCCTCCTCCATTGTTCTTTTCCATGCCACCTCTCGGCCAGCACACCCTCCGGACTAAAAGCCCCTCTGTGAGTGACAGTGCTGGGGTTATACGGTATGTACTTTTCTCTCCTCGGTGCGTGCGTCCATGTGTATTATTGTGTCGAGGTGTGCAAATTGTGTTGTAGATGGGGCGTTCCTCTGATGAAACACATCATGCCCTTGGTCAAACCAAAACCTCCATGTCTTCTGCCGGAGACGTGTCAGGGGGGATGCAGGGGAAGGACTGAAAACAATTGTGATGTGCCAAAACATGAAGAAAAGAAATGGCTGATCATAGTAATTACAGTATATTAAATTATTAAGAAATGATAAGACATTGATTAACAGAGATAGATAATAATAGATTTAAGGCTCCAATTTTTGTTAATCTAGAATTCCTCAACTCAAAACTTGATTGCACTCATAAGCTTCTTTCAATACAACTTTTTGTATATGTAAACATAGAAATAACTATAATTTGACAATCTATTTTGCAGATCCAGTGAATTGTTATCAACATCCACCGTTCCATCCATCCGTTTGTTAGCTACAGTTTGCCTCAGGACTGCATGTTTCAGTCAACTCTTCGCTGTAATTGGTTGCAAAACAACATATATTTTGTTGAGTGCCAGGATTATGAATCGTGAGAAGTTTCTTTTGAAGACATAAAGGACATTACTGCAGCTACAAAACCACATCTATCAAAAGTCCTCAATGAAACACAATGATTGTTATTTGGAAGTCATCATTAGTTTTATATTTCACAATATTTTTCTCAAGAGAAGTTATCATTGACTCATACTTCCTATGAATCATTTATTTTTGTTTTAATATTATGAGAGCAAAAATA
This sequence comes from Eucyclogobius newberryi, assembly GCF_026437365.1. Classification (NCBI taxonomy): domain Eukaryota; kingdom Metazoa; phylum Chordata; class Actinopteri; order Gobiiformes; family Gobiidae; genus Eucyclogobius; species Eucyclogobius newberryi. The sequence goes on from NW_027315724.1 coordinate 24,277,747, forward strand.
TGAATCTGTAGTACTTAATTTAGTTACTCAAGTAAAAGGTATCACACACTATATAATCTACTAAAGTAAACATTTTGAAGTACCCATTTTAAAATGTAAAGTAATTCACACCTATTTTGAGAACTGTTAAAGTGTTAAATGTAGTGATTTTGATCAAGAATTGTGCTGATTTTTGGTTTAACGGTAGCAATTCCAAAACATTTTCAAATTTTCTTTTCAGTGGATGGTTTCTATTGGATTTTATGTTCTTTTATCTATGAACACTAATGACTTATATCTCACAAATATTGTTCAGAAATTTGTGAAAATATGTCTTACTAAGCAATTGGTATTGATATGAATAATCCATTCCACCTGACAGGAGTGGCATATCAAGACGCTGATGAGATGACATGAATATTGCACAGGTGTGCCTTAGGCTGGCCACAATAAAAGCCACTCTGAAATGTTTTGCTTTATTGGGAGTGTCTGCGTGTTCCAGTTTCTGCCAATATCCAGTAACTTGTGCTGCCATTTTGGTCACACCAGATTCTGACAGGTTTTCTGACACCCCGGACCCCCAATAAAGCAAAACTGAACGTTTCAGAGTAGAATTTTATTGTGCCCAGTTTTGTGTATATTTTTGTTCAGTCTCTGTAACAAACAATCGTGCACTTACAACATGTATTTCTGCACACGTAAAATACATTTCTGCTCTTGCTATATATATTTATGCACTTACAAAATGATTTCCTACATTTACAAAATGTTTTCCTGCATATGAAAAATGTACTTTTCATTAAATACAAAAAATAAATAATAATACAATAAATCATTTTGTAAGCGTAAGATGGTCTGTTAAGACTCGTGAAAGCACAACAGAGCACGAGGCGGTGGACATGCTGAGCGAGGGCGCGCAGTAAGCAATGTACAGCACTATTCTTGCTCTCAGATTATATTTTTGCTACTATATCCAAGCTACTTTGTGCCTCATACGTCCACCATGAGCAATGACAAGGGTAACAGGCAGAAATGCACAAACAGACTTAAATCCACTTCAATCCATTCCTCAAAATATGTACTTCCTTATTTTCTTTATCGCTGTGAAATCCCCCAAAGCATGCTAATGTGTCTGTTTACTCAACAGTTTAATCTCAACGTCAGGAAACTCACAACACAATTAAAATTCAACCCTCTCCTGGTGTCCATAACCTGCTGTCCTCGCTGACAGCTTCGAGAGCGCTTCCAGGTCGCACCGAGACAAAAGTGCCGTCAAAATGATCACTACCACTCAACAGCGACATCATTAATCTGTCAGTGCGAAGCCCCTGTTAGCTCGGCCTTGTCTATTTAAAGACTTCCCATATGGAACATTTTCAGAGGGGAAAAAAGCTGTTCACTATCAGAGGCAATGTGACATAATGTAGTGTCATGGCGATGCAGTGGATGGTCTTTGAGTCCCAGGTAAGATTCGACTGTGGGTGTTTAATGAGTTTGCACCAGGAGTAAAGGTTGTCAAGTGGCTGAAGAAAGGCAACATCTACAGGGACAGGGGAAAGGTAGGTTTGTGGGAAAGTGCGCAGTCCGATGTGTTTCTGAAGCCCACACACTTCACCACTCATTCTGATGTTTTATTCACCAGCATCAGTAATAACAACCCAAGTACGATGTGTTGCTACCAGGTCATCGAGGTGGGTTTATTTGTAGAGCACAATTTGTACAAGGCAATTTAAAGTTAGTTAATTAGTTTCTTTATTTCAAACCTGCATGTGACCAAGTTTATAGCACATTTTTTCAGCAATTATACAGACAGAGCAACTGTCAGGTTTGAAAAGGGGGATGTTGGAAACTTCCACTTTTTTTAAGCTTCACAAATCCATTTACAATTTTTTACAATAACAGTATTGTACAATACTTCACACGACAAGAAAAAAGGCTTTAAAATCCCCAAAACATGACAGAAATCACAAAGACTGTTCCAGATTTTAAAACTGAAATGCAGATTCCCCATTTTAGTCCTGACTCTGGCACCAGCAGGAGGCCGGTCCCTGAGGTCCTCAGAGTCCGAGATGGTTCATATGGCACTAACATGTCCAAGATGTACTTTGGTGCTAGGCCATGGAGAGACTTGTACACAAGCAGAGCTGCTTTAAAGTCTATTCTCTGAGCCACAGGAGCCAGTGCAGAGACCTGAGAACAGGACTAATGTGATGGTACTTCCTGGTTCTGGTCAGGACCCGAGCAGCAGCGTTCTGGATGTACTGCAGCTGTGAGAGACCAGTGAGCAGGCCATTATAGTAGTCTAATCCACTGGAGACAAAAGCATGGATAAGTCTCTCCAAGTCTGGTTTAGAGACAATACTTTGGATTTTGGCAATGTTTTTAGATGGTAAAAAACTCCTGACTGTTATTGATTTGATGTGGCTGTTAAAATTAAAGTCTTAGTCCATTATTTCCCCCAGATTTGTAGGTTTTAATGCGAGACTCTGGAGGTGATTCTGTGGCCAAAGACGATGATATCAGTCTTGTCTGACTTAAGCTGGAGAAAGTTGTTTTGCATCCACACACTGATCTGTTGGATGCAGTGACAGAGTGAATCCATTGGTCCATATTCACCTGCCTACAGTGAAACATGAATCTGATTATCGTCTGCATAATTGTGATAGGTCAAATTTTCGACAACAGAACTAATGACAACATGTAGAAGTTGAACAGAATTTGTTGACCTGGTTACAGTTCATATCTGTATAATTACTGGCGTATCCATGGGAAACATAAACTGGAAAAAAAGTGCAAAATGTTTTCTGTCATCATAAATTAACAAAAGTTACTTATTTTTTTCCCCTCGCAATAGCTTCACAAAGAGGCGGCATCATTCTACTCAAAAGGCGTAATTGTTGTCAGTCTAAAGAACTTTAACTTTAAGCCATAAGTTTAATAAGACAATTTTAATAAGGTTCAATATTTACGGATTTCTGTTTTGGACATTTCTTCCAAAAACACTAAATCTCCCATAGTTACATTGCGCTTTTTATGTTTTTGATTTGTTTGTGTTTTAAGACAGAAAAGAGGAAAACTATTTGATTTATGTAGGCAATTTATTTATTTTTGTTTTTCAAATTTGACAGCAGAAAGTAATTAAGTGGAAAGCATTTAATTATAAACAGTATCAAAGTGAAATGTTTGAAAGTTTGTGTGTGTGTTATTGCTTCAAGATAAGTAAAGAGATATTTGCTTTTAAAAACACGGCCATCATAATTCTATTTCTATTTAAGTAGTCTATTTAATTGGCACAAGTCCCGTTAATTATTCTATGTCACTACATAGGTTACGCCCAGCTAGTACATTCCTTATTAACGGTTTGAGGAAGCCCTTAATCACATAAAGTCATTTAATGCACATTCTACTATAATTTATGTATTTATATCTGCAGTGATGCGGTCGCTGTATCGGAGGGTTGAAGTGAAGAAGGAGCTGAGTTGAAAGGCAAAGCGCTTGATTTACCGATCGATCTACGTTCCTAACCTCACATCATGAGCTTTGGGTAATGACCGAAAGGACAAGATCGCAGATACAAGTGGTACAAACAGGTTCCTCTGCAGGGTGGCTGGGCGCCCCCTTAGAGAAAGGGTGAGGAGCTCGAAGTAGAGCCACTGATCCTCCATGTGGAGAGGAGCCAGCTGCTCGGGCATCTTTTCTGGATACTATGTCCCTCAACTGGCCTTGGAACACCTCAGGATCCCCCCGGAGGAGCTGGAGGAAGTGTCTGGGATTCCCTGCTTGCACTGTTGTCCCTGCGACCCTGCCCCAGATAAGCGGAAGAAGATGGATGGATGGTGTTCCCCCAGTTTGACAATTTTGGTGATATTTCTAATGTTACTTCCTGGATTGACATGGGCAGTAGGTGTGAGTTAAATCCACAACTGTTGCCTAGCAACCATACTGTAAACAAGGATCAAAATCCAAATAGTAATAGCCTTTCTGATAACATCTTTAGTTTGTTAAACTATTTGAAAGTGTGTCAGTTGCTGTAAATTGTCAGCGCATTTTCAATGGAATGTTGTTTATTTATGATATAAACCTCATATTTCTCTTTACTAACTGCCACTTGACTATGATAAATATTTAATCCCACCACATTAAGCAATGATTTGGAAAAAAGATGAGAAACTGTCATATGCACTTTAACTTTTCACTATCTGGTTGACATCCACCGTAACATCTCAAAGTTTTGTGCGCGCGCTTGAGCATCGTTTTATCCCATAAGTCACCCCGGGCTCAGTGAGTCTTTTCCCGGACGGTCACCTGCGTCTGCCGCCTCCTTAGCCTCGTTTGACAGCTCCAGTGGCTGCCAGGGTCACTCCGAAACGCCGCCCTTGCGCGCAGAGAGCGACACCGCACAGGCTACTGTACGTGGTCACTTAACTCTGCGTTTCCATGGAGCGTCTCCTCTTTCCTCCAGGATCGTTCACTCTGCGCCAAACACCAGGGTCCGGCGGGACGAGGCGCGCGCTGTCCCCGGTGGATGTGGTACTGTAGTTAACGCATGTGTGTGTGAGTGAGAGAGAAAGTGCGTGCGCGCGCGCGTGTGTGTGTGTGTGTGTGGGTCTGCGCTCCTAGAATAGAAAGGGAAGAAGAGGGAAGAGGAGAGAGGCGGCTCGCTGCGTGTCCTGCTCACATTCAGGGGGAAGAGCAAACATCATCTGGAGAGGGATCCGCACGGCACTTTGCACTTTCCCTTCCCCTCCGTGCATTTCGTGGATGGCCGCGTGATCATTGGATGTGATGCCCTTATACATCATCGATCGAAAATTCCCCGACACATCTGGTAAGTCGGGTTTTTTTTTTTTTTTTGGTTGCACTGTACATTTTCCCTCTGCGATCTGTGGCGAGCCTGATGCGGTGCGTGTGCGTGCGTTCGCTCCTGAGCGCGGGTGAGTGCGCGTTTTCTTTTGCCTGTGCGTGTGCGCGTCAGCCGGCTCGACGACACATGGCCCGCCAGCGTGCACCAGTTGCTCAAGACGTCCCCCTCGGAGTTTGACATGCAACAGGAGATGAAATGCTGGCGCCGAGTGGAGGGTGCGTCCCAATGGGTGCAGTTTGGACCTAGATTGTCTCTTGATTAAACTGTACGTGTCAGATTCCAAACTGTTGGAGGGATTGACTTTGGCGTGCGGATGCTGACGGGCTTTAAACAAAGAGATTTTTAGAGATAGTGAGGACTAAGCAGGAGGAATCAGTTCTTGGACAGCTGCTTTGATATAAAATGTTCCCCACAGAGAGCTTTGCCAGGCTGGCTTGTGCAACTCCTGAGCCAGAGAAGGTGTTATTTTAAGTGAAACTAGGCCAGACTTCAGGAGTTCTCTTTACTCAGTTGGTTCCTTGGCGTATTCACATGTAAGAAATACATAGACGTGTTGACTGGACCAAACAAACCCTATATAATTGTGTGCTGTGTGGTCACAGTTTCACTAAAGTGGATGGAGGAATGGAAAGATGTTAATATATGTGAGAGTGAGTCAGAGCAGCAACAGCATCATCATCATCATCATCATCATCAGCCTAAAAGCACAAACCTTTCTGTTCTATAAAATGACATTGATTGAAAACCAGAACTCAATAATCAAAAAGTCCATTTTGCTTCAGTTAAACCATTTACTCCTTTTCAGTTCTTCCCCTCCATCTGAGAATTGAGAGTTGTTTTTGGGCATAAGGTCTAAATTGGGTGTCATGGTGATGGAGAGTGTGTGGCGATAAATGGATTAAAGTCCGATCATTATTAGAAAATAATAATAAACAGTATCAATAAAAGCACTTCCATGGGCTCATATGTGATACAGATAATTCTTCCTGTCTTACAATATAATCCCTGTAAATAGATTGTAAACAAACTGTTGTGGGGCTGATCCGGGCTGTGTACAGAACAAACAGCCTGTGTGAGCGATAAGAGATTAAGAAGGACATCAAGTCAGGGGCTCTTTCAGATTGGAACATGTCTCAGCGCACTGAGGAGCAAGTCATTTCAAATGATTTAGAGCTTCTTACTATTCTGGTCTCATTCCTTCAGCACATTCCAGCTACACTCCATCTTTATGTCCTCTCTTTTCATTTTTTATATAACTTTCTTGACGGTGCATTTTTTGGCAGGGATTACGATAAATAAATGTAATATACAGTCACCAGATGGTTTTACTGGAGAAATGGCTCTGTCATAAACTGGCGGTGCTTTAAAATATCACTTGTCAGTCCATTACAGTAGTTATTCAAAAGCCACATGGTATGATATAAATGTAATTTAGTAAAATGGTTAAATTGGACCTACATACATAATAAACAAGGCTACTACATGCAGTTCTTACCATATGAGTCACTTATAAACTCTGTAAATGTGTGCAAAGTAATGGTTGTAAATGACATAAACAAGGTGCTGACATGAAGCTGTCGTAGCAAAAGAGTGGTCAGAAGAAAAGTGTAGGGGGTGCAAAGTCTATGCCCCCCCTCCATCCCAGAGAACCTCCCATCTGCACAGCGCCTCATGACACGGGCTTGTAAATGTGTGAGTGTGTGTGGCTAGTGCGCACCGTCGGAGGGGATTAAGGATTAATTGCCTTCAGAGATAGACTTAACTGCTTGTTACATGAACTTTGTAAAGTTTCCACTTGGCTCCGAAGGGGAAAACAACAGTAGTGTGTAGAGAGGAGCAGAGCAGAGGGCATTCTGCGAGAGATCCTCACAAGTGTCAGAAGTGCAGTGCCACTCGAGGGTAAGGAGTCACTCTTCTTTCAAACTTTGTTTTGTCTTTTCCCACCGACTTCTTTACAACTTACTCCAAACTGTCAAAGATGAGGGCATGATTCACTGAGGCTTTTTCCTAATATATGGACATTTATGGTCTTCAAATTGTAATTCACGTTTATTATGTGGCTGTAATTTATCCAACAACATCTCATATGGATAAAAGCAAACTCAGTTCAAGTTTTTGAAAGTTGCAGTTGCACCACTCATGTAAAACTGAATTACTACTGCAAGTAGTAATTAATTAATTGTTACTTTGAGGTGATTTAGCAAGGTGATGCAGACGTTGAAACTGTTACTACACTGTTTATTGGGGTGAAAAAGTGCCAGAGGTGGTACATGTGACCATAAAGTAGAATTAGACTGGATACTTTTAAAATGGATGTTTTTTTTTTTTGTTTGTTTTTCCCTATTTAAGATTCTGTCTTGTTTTGTCTCTGATCTTATCAAACATGTTTTGTTCCTGTCAGTTGAGATCTGTTTTAATCTGTTATACATATCGCAAAGTCTGTTTTTTGGAGGAAATTACATCTAAATCTTTTTTTCCATTTCCATTTTTTCCTCTGCGTTCGTGCGTTTTAATCAGTTAACAATGATACTTGGAAAGATGGGGTGTATTTTATGACAAAATGACTGTTCTCCAACAGATGGCATTTCCAAAGAGGCACAAACATAAACCAGCAAAGTGAGATTGTTTTTGGCCTAAGCTGCAGTTCCAGATGTAAAACTAGCTATCAATACCTCATTACAGACAACCCCTGCATTCATTCCACTCCATTGACAGTACCGGCCTTCTCATCATCTGGATTTGAATAAGTGATGACTCCACTCCAAACAAAATGAATAAAAATGTCTTGTTGTGCCCCAGGTGAGTTCACACAGCTGGCCACAGACGGAGCAGAGCTGAAGATGACGGAGAACAACCCCCCCAAACTGGCCAAGAAGCAGCGCTGGACCTCTCTGGAGATTGGACTCACTACTATTGTGTCACTGCTGTTCATAGTCATTGTGTCTCTCATCATACTCTTTGCAACGCACAAGAATGGTGAGTGCTAATCCCCAGTGTTGTGCAATGACGTTCTCCAAAAAATGTTCCTCAATATTCCGACTGAGTGGCAGAATCATGGACGTTTTTTCTTTGCTTTTGGCTAATTGATGACTGAAAGTAGTTTCTCCGTTGTTGGATCGACTGGGCAAAGTTAGCTAGCTTGCTAACAGCAGTTGGAGATTTAGGACACAGTCATTTTCCTCAACAAACTCACAAAGACTCAGATACATCTTATTTAATTAGTTCAACTGTGTGTGATCAGAAAGTCTGCATCAGTGATAAACTTGGGCAGAGCTGCAGTGTTCCTGGTTTTCGACAACTGTTTACTTGAATTTCATTTTCTTGGAGTAGGTACAAACTTAATATTTAACAAAGATGTGGTCCTTTAATATGCTGTTAGACTTCTGCAGCTTTTTCACGTTTTAAATGTGTTTTGAGTTTTTACAGGAGAAAATGCCATTACTCAACTTTGACTCTCTTGCATTTTTGCCAATCACTGTTAAAACTCAGAATGCTGCAACTTTCCACCTCTTTTATTAAGTTGAAGTGAGTTTCCTGTCAAACGATGTAAACTTTACGCATGACTGCTTTTCAGTAGCACAAAAACAAATAAAAATGTACTTGAGTTATGGTTTTGAAACATATTTTCACTTAGAAAATGTACTTATGTTGTTAAAGTATGAGAATCTTGCTAGTCTCTACCACGAGGTAAAAAGCGGATAACCCCAGCATAACCAATCTGTAAGTTAAGTTATTTATTCTCTTGATCTCCTCCTGCTGAGGTGTAGGTGATAAAATTGTAAATCATGAGACATGAGTTCACTTTCAAAGCAGTGCAAATGTGCAGCCACTGAAACAGCCAGGAAAAATGCAAAGCGCAAAGGTCCTTTTGTGTTTTTCACTTTTTACGACGGCACGTCCCTCAAAGTGCTGTTTTCACACATCTTTGACTTGGGCTTAATATATGAAAGAATGTGTACGGCTGCTCTAAATGTCAGTGCTTATTATGACGAATGGGTGTTTGAAAATGCAAGCCATAAAATCGAACAGGACTCCTCCGAAACCTCCTGCCACTCACCACAGGAAACACTTTTCACTCACATCATATGAGCGTAACTCATCTGCTCCTACGCAGTGTAGTAGACTGGTTAGGTTGATGATAAAATGTGTTAATATACGGTATATACTAGCCATATACATAAATAAAACCTGAACAATATAGATTTTTACTTAAAGGTACACTATGTAACTTTTGAGGCACGGGGTCTGCCTCCTGTTTGTCTACGTGGAGATGTTATTGCTTTGCCTTTGTTCCACAGTATGAAACTATCTGGTCTATCTTGCATTTGTTCAATTACAGTTTTTATTGCTCAAAAATACCTTGAAAAACATTCTAAACTGTAACTTTGCCTGCTCGTCTCCATGGAGATTGGTCAGTTTAACTAGTTGGCTGACCCTCCAACAGAAAGGTCACACGGTGCACCTTTAACTGAAGTTATTTATTTGAAGGTTTTGACTTCAAAAACTTTGAGTAAACATATAAATAAAACTTAACAGGAAACATAAGTTATTGATTTAGTCGCCACTTTTGACCAAGTTCACTGCATTTGACTCCGTTATAAGTTTCAAAATGTGTGTGAAAGGCTTATTTTTATTCTAAATGCATGTTTTTGAATGGGTACTTCAATACTTTCAATTAAGTAGTTTATTCCATGTAATATTTTTTATTTAAGTATTTATTTTCTCCTGTATCTGTACTTTAAGCAACACAAAACATCATGTCTTCCACCACTGCTTAGTAGTAGGTAATAGTTAATAGTAGAAGCAGCAAAGCATAAAAGCATAATATTGTTCAATAAACTAGTTAAATCGTAAACGGCATTTTACCTGTATCTGTGTAATGTTTCAACAAATTGTAATTTGATTTAGAGTGAATGATTCGCATTAATAATGGTCTAGTTGGAGTGGTTTTATAGTGGCAGTACAAAGCAGAAATAGCTTAGTAACAGCAATCAAGCAAGGTAATATGAAATAAACAGAGCATGCCTTTGTTAATACACAGATATTACTAGGAGCATAGGACGAACATGCATAGGTCAATGTAATTATCTGTAATCACACATAGAAAAGTGACTCTGTTCTTGTTCTGTGCTAATGTTTGCTCTGTCTGTCAGGGTTATTAACAGCCCTTAATGAGCGCGCTTAGACTCGAGTGGGCACCGTAATATGGATGTCATGTGCAGCCACAGCCACGCGCTATCAGAGGTGTTCTCTCAGTTTACTCTGGGGTATGTGCCCATTCCAGCTTGTGTTTAATATATTCTTTAACACTTTAATTATTCCCGGAGATGAACAAGCAGCACTTGGCGCCTGTTAACCGAGTGTGAGCAAAAACAAAGAACGCCACAAGAAGAAGGACAGGAGGGGTGCTAAAACTCTGACAGTAATGGTTTCTTTTGTGTTTCTTCAGATGAGATATGCACCACTGCAGACTGCACACAATCAGGTAAGCCTCGCGTTCATATGCGTGTGCTTTTATTGTTTCAGTTTGAAAGGCTTTGGCGTTTCCAGCGAGGGGCGGAATGGCAGGATTTGAACGCTGCCAATGGCCTGGGACTTAAGATGTGTTGAGGGAGAGAAGAGAAAAACACATCAATAGTAAATATGCCATAGCTGAATAAAAATAGTCACCACTGCTGCATTGTTGTCCCAAATGAGTATGAAGAGTGTGAATGGGTGTGGCCGGTTTTCCTAGGTCACCTGCCCTGGCAAAACTTCGAATTTAAATTGTGGTTTGTTTTGTTTTTGCTGGGATCAATTATGATTTAACTTAGCATTAGCATTGTTTAATTGCGCTATTAAACTCAAGTATGTTTCATTATTCATCCATATACCGTACAACTCTACAGACCTTCGATTGTAGGGCCTTCAGTCTCTGCAGAGGATAAAACAAACAAGTGTTCCTCTAATTGGATCTATAATTCTGCTGCACTCCTTGGATGACCACCACCACTATATACTAGATGTCAGTCGAAGTCGCCAATGGCTGACTATTTCCCTGGTATATTTAAATTACACGTACTCCTTTCAGTCTTTCACAGAAGGCTACCGGTAGTTCATTAGTACTATTGTCAATTAGAGTTGACTCTCTGACAACATATGCCAATTAATTTCCCCAGAGTTTGGAATGAGCGCTGTCCTAGTTCAGTCAGATTTGACGGACAGGCTTGTCACAGGAGATCGCTGGGCTGCCGAATGTAATTTAATTGCAGCCCTGAAAAGTTAACACACCTCCCGCAGCTATGCCTCGCACAGACCAATTACTGCTATTTTACTCTTCCACGCACTGAAAATGACTGCGTATTTGGATCACTTAGAGAGCTGGCCTTTTTATGAAACACCTGGCAAGATCGTAATGTACATTTACAGTTCAGGTTGAATTTCTTTAACGTATTGCTAACTGTGCAAATCATACAAATTTGATGTTACTGCTTCTTATCCCCTCGGCCTTTTCCCTTTCCTGAGGTCCAACTGCTAATGACCTAGCATCTTGTGTGATTTGAACTTGATCAGATTTGTCATGAATATCAACCTAGACATCCACGTTCTGCTAACAATACAGTTATGATTCTCAATCGTGTTCAAATGACAGTGGTAAACAATCATTTTGGCACAATATATGATCAAATTTAACTTGAATCTTGCACAATACTCCTTCAGACCAAGATCGTCACTCAAGACTGTAGCAGTTCATTTTAACAATGTATTTGTTCTGTTCATTCAGCTTCACGGCTGCTCGAAAACATGGACGCAACAGTGGACCCGTGTGACAACTTCTACCAGTATGCCTGCGGTGGCTGGCTAAAGAAGAACATCATCCCAGAAACCACATCAAGATACAGCACCTTCGATATCTTGCGGGACGAGCTGGAGGTCATCCTGAAAGGTCAGACACAACTCAATTGCTATAATACATTAATATATTTGCTATTACTGTGTTACTGGTTGAGAAGTGGGAGGGTTTTTAGCGTGCAGTGTAGATTCCTAAGAAGACAGCTTGACTCTCTCAAATTAGAGTTTAAGAGGATGGTCTGAGACTGGGGTCTATAGATATTCCAGATGTCACGAGCGTTTGGCCGCAGCTCTGCCATGTGAGCCAAGTTTGTCAACATAGCGGTCACTAATGCTGTATGTGGCCAAATGGCAAGTGGAGGACATCAATTAAAATAGTATTTAAGGAGGTACTTGATCTTTTTCTATTTGTGGCCCACTTCCCTAGAGACTGGTAAACATTACGATAAACAAATGTTGATCTGTATCAGAAGTGCAAAATAACCTATTTTGACACAATTTACTAATTTTTTTAGGTAGATTTATAAAATTCACATCATAATCTTATTTCCTCAGCGTAGTGGTTAATTGGTGTACAGTATTATGCCTTAAAGCTGTACTATATACCTTCTCAATCAAGGGTAGCCACCTGATGTTATTACTGTACTTTTCTAGCATGTTCCACAATATGGCCTGAAACATATCAGGTTTTAAGCCATATCAGTGACAAGTCAGATCTATTGAGAGGCGAGCTAGCACAGTATGAAAGCATGATTTTAAAGGATGGCTTGGGACCTGTAATTGCCGTCGTACTCACATGCAATAATATCACATTCATGTGCATATAACTGATGAAAAAAGAGTGTTTATTTTACCATTATTATTAGTCTTATCTTGTCTTACGCTAGCTGTTTTTTATTTTATTTTTATTTTATTTCTATCGTTATTTATTCCCCCCCTCCATTCCTTATTAGAAAGTGAGAGGTTTTGTCTATAGGAGTTTTTGTTTATAAGAGTTTTTGTTTATAAGAGTTCTTCTATTAAGAGCATTTTTTAAACTTCCTATAAGTTATCTGTCCTTTTCCTCTGTATCTACCTGCGTTGCAACAATGGAATTTCCCCATGTATCTTATTTTAATTGAATAAATGCAAGTTGGATTTCAAGCCATACATGGAACCTTCTGGCTAAAAGCAATGGTCATTTTCATGGAGACAAGCAAGTGGCCAACCCTCCACCAGAAAAGTTACACCTTTATGTAGTTGATTTTGAATGACTTAAGTTCAATTCTCTAATATATGTTCTTATTTCGTACCTTTACGTTGCACATTTTTTAGGTAACTGTATTCTCCCACCTTTTTCTTATCTATAGAGTTCCACTGTTACAAAGTCAGCGCAGATAGGCTTTGGGATGGAGCGTGTTATTCAGACAGGAACAGGACACAGAGCCTTATCCTCAAAGTGAGTGAAAGAACTCCAGGTTGAAAGTACGGGCTGTCTGCTCCTGTGCACCGATAACTCGCACTAGTTGAACTTTATCTCCAAAAGATTGGCATTCGTTCTCCTCTCCTCCCTTTTCGGAACACTGATGACATCCGCAATTTATCTCCATCTGACGCGTGAACAGATTTTGATAAATATATCCTGCCGAATTCCGCAGCCGTTTTTGGTCATGGTAATTATATTAGAGTGTTATTGAAATTTTCACCCTTCACTGGTGAGTCGTAGATTTTTCAGGTCTACTCTTGCTCCTGTTCTGTGGTCTCCATCTCGACCGCGTTGGCCATAAAACTCACACACAGGAGGAAAAAGTAAAGTCAACATTGCTCAACCCACTATCATTTTAGGTATTCTGTTACGGCCACTGCTTTTACGTACATAGCATGTCCGTGTGCAAGTGTGTGGTATCGTTTGCCATTGTTGATTTTGTGCTGCTTTGCCCTTCAGTGATATTTGCTACCTGTCGAAGAATTCAGACTTGTGTCGGCATTTTGAGGCATATTGCTTTTTCTGAAGTCTTGCCTCAGTTGATTTATTTATGACTGAAGCAGAGATGATTATCTCTATTTCTATTTCAATACTTCAAGTAATGTTATTCACAATACTACAAGAAAATTAGTATTTGATTAAATGTTTCTACAACCACAACTATTTTTGACAAGCTACTACTACAATTTACAACCACAGCAAATACCAGTAGTAATATTGCAAATTGTAGCATTGGACAAAACTTTTTTTGTTACCATGAATTTCTAAAGTTTAAATGAGCTGAAGGACGGTTCACAATTTGCCGTTTTACCTGTTTTTTGGTTAATATATTTGTAATAACTGGACCTGAAACAAAAATGCCACGAAGCTCAGAACTTCTCAGTCAGTATAAATCCTTTTCACAATAGCTTCAGAAATTTGTGACATTTTTCAACTCCAATTGAAAGAAATTTAAGCCATACAACTAACATGACAAGTTTGTGGAGCCAGTCCCTGAAAAACAATGATAAGTGGATCATAAGCTTGGATCTTTATTGTAAATTCTAGTGTGTGATCAGGACAATATTATGGAAGAATTGTCAAGCACAGATTCCAGTTCCATTCAAAGCACATTGTGATTTACTGTCAAAGTATCAGTTCAAGTATTTGAACATAAAAGCTCTTCAAAAAACAGCATTCTCTCATTTCCTCAAAGCATCTGAATCAGCAGTGATGTTGCAACCAGTGAACAGCTACGGCCGAACTGGAAAGCAAGCTGAGCGTGTACTTTGACTGCAGTTCAGTTGCAGTGCACTGCCCTAACACGTCACCCTTGAACCGTGGGCTCTAATGGACAGATCCTCTTCCTGTCAACACCTGGAGGGCCCAAACACCTGGACGCCCGAGCACTATATGAGGCGGGCCATAAAGGCGTGTAAATGTCTGTAGGCTCGCGGCGACTTATAAATGCCTCGCATAGTTTCTCCAGCCACTGTAAAAGAGCCGTAAATGAATTGTAATGAGGAGAGAGTTAGGTGCAAGATCGAAGACACTGCAGGTGAATTTAGGAGAGCAAAGAATGCATCAAAAGAACAAGTTATTATGTTATTCAAATCCAGACATTATTTCAATCGAAAATTTCCCCTCAAAATTCCTACTGAGCGGCAGAATCGGTTTATGTCAACATACGTCACATGTCAATAATATAATTAATTGTGGCTGTTTGGTGACATATTATTTCTATGAGAAGCGACAAGTGTTCACCCTTTTCTACTTTGCCTATGTCGCCTTTTTATTTACGCAAAAATGCTTCACAAATGTTGGGTGAAAGGTGTAGTTTCCCCCCCCATCTAACCTCTCACAGCGCAGTCAGTGCAGATATCGGGGCATCTGAGAGACTTTCCTCTGATGGCACACAAATCAAAGTATGCATTAAAAGCTCAAATTCACATAAAACTGTAACAAACACTTGCAGCACTATTACCATTCGCACGGGAAGTTTCAGTCACTTACACGCCATGTTTCAGTTGCTTGAAGATCATTGGCATTGGCATTTTATGCATAACACGCTGCAACAAGCGACAAAAATGATAATAGAGTAGTTTATGCAGATTTCCTTTGTTCCATTTGTTTACATCAGGATTAGAAGATGGCTGTGGGTGGCGCAGAGGTCACATGTCTGGCATCAGCCGAATATGGGCAGCACAACCAACTGACAAAATGTGTTGATTAGCTTTTATCAGCCTATTTATCTTCTGTGGACCTACTGTTTTGCTGAAATTAACATTATACAGCACATTCAAAAATAGTTTCTCTGTTTGTGCAGCGCTTCGAGGAAAGTGTTTACTTGATTTTCTTTTTTTTTTAAATGTCAGGTATAGATCAAACCTATTTAGCAGAGTTGTACATCTTTATATTTGTTATTAGACTGTAGCAGCTTGTAAAATGTTAATAGCCTTGACTCTCGCATATATTTGCTACTCACTACTGAAATCCAGAATGTTGTGATGTCCCCTGCATAACCTCTAGAGAAGTGAAATTTAAATGTACTATGTGGCGTTTCCGATGGCGGGTTGTCTGCTTGTCGCTATAGAGAAGTTATTGCTTTGCCAGGAATGTTTCACAGACAAGCAGCAGATTACGAGTGGTGAGAGTTAAAACCAAACTTAGGAACATTCTTCATAGAGATCGATCTGTTTTATGCCATTCCATGGAAAGTTTGAGGCAAAGTAAGAACATCTTTATGGAGACAAGCAGGTGAGGACCCTTCCAAGTCAGGTCTGTGGAGAGACAAAGACGCATGTTTGACACGTTTGTTGTGTGCAGTAAAATCCCTGTATTGAAGTAAATGCCTTTATTTCTGTATATATTATTTACATGTATTCAAATATCAAGGGTTTTTATTGCTGAATCATAAGTTGTAAAACAGGTTTTTACTGTGGAGCTTGTCTCCATGGAGATGGCAGGTTTTGTCTAATTATTACTTTGTTTAGTAAGACTGTATGTGGGGTGACTAGTGTCCTTGTCATGTGGCAGTTTATGAAGAAAATTTGAAAAATGAAATGACCGATACAGGAATACAGGAGTAGTAGTAGTAGTAGCGCATGTATATAACGCATATTTAATTCAGAACCTAACAGCTGTTCCTCCAACCAAAGTGGTCTCTGCTCCCTCGACTGCTCTTCTCATTTAGTTACTTGTTATTAGCTCTCGAGAAGTGACAATGTTGCTGAGCAAGAAATACAATTTCTGGACTTTTCAGCTGCAGGAGAGAGAGAGAGTCCACAATTCTATGAAAAAGAATTGTTGGGAAAGTCTTGGATTGGAGGCATCTTGAGAAAAGCCCGACATGGTTGAGACTGTGCACCAGCAGCTGGGCGACAAAGCCAACCGAATATGACTTTGCACATGAATTTATATTCATATTCGGTTGATGCCAGACATGTGACACTTTTTCAGATAGTTTAATTATTTCAAACAAAATAAAGTTGCTATCAAATATTGATATTTGTCAAATCATAACTAACTTAAATTGTGTAATGTACATGAATTTTGCCTCGTTTACAGTATAGTTGCTAGGTAACAGTTGTGGCATAACCTATGTCATCTGCTCGTCGTCAATTGGATAGGCAATATCTTTCGTATAATCATAAATATCATAATTTTCACTAAGTTTAGGTTCAATGTGTAGTCTAACCTGTCACTTAAATGACATTATGTGAAACATTTTAGGCAAAGCAATCTGTTCTTTAAAGGGTCAAGTAGGTGCCGGACCCGCCACCTGAAGAGTTACATTGTGTACCTTAAAGTAAAACATGTATTTGTACAAACACTGCTTAATTCATAACTCTTACCACCCTGACAGTCTAGCAGAGAGTTGCTTATGTAGTTTAAGTGGAGTAAATCTCAAAGTTAAGCACTAAAGAGTGGTCCTCCGTCCTCAGGTGTCGCATACTTGCCCAATTGACTGTGGGTTTTTTGATTAACCAGGGTAACCACAGAAAGAATAATGAAAGGAGCCAGCTCAAAGTGCAGTAACATTGAAAAACAAAGGCACAGTGTTCAGAATGTGGGTACAGTCTCGTCTATAAATGAGTGCTTGAGGTGAGACAGGACGGGACATCTGAAGACAAAGAACAATATGAAATTGAGAGAAGCTTTGAGGATGGGTCAGGAAATGTGAAACAGTATGTGGTCGCCATCTGCAGAGTGCACCGGGATATACATTTTAAACCTGCCTTTTTTTTCTGGCTTGTTACATCAAAAGACACACCATTAGGACACAAACAAAACACAGTTGACTTTGCTTTCCTCAAAATAACTTTGAAAATCATACTTCAAGAGATTTTATAAAGATATCAAAACAGACATCCACGGCCAAATGTAATAGTATTAATATTAAGTGAGATTGTCTGCGCCAACACAAATAAACTGAATAAAACGCCTGAATTTAATATGTTTTTGGATGTCCCTGGGACATCCACCGCTGACCTCGTCAAAACTTATCTGTCCTCGTAAATTTTTATACTAAACATTATAATAAAACCCTTACTCTTTATGCATTCTTTCATTTTACTGAAGCAGCGTGTGTAGGTTTGCCTTGCGCACTGTGGGTGGTCGTAGAGTGTGCAAAATTGACTGCCTATATTATGTAGCACTCTTCACAAGCTGTGAATGGTCCCCATGTTAAAACGACATCAGTCCAACAACAGCATCGTACTGAAGGCTGAAGCCTGTCCTTGTCACCATGAGCATGAGAAAGGTGCAGTTTTCCCAAGGGTAATATTGTATAAAATTGAATGAAAATAAGATTGAGATATAATAAGATTGTGTTAAACTATAGTTAGACTAATGGAAATGACCTTGTCACAAACACTATAATTGTTTTTGTGGCCCCACATAAGGTAGAAGTAGGGGTCCTAGTTGTAAACCTCTGCAAAAAATAATGTATAAATCACTGTGGATGGAGATAGCTGTTGTTGTCGTGAGTGTGATAAAGTTAATGTCAGAATAAAGCAAAAACAAACACTCACAAAGAGTTTCAACTTAATATGTTTGTTTTCAAATCTGATGTCCTCTGAAAGCCCTTAGCAATAATAGAAGAAAGCTGTGTATCATATCCCACAGTGCACAAAATGTCTGGACAGGCAGTGAAGGATAAAATTGGCAAAAACAAAAAGAGGAACTTGAGTTCTGATTCTGTATCACGCTGAGTACTTTGCCTCCAATTGACGTGATGTCTCAACCAAGCGTCAGGTGGTGCAAAATCCACTCTCAAATACTAGATGTGAGAGGAGAGGTAGGACTTAGCTGTGGTTAAACATTCGCAGCAGGCTGTCACTAATCCAATCACACACACCATCGGTGCCCTTTGGCAGGAAGCGCCCGGCAAGGGTCCTTTCTGAGGCCCTCATTAAGATTAAATGAGTTCGGCTGAAAATGAGAAAATGAGATCCAAAAAAATCCAACATGCATAACAATAAAAGGAAGAATGGAAATACTGCTGAGGATTAGTATAATTATGTGATTTAAGGGTTTCTGTACAGCAAAGGTACAACACAGTTGTTTTAATAATATGTTATATCAATATTTCAGTCTGTGGCCCGGTATATATATATATATATATATATATATATATATATATATATATATATATATATATATATATATATATATATATATATATACATATACATATATATATATATATATATATATATATATATATATATATATATATACATATATATCTGACCCTTGTTCTTTGTTCTTCACTTTTGGATTTATTTATTTATTTATTTTTAATGGCAATTTACGATGACAAATTACAATCATCACAAATTAGTTTTGGAATACAGTTTTTTTATTTTATAGTTAATTAAATAATAAAACGATTTTCCATAGTCAGCTAGATTTCTTCATTGTTTTGATGGATCTCTATACTCTCAATTATGAAACCCAGGAGCAGGCTTGATATGACTCCTTTTGATATCAAAGTGATCATAGGAAAAGGTCTCCAGTGCCACTAATAGCGCTCATGCGTTACGTCTGTTTTCACTTGTGCAAGTTCTGATGTTTGAGTCCCCCAAATTTACCCAAGGGTACGAATAAATGCACGCTTTTTTCCTACATCAAATATTAGTAGTTTCTTTTTTTATGGTCACAAAACTGTTCAGGAAAGGTCCAAACGTTCTAATATTGAGTACGGTAGTATATAAGTATTTATTCAGTTTGACATCTCTACTTAGGACAATACTGTGCGATCACGTGGGTAAATGGTACTTTCATCTTTGAGCCCTGAGTGTGTTCCTCTTGTGTCTGGTTTGATGCCAAGAATGTGTGAAGTAAGTTATACCTGTGCAGACTCAGGGGAGAGTTTTCAGTCGACTGCCTATGTAATTTAGTCTTACCCTGGTCCCCACATTGATTCTGAAGTTAGATGTGTCAGACTCGAGCATATATCTCCCAATGTAGCCTTAGCAGGAGATGACTTTATCATAACTTAACACAGCGGCAGGCGCAACAGTCCACTAGTGCTATGTTAAATTGAATAATGGCGTGTCAAAGTGTTTCAGATTTTTTTGGAGGAGAATTTTTCTGCTTCTCTGTTTCGTGGATATATTTCAATTACTGCTTAAATCACTTTTCTTTTTCTCCTAATAAAGTATGCTACCCACTAGGCTTTAGACCCAATTTACAACCTTTCTGTTCTGCAAAAGTAAAATTCTCAATAGGCGTCCGAAATATAGCACGGGGGCCCAATGAGCCCTCCAGGTCACTTTGTCCACATTATCTTGAGAAGTACTTTTTATTTCCACCACCGGTTTAACTTCAATAACTATATCATAACCCAACACTAAGCCACAACAGAAAATATGTCAAACATCAAATGCAAGGCTTGACTGTGTGCAGAGTCAGGGGCGTGGTCGGGATAGATGTATGATGCATTGTAGATGAAAGAAAAGTGACAGACCAGGTGCAGAACGTCGCAATAATAATACCACATGACGATAACATGTGACACTAACATCTTGTAAAACGCAATCATTTATGATGGCTTCAAACCTCAAAACCTCAGATAACTCTACTTTTTACAATAAGTTACAGGCCCTTGAAAAAAAATCCTCTAGGCAACCCTCCCCATGAGTCCACCCCATGTGAAGCTAATTTCCATTGAACAGTGAAAAAGAGAAAAAGACCATTGTGCAGTTTTGTAAAGAACATATCCTACTCCATATGCAAAATAGCTGAAGAAAACCCAACTATTTTTTCAAATCAAAACAATTTGCACTTCAGTCTTTAGTCTCTTTTTTCATAGTAATGGCAGCTTGGATAATACATCATATCAATGTCATTCATGATATCTTGTGTCAAAATGGAACTCTAAATAAAGATTAAGAAAAGGTTTACGCATTATTTAAGTTTGTTTGGTACATTTCAAGCTCTATTGTGCGCATCATTCTCTATTTCTTAACATCTTCCAGGGGGCCAGAGGATATTGGCTGGAAGGGCAGAGAGGCCCCCCAGGGCGCATGTTGCCTAACCGTGGTGGTGATGATTTGTTAGAACATTTAAAAATGCTGCAAGCTAAAAGACATTTAAAAAGACAAGTTTTTTTTATTTGCACACACCCGCTGCAGTTTGCATATCGGTCTGGCATCGGAGTGGAGGACGCCGTCATCTCCCTGCTGCACCGCTCTCTCTCTCACCTGGAAAAGCCTGGCAGCTCTGTGAGGATTCTGTTCTTCGATCTTTCCAGCGCCTTCAACACCATCAGCCGCTGCTCCTGAGGGACAAGCTGGAGACGGCTGGTGTGGAGTATGACCTGGCAGAGTGGATCCTGGACTACCTCACAGACCGACCCCAGTTTGTGAGAGCCCGGAACTGTGTGTCTGACACTTGGACCTGCAGTGTGGGGGCGCCCCAGGGCACTGTCCTCGCGCCCTTTCTCTTCACCCTTTACACTGCAGACTTCAGACATGACACGGACAGCTGTGTCCTGCAGAAGTTCTCTGACGACTCTGCCATCATCGGCTCATCACGGACGACGATGATGCGGAGTACAGAGGACTGGTGCAGGACTTTGTGGACTGGTGTCAGCGGAACCACCTCCTCATCAATGCGGGGAAGACCAAGGAGATGGTGGTGGATTTCCGCAGACGCCACCCCACTGCCCCCTCACCAGTGAACATCCAGGGACGGGACATTGAGAGAGTGGACTCATACAAGTACCTGGGTGTTCATCTGAACCACAAACTGGACTTGACTCACAACACAGACGCACTGTACAGGAAGAGCCAGAGTCGGCTCTACCTCCTGAGGAGACTCAGGTCTTTTGGAGTGACAGGGCCACTCCTGAAGACCTTCTACGACTCTGTGGTGGCATCAGCCCTCCTGTACGGTGTGGCCTGCTGGAGCAGCAGCATCACAGAGAGGGAGAGGAAGAGGCTGGACAGAGTCATCAAGAAGTCCAGCTCCGTCCTGGGCTGTGCTCTGGACTCGGTGCAGGAGGTGGGGGACAAGAGGGTCCTGGCTAGATTCACATCTATGCTGGACCATGAGTGTCACCCCCTGCAGGACACTCTCTCCGCTCTGGAGAGCAGCTTCAGTGAGAGACTGATCCACCCTCGATGTGTGAAGGAAAGGTTCTAACCCACTTCCTATAAGTGATCTGTTCTTTTCTTCTGGATCTACCTCTGTATCTACCTGCGTTGCACCAATGAAATTTCCCCATGTGGGACAATAAAGGAATATCTTATCTTATGTTCTGAATACAGATAATCCATTTGACACTTTTCGTGAATAAAATAGTGCAAATGCGTCATAGAAATGCAGATTACTTTATAATGGCATTGATTTTTATGGGCGATATATTGGAAATGCACGGGCTAAGCTCCATAGCCAGCACTTAACGATATGCTGATTTACAGTATGCCATAGATAATTAATAATGCTGTCTTTAAACTTGATACATGACTAAACCTTTGTGCTGTGAGGGATATGGGAGGTGGGGTATGGAATCTGAACTGCAGAGCGTGAAGAAAATGTCCAGGCTAATTTGTTTTTTTGTGGACTTTTAGTGACTAGTTTAATCATCACGTTTGACTTTGGCCAAAATAATTATTGCTGTGCCACTGGACCGCAAACAGGCCAGATTACAAAGGGATAACATTAAAGCCCTCCGTAACCTGCTTTTCACTGTTGTAGTTGGATCTGAGTAAACTGTTCAACTCTAATTCTGTTTCTCAATGTAGTGCTCTAATAGGCCATGTTAAGCTGCTTCTGTGCTGGGGGCTGTAGAAAAAAAACCACGACCCTGAAAACATACCTACATTTTGACCATTATTCACCTTATTCTTGTGCATTTGAGTATTACAACCGTACTACATTTTTGTAAATTGTTGGGTAATATTTTGAAGCAGCCTTGTCCACCCTTGTCCTAGTGGATGGCAATGATCAGCCAAAGTTTCATTTCTAGTTTATTATTTTTTGATTTGCATGTTTTTCCAAGTGCACAATTGTTAACTATGAAGAATGGTAAAATTCCAGATTGCATTTTCTTTTAAGGTCACGACACAGTTTTCCTATTATTTTCAAAACACATCCATAACTACATGTTATTAGTGATGGTAGGAATACTGCAGTAGAATGTAGTTAGAAACATATTTTGTCACATGGTCTGGTCAATGTACTGTATACTGAATACATAGATTACTTTCACGTTATATTATAGTGTAAAGAATATGACTTGGGATTAAAACAGCTTTATGTTTGTTTCAAAGTTAGTACACTACAGTTACTCAGTTATAAATGAATATTGTGAATACGTATTTACTTCCCAACACTGCATGTTCATCCTCTCACACCGACCTCATTCAACTGTTTGCGGGCTGGAGGACACATGTGGTTCCTAAGGCGATATACCTGAGGTTGTTGTTAAAACCACAACAAAAACATAAAGTTCACCATTGTTTTCAAGTGCTACATATGTATTATTTAGACCTAACCTCGACTTGACTTGTTTCATTGTTTGCAATATGTCGGGTCAAACCTAAACAACATCATTTTAATCATCAGCATCTCGAGAACAGAAGAGGCTCACTCCTACACTGGGCAGAGGCCTGAGGTGGCCTTTGAACAAAGTGCATGGACACTCCTTGCCTAACAATCTCGTTGTGTATCCCTGTTTTCTGGTCCATTTCTCAGCTAGTGCTTTTCTTACTGAAAAGGGCATTTGTAAGAGTTTGACCTTTGGGAGTTCGCTGATGGACTTGGAAAACTGCCACACAAGTACAAACATGAAACCCACAGAGAGTAGTGTTAATGAGAGCTGGCCCGTTCTCATCATCATTTTTGACCGATGGAGTTAATTAAAAAGGATTCTGTTAATTTATTGGCGAGTAGAAGTACTGTCAGTAATTTCCTTGTGTTGGAAATCTGTATTGACAGGGTTAGGGTTAGGGTTGTTTGTTGTTAAACATTGACACTAACAGTAACAGTTCTCTGCTCAGTCCCCTATTCACTCCAGTCCACACAGTTACACACTGGGGATTGTGAAATAATGTGAGCACAGCTGCCTGGACAGACTGACCGAGCCATAGCGGCAATGACCTTTTCTTAAACCACCACCACACAAAGTATGAAAATGGGGAGGGGCAAGGAATTGTAGGTCAGATGAATTAAATTGTAACAGTGAATTAATGTATAATATATTTCTTATAAATATATATATATATATATATATATATATATATATATATATATATATATATATATATATATATATATATATATATATAGATAGATAGATAGATAGATAGATAGATATCTCCCCGTGGCCCTTGCTCTCTTGTCGTTGCTTGTGTTTATTCTCATATTTTTGTCTTCTCCTGTAGGTGTCCTCGAACAGAGTGTCGAGGGTGAGGCTCCTGCACTCACCAAGGCCAAGACCCTCTACACGTCCTGCACCAATGAAAGTGAGCCATTTTGTGATGTGAACTCAAACTTTACTTGATCCAAGGATCACTTTAGTAATGAAATGAAAAAAGTACAGTTATAAAACAATAGCATTCCAACTTCTACTATGTTACTTAATCCAGCCAGCAGGGGTCAGTAACAGAAATAAATGCGGTTTTTAATACATTTTCCCCACTCTCTGACTGACTTGGCTGACTACTAACTTCATATTCTTTTGTTTTTTGAAGGTCTGATAGAACACAGGGGAAGCTTACCATTGCTGGAAATGCTGCCTGATGTGTTTGAATGGCCTATGGCTCTGGAAAATTGGGACACAAGTTATGGTAATACATTCTCTAAAACCTTGGATATTCCTAAATGAATAGTTGCTGTGTTCTTATCGTGTTGTCTCGTCTCACTTCTTTTGTCGTCAGGTGCAACTTGGAGACTGGAGGATGTTGTTGCTAAACTCAATGCGAAATACGATACTCAACTTTTGGTGAACTTTTTTGTTGGCACCGATGACAGAGATTCCAAATCGCACATCATTCATGTAGGTGTGCAACTGCAGCGAGATGTTCTCCTTTTACAGACAATAAACAATTTGCAAAGTTGAATCATAATGTAAAAAGTGAATGCAATGATTGTCAGTGATATTATTATACACTTATTATACACAAAATTGTATTGAAAAGCAGCCATTTTCCATTTGAAACACAAAAACTAATTCTTATTGACATTTCACACTTGAATTATCCTACATTTTGCTGTGAATTGCTCAAATATAGAATCGCAAACTTCATATATTGTTTTATTTCCATATTTGTTGCCAGTTTGACCAGCAGTCCAGTCTCGGCCTCCTGTCTCGAGACTATTACTCCTGCAGTGGGCCTTACGCAGAGGTGAGCTCACTTGTACTGCACACAAGGCAAACATAAAATATACCCACACGTGTGAGTGTGGCTTAACCTGACATACATCCAAAGCAGCTGCATGTGTTGATTTGGGTGCGTGCCACGGAGTCTCTGTTTCACGTCCCCTGGAGCTTGTTCCTGGAAACTAAAGAGCAAAGGGGGTGTCACTTAAAACAGCCGTACTTAAGTTAATGCGTACCTAAAAAGGGTATGCCAACATGTGTCTCTCCATGTGCAACGTATAAAAGTCTGCCAAGATGATAAGGGATGATTAAATGTGAGATTAAGTCCTGCGTTAATATGGTCCAGATGACTGTGATTCGAGCAGCAATCTTTCTCCGATTAATATAACTTTCAAACTTATAACGTAAATGCCTCTTTCACTGCGGTAGTGTAAGTGCGTTGATGGACTTACGAATGAATTGTCTATGTTTGATTGACAGGGGTGTCGGGCGTACGAACAGTTCATGATTGACCTGGTGAAGCTCATACGCACGGACCGGGGATTGTACATCAATGAAACCACTATCAGAGACGAGGTGACGCGAGTTTTCGACTTGGAAAAAGACATTGCCAACGTAAGCAAACACAAGAAGCTTTCAGGAATCAGAGTTAACAAAGCTTTCACATATTACTAGCTGTGGGGATCAAATTGTGACCACCAACTCATTTTGGTCCCTTTCGAGTTTACAATTTGGTGTAATTTAACCTTCTCTGGTGGAGGGTCTACTACTTGCTTGTCTCCACGGATATGTTATTGCTTTGCCTGGAAGGTTCAATGACATTTCAAAGGCATTTAATCTTGCATTTATTCAATTCAAGGTATTACCTTGAGTTGTATTTAGCTTCATTGATGATAGTTTGATGAATTGAAAGTCGTCTCCCCTCCGAGTGTCAGAAACACTCCATTCTGAATTTGCCTGATTTGTTATGTTATATGTCAGGCTCCAAGATCTTTTTCTCTGTTTTTAAGCCTATAAAAAATCTACTTGTTCTGAGCATTACATGACCATTGCAACATGCATGGCTATATTAGCATGCTGGAGGAAAGCTAGTTTATTCATCCCAAAGTAAATTGCTGCATGGGAAATGCTACATCAATTTGCATTTTGTAAACAATTTTGGTTTCAAAACATGTGTCCAACTAAAAGGTACTCAAGAGCATGTTTCTGGGCCAATGAAAATACAAACAATGCATAATATTTGTCCTTTAATGTTATACTGTTGAACACCAGAACAGTCACTTGCATGTTTTAGGTTTGAAATTCAAGTAAAGGTTGGGCGTTATGTTCTTTCTACGTCATTCCAATAACTCTAGGTTGTATATAAGTATATTACAAAGCTGTCTTATGGCTCCACTCTGGATGGTTATTAACCAGCCACCGCCACACTCCACGTCACAAACAGCTCTGGGAAAACCTGTAGTTTTCCAGGCTGCACATTTGTCTTTGTGAGTCTGTCTTACTTACTGCCATGCTTCACTTCACCTCCACTCCACCGCTGGCTTTTATAGGGAATTTGCTACCTTCTCAGACTTGACATTTACAGACCTGAAGCCTCCTGGGACCGCTGATATGTTTGTTGGTGCTGAACCTCGCAGTGTAGATGTATGGATGTGTCTGGGGAAAGGCAAGGGGATGTTGTGACAGGATTTGTGATTTCTACCCCCAACTTTTTCCTTCTACTCTCCAAGGCTACGGACACCCCAGAGGACCGGAACAACCCTGTGCTGCTTTACAACAAGATGGATTTGGGAGACATGAACGCCAACTTCACCCTTGCAGTTGAATCAAAGGTCAAAATAAACATAATTTCAAAGCATTATTTGAATTGAATTGACCCATTTTTGAAGTAGACATTAGGCTAAACATGCATGAATCACTACAAATACAACCCCATTATAATATAGCTAATATTTGTGTCTTTTACCCCATAGACCTTTAACTGGACGTACTTCACGGCCAAAATGATGAACACAGTCAACATCACTATCCCCGATACAGAGAAAATCATCAACTATTCACCAAACTATTTCAGAAAACTCAACGTTCTCCTCGACAAATATAGCAAACGGTGAGATCAGGCGGCACTACCTTTAAAAATACAAAAGTTTGTGGGGGTTAGAGTGCCCAGCATGTTGTAAAAACAGCAGCTCGTCTTTGCCGTTCGCTACAGCTTTGCTTTTATGCGAGTGTTTTCTTTGAACATTCTTCATTTTACAGGGATTTACAGAACTACGTGGTGTGGTGCTTTGCTATGAACATGGTGGTGGGCCTGAGCCGACCGTACAGGGACACCAGAAAAGCCTTTATAAAGGTACAAGCTGTGTGCCTAAAGGTGTCACTATAAATGATACACTGAGGCCGTCTTAACTTCTTTGAGTAACTGTGGTCAAGTCAAGTTCCCAATAGGCAGACTCTAATAGTCTGTTTGCTGTAACCCGAGCCAACTTTTTTCAAGTGGGTCGGACGGTAGGCAAATTCTTATTTTTTACTTTGACGGCAAAAAGATATCAAAATTTTGCCATTTTTTGAGGTCGGAGTGACCACCAGGGGTCAAGCTTCAACAGTCTCTATCAACCCGATCAGGAGACTAAATCTCACGATTTTAAGATATTTCAATCGACCTTTTGTACGCCGCTATCCTTTATTTTGGTAGCGAAGGCGAGCGGGGGGAACATGCGTCGGACACGGGCGCCGCCATGTTGTTGTGATGACGCTGCTGGGCGTGTTTCAATCCCAGAATGCATTGCGTAAGTCAAATTTCCCAGTCATACCCACCGTGATAGAGCGTGACATGTACTATGAACACTACAGTGGCGCCGACAGAGGCAAACCAACTTGCTAAAGGCAATATAAAGACATTTATGCGTATTTTGTTTTGTCACAGACGCATGTGGAGGGCCGAATATATAGACGCACATACTTTGCGCAGTGCATTATCAGTCCTTTGGGATGAAAGATAGGTTTACCAGTGTGATAAAAATACTTGACACGGCGGTTTAGGAAAGACCAGTCGGTGAGCCGGCAAAATAATTGAAAAATAAAAGATTTTGACGTTTTTTCAACAAAATGCTGATAGTTCATAAAGTCGGTTAGTTTCATACCGGGTCGGTCGGGTTACGGCAAACAGACATATTATTTTGCTCAGCCTTACTTATTTACTTTCCCTCACACGTCTTATCCCTCTTTGTCCCTTGCCTTGTTCTGGATTAGGCCCCAAATTTCACATTGTATTCAGCTTATCAAGGTTCACATTGTTTCTTGTCTGGGTTTCCTTTGGGTACTCTCCATAGGGTTTTCTCCATCTACCCAAAACATGCACAATAATTCAAATCATCCAGCTCAGGTAGTCCTTGCCCAAAATCTGGAAATGTGTCCCATGGCTACTGACAGCTTGTACCAGTAGCCTTGAAGGACAAATCAAACGAAGAGGACAAATTTCCCTACAGGAACCATAAAATGTCCCTTAACCTGAAAGAGTTGTCTGCCATGTTTTTTTCTCACAATGGCTCATAGTCGCAGAGAAAAAGCACCACCAAGAGATGAATAAAATTAAAATATGGATCTACACACAATACACAATGACATTCAACGTACAATGATGCTACAATCACAAAGAACACTCCTGAGATCGGTGCTTTGAATGGCTCTGTTCTGTCCCGGGCTCCACAGGCTCTGTCCGGCACCACCTCTGAGGCAGCCGTGTGGCGACAGTGTGCCGTGTACGTCAACAACAACCTGGAGACCGCGGTGGGCCGGTTGTACGTGCAAGAGGCCTTCTCTGAGAAAAGCAAGGAACTGGTCAGTGTGGATTCAATTCTCAATGAATGATTTTCGCTCCCTGATAAATGGTTGTCCTTAAGAGTTTAGATTTGTTGTCCCGAAAGGAAATGTATCTTGGGATTAGAGCACTTCCAGCTGCTACACACAGCTAAACACTTTTCTTAACAGGAAGCTATGACCCAGTATATAAACAATACACAAAACGAGTTAAAAATAAGATTACGAGAAGATGAAAAATATGTGCAGGTTTTGTTAAGTAGGTTTTATCATAAAAGCAACAGAAACAAGGAGAAAAGAAAACTTTGAACAACCAGATTAAAGACTCCTTTACCCCCACGCACTTATAACACTTATACAGGGTTTGTGCTCCCAGAATGACTAAGCAATTGCAGTACAAGCATTCATAAAAGCTTATAAGACCAAGAGATAATATTATGATTATGATTATTATTACGATTATTATCACCATCATTATGACTTTTTATCAGTACAAGTAATAGACCAGACGGGTGCATATGTTCCTTTGGTTTCAAGCACAAGTAAGTATTTGAGGACAGATAAATCCATTAGAACTTTAATAACTATCATTTGAAAGTGAAATCTTCTAATCTGGTTCCCAATATAACCATAATTATAATAGCTTTGTTCTTTTATATGCTCGTTCTCTTTGCACCAGTCTTTTTCCTCCTTTCTGTTTTTACACTCGACGTGATGCCCACTCAGCTCTCTGCTCTGGATGCATGTGGTTATAAATGTCCCATAGTCCACGTGACTATCGTGTGTGTGAATGCATCTGCTACACAGTGTAAATCATCACCTTCATGTGCTTTACCATATGGATTTCTTATACAGCCAAATGGACTTGTGCATTTCTCTGCAAAACTGACACATAACTGCAGCTAGCACCCAGTCTATGAGCAGATTTATAACATTGTTTATGTATATTTCTTCATGTCACGGATTTCGGGAGTAGTAAATATGTATTACAACACACAGGAGATGAATCTGGGCATGCGTGGAATACAGAAACTTATTTAGTCGAGTTTCCTGGTGCGACCTTTCTTTGGCCCTAGAATAATGAAAAACAAACTAACCAAGTGAATAATAAGAGAGAGAAATGCAGGCTCAGTCAGTTGGACCAAAGACAGATGTGTTAGTATACGTTACACATAAGGCTAAATAAAATTAAAAGCATAATTCTGTCTTTATGGTCGTGGAAAGAGATGTTTGTTTTTCTTTGTTGTTTTTACAGTAGAGCAACTCCAGCCAAAGGGTCAGTATAAAACTTGAAAGCAAAGTAAAAAAACAGATCACTGTTGGTTGGTCAGGGACATTCTGACAAATGTATCCACACCATGTCTTACAAATACAGTGTTTAATGCATCACTTATGTTTTTATGCCTTTGTTTCCTAAATATTTCACAAAAGCCAACCTTTTCTTTTGCCTTTAACTGAACATACCACAAATGGTAGTAGAGATTGGTACATTTACATGGCCAGAAAAGTTAAATCAAATTCTTATATCTAGATTAATCAAATAACCCAATAATAAGATCTTGTTATTGTGATCAGATGCCCAAGAGAAATCTGATCATGCCGTGTCAGTTAATTATTGTATTTGCAAAACGAAGTACAATACATTATAGAACAATTAAAAATGTTCACACTTTCTTTCATTTTTGTCCTTGCCACGTTACTTTGACCTTTTCTGCATCATTTCCTTGTGAAAAGCTGCACAAGTGTGAACAGTCACATTGACCACGACTCACATCAGATGGAACTATTTTCATGACATTTCATAAATCGGATAATGATGACATTTCTGGTCTGCATGTGAACATAGCCCCTGATTTCTTCAGAATGAAGATTTGATTAAAAAAAGAGTTTATATGACGATGATGAGGTGCAGTTTGATGCCTATAAATCATTAACCATTGTCCATGTATTATGCACAAAGTTAAGCATTTAAAGTATACATTTACAATGGTAACAGCCTGTGATTAATCAAATTTGAAAGATTCTGCGCAATATACTAATTCCTAAACCCTTTGGGGAGCTACTTGGAAGAAAGTAGAGAGCTAGAAGCAGCTTCCGGGCCACAGGTTGGAGTAAAAGAGAGCACTTGACTTGGCAGCCAGTTGCCATAATAAGCACATATGTAACACCATCCTGTTCAATATTTTCTGCTACATATAGAAAAGTGCAGGTAAACTGTACCTCTGCACTATGTACATGTCCTACTTGGGCACCATTATTATAATGGGTGCAAAAGAAACAAGAATGTCTGCCTTGCTTTGAACTAGTTTGATCGTCCACAGTATCCAGAGATACAAAACATGTTTTTAAACCACACGAGGGATCCACCAGAAAAAGATTTAAAGTTGTCATGTCATGGTCATAAACAAGTAAAGCACAGCTTGGACCAGGCTGAAACGCAAGACTAGAAATGTGTGAGGAAATGTGAACAGCATACTGTAGCATCTGCGATCGATGGCAGTGGGTGATCAGGTGGAGATTCCTGGTGGAGGAACAGATTTGATTGCATGGAGCCCCATTGATTTGGAGTGTGGCAAGATGGCTGACCTATAAAACTTGGCAGTGCCACTGCAAGTTTTACATGCCAACTTCAGATTCAGATTTCAGACATGATGTCTGTAAAGTGCATTTACACATGCTAAGAATTTACCGGTAGTATGTGTTTTCAACCTCTTCTGTCACTTATACTATGCTTAAAAACAGATTTATAATAAACTCAGTACTCACTGCTATTAGAAAATAACTACCACAAGCATAGTTTTAGGTTCATGAAGTTATAATCATAAGTCGTGTGGCTTTAGCCTGAGAGTTCTGGCAGTAGGAGGCCTCCCTGTGTCTTGTGGTTGCCCATGGCCTGGTGTCCAAGTGTGTTGCAGTATGTTAGTGAGAGTCTCACTGATGTGATGAGACAGAGGAATGCATCTGCCGGCACCACCGTCATTATGGCAATCTGTCAGCAAATGCAACCTTCCCTCTTTCCTTTTTACACTGCATTTAAGTTTTTTTGTGTGTGTCTTGTTTTTGACATGTATTATGCGAGACATGTTTGCACAACAAAATCCCATGGTGAAGGTGTCAGTCTGTCTCTCTGTGTACAACCACAACAATACCTCAAAAGTAGTATGGTATAAAAACATTGCCCTGGAAAGGATTCATACACCAAATACAAAATAGTTACTTTAATTGCCTGAACATAGAAAGTACTTTGAGACACATTTCATCATTCGGTTACACAACAGCTTTTCCCAACAGACTTTGTTACTCTCCACAAGCCCTCTTAGCAAAACGCTAAACGCCCACACTATGGAGACTTTGAAATATAGTCCACTATATAGTTAAGCATGGGGCCATCTTCCATCTTCTAACTGCTGATTTGATTACTTTTTTTCTGTGTTAATCTGTGTGGGTCCCAGATGCAGGAGATGATTAAGGATATCCGAGAAGTGTTCATTAGCAATCTGGATGACCTGACCTGGATGGATACGCAGACCAAGAAGGCAGCTGAGGAAAAGGTTTACCTCAGTTTACTTCAGTCTTACATTTGTAGTAAGTTGGAACATGGAAACTTAAATGTTTTTTTTTTTTTCTTCCTTTTTCAGGCTAGAGCTATCCGGGAGAGGATTGGTTATTCTGAAAACATAATGGACAATCAGTTCCTCAACAATGAGTATAAAGATGTGAGTGTGAGAGTGCAAGTAACACTTATACAGCGTGTTATATTCTATTTTAAAGAATAGGCTTGATACTCGTTACTAATTTTGATACCACGAAGACAACTGAAATGCAATTGACTAAGTCCATTTCAATGTAATCTTTTAAACAACATAATAGTTTGATTTATGATACCATGTGATCTAATGCTAGTTCGGATAAAGATCAAGGTCATTTTAAGGAAAGGTCAAAGTTGGTCCTATTTCAGTGGGACTTTTCCGATCTAATAAAGGTAAATAAATCAATGAAAATAAATAGATTTGATAGTAGTAGTAGTAGTAGTAGTAGTAGTAGTATTGAATATGATCTAATTTTAGATACTTTTGACAACCCTATATAATAAATCAAACTTGGTCAAAGTCTTGTTAGGCCCGAGCCCCAGCAGGGGGAGGGCCTATTGCTCCCGCAACGCTGCCGAAGGCAGCGTTGCAACTGTCTGACCAAACATGCGGGCGCAGCCCGCATGTTTGGTACCCCGTCGCCCCTGGCAAGTACAGTGAACTAGCCCATGCCGAAGGCATGGATCATGCATACTTACTCCTGCTATGACAGAAATAGTCAACAGCAGCGTGAAGCGCTGCATTCCTCCAAAAACCCTCCTGGCATCGTCCCGTATGCGAGAATCCATGCCGCAGGCATGGGCCATGCTTGTATCTGCTCAAATCAATGGAAGTCTATGGGGAGTGGGCGGGGCATCCCTACGGAATAGGGAGTGACGAGCGCGTAAGCGCTCGTAATGATGATTCCACCCCATGGCGGCATCGGGAAGGCTTAGAGCTTTCAAACGATGTATAATTTGTTGTTATAGTGGAAACGGCTATATTGTTTTTGCTAAAAATATTATTATTTTTATTAGGCCCGAGCGCCACAAGCTGGCGAGAGGCCTATTAATCTCGTAAGGCCGTGCGAAGCACGGCTGCGAAAGTGCGCACGAAGTGCGCACGAAATCGAGCGCGAAGCGCTCGCCCACCTCCAAACACTCACTAACGCACTCCTTCACTCACGCACGCCCCGTGCATACTAATTAGTAGTAGGAAAATGGAACTTTACCGTTGTAAACGGGCGAAGCCCGTGCAAAAGTACGCACTAAACGAGCACTTTACATTGGGATGACGACCGCGAAGCGGTCGTCATCCCAATATAAAGCACTCATTTGCGCTAAGTAGCTCACGAATACGTTCCCCATCTCTTGCATGTTCCGTGCATATAAGCATGTAATGCAAAAATTGAACATTATTACTGTATATAGGGCCAAAAACACAAAGTGAGCGGAGCCCACTCAAAATTAACGAAAGTACCCGTCAGTGACCAGGGACCCACACCATGAGGTAGGAAAGCGCGAGCGCTTTCCGAAAATGTATAGTTCATGATATTTGAAAAATGGGAAACATTGTTTTCGCATCGGAATATTTAGGCCCGAGCCCCAGCAGGGGGAGGGCCTATTGCTCCCGCAACGCTGCCGAAGGCAGCGTTGCAACTGTCTGACCAAACATGCGGGCGCAGCCCGCATGTTTGGTACCCCGTCGCCCCTGGCAAGTACAGTGAACTAGCCCATGCCGAAGGCATGGATCATGCATACTTACTCCTGCTATGACAGAAATAGTCAAAAATTAGTGAATGGGCGTAGCCCATTCACTAATTGTTGACAACAGCAGCGCGAAGCGCTGCATTCCTCCAAAAACCCTCCTGGCATCGTCCCGTATGCGAGAATCCATGCCGCAGGCATGGGCCATGCTTGTATCTGCTCAAATCAATGGAAGTCTATGGGGAGTGGGCGGGGCATCCCGACGGAATAGGGAGTGACGAGCGCGTAAGCGCTCGTAATGATAATTCCACCCCATGGCGGCATCGGGAAGGCTTAGAGCTTTCAAACGATGTATCATTTGTTGTTATAGTAAAAACGGCTATATTGTTTTTGCTAAAAATATTATTATTATTATTATTATTAGGCCCGAGCCCCAGCAGGGCGGAGGGCCTATTGCTCCCGCAACGCTGCCGAAGGCAGCGTTGCAACTGTCTTACCAAACATGCGGGCGCAGCCCGCATGTTTGGTGCCCCGTCGCCCCTGGCAAGTACAGTGAACTAGCCCATGCCGAAGGCATGGATCATGCATACTTACTCCTGCTATGACAGAAATAGTCAACAATTAGTGAATGGGCGTAGCCCATTCACTAATTGTTGACAACAGCAGCGCGAAGCGCTGCATTCCTTCAAAAACCCTCCTGGCATCGTCCTGTACGCGAGAATCCATGCCGCAGGCATGGGCCATGCTTGTATCTGCTCAAATCAATGGAAGTCTATGGGGAGTGGGCGGGGCATCCCGACGGAATAGGGAGTGACGAGCGCGTAAGCGCTCGTAATGATGATTCCACCCCATGGCGGCATCGGGAAGGCTTAGAGCTTTCAAACGATGTATAATTTGTTGTTATAGTGGAAACGGCTATATTGTTTTTGCTAAAAATATTATTATTATTATTATTATTATTTTTCTTGTTCTTCTTCAGCGCTTTGATCTCTAATTTGACCCCCTGAACATGCTCAAAAACTCACCAAACTTTGCCCAAAATTCAGAATCGGCGAAAAATTTTATTTTTTCTGGGCCATTTTTTTTTTCGTTAAAAAATGGCGCGACAGCGCCACCGACAAAAGTCAAAATACATTGCGCCTATGGGAGACGCCCCGAGGTCAACTTTGGCGTAAAGCTACGAAATTCGGGACACGCATTCCTGTCGTGAGGACGAACAAAAAAAATCATTGTGGCCACGCCCCCAGACTTACCCTATGGCCGCCATCTTCCTTTGAAAATGAAAATACGCTGTGTTAGTCATTTTGTTCACGTCAAACTTTGACGAACTCCTCCTAGGGC
The DNA here is from genome assembly GCF_026437365.1 of Eucyclogobius newberryi. Lineage (NCBI taxonomy): Eukaryota > Metazoa > Chordata > Actinopteri > Gobiiformes > Gobiidae > Eucyclogobius > Eucyclogobius newberryi. The sequence continues at coordinate 24,313,133 of NW_027315724.1, forward strand.
GTTTTGCCCACCGACTTCAAAATCGGCGGACGTCCTCTGGACAAGTGGGGCATCTAAAGTTATTCAATTTTTTGAGATACCTTTAACGGTCTGTGTGCGGCGCAGCCGCAAAGTTGGACAACTTATTTTGGAATATTGCAGATCTAAAAATTGCTCCCATTTGATCAAAACCAGTCCGATTAGGACCAAATTTGAATCAGTTGTTAAACTTTCTAGTTTGGACCAGTTTAGGCTGACAAAATTGAAATGGCCGCGATAGCGCCCCCTACAGAGTGACCTTTAAATTAACATTGAAGGTCAAAAATTAGTTTTACCAAAATTGTCTAAACTTTACCCAAAATTCTATTTTGCCGTCCCGATCACAAAAGCCAATCACAAAAATGCCTAAATTTTTACGGCGTAGTCGTAGCGATGACAGAAACCTCCCATGTTATCCCTATGGGAAAACCACCAAATCTCTCAAATTACCACATTTTTATGTTTTACACTTCAACGAACTCCTCCTAGTGTGTTTTGCCCACCAACCTCAAAATCGGTGTACGTCCTCTAGACAAGTGGGGCATCTAAAGTTATCCAAATTTTAAGGATAACTTTTACGGTCTCTGTGCGACGGAGCCGTAAACGTTTCCCAGAATTCTGACTATTTGGCCTTCAGAGTGGCCTATAAACAATATAGTTTTTCCAAATGACATGATATTTTGAACAAAATTCTAATTTGCCATCCTGATCATAAAAGTATGAGAGCCAAAGTCATATTTTGTACGGCGTAACCGTAGCGATGACAGAAACATCCCATGTTATCCTTATGGAAAAATCGCAGAATCGCTCAAATCACCACATTTTTACGCTTCACACTTTAATGAACTCCTCCTAGGGCGATTGTCCGATCAAGTTCATATTTGGAGAATATCATCTACACAAGCGGGGCATCAAAACTTATCCATATTTTGATTCTAAGTGCTACAGTCTCTGTGTGGCGGACCCGCAAATATATGTCAGAAAACCGCGATATCTCTAAAATGACCACATTTTTATGCTTCACACTTTAATGAACTCCTCCGTGGGCAATAGCTCAATCAAGCTTTACTTTGGGAAATATCATCTACACACGCGGGGCATCAAAAGCTATCCATATTTATATTCCAAGTGCTACGGTCTCTGTGCGGCGGCGCAGCAAATTTGACTGACACTTGTGTTCATTTGCACTGGATTGGCCATGTCGAATGTGTCGCCGTCTGTCAAGTTCTTTTTTAATTCAAGACGCAATAAGGGCGCCATCTTTATCAAGTCGAAAGCGCAGAGTCGGAAGGCCGGCGGCCCGCGAGGGCCGTTGGATGCCGCTTGCGGCTTTAATTATTATTATTAGGCCCGAGCCCCAGCAGGGGGAGGGCCTATTGCTCCCGCAACGCTGCCGAAGGCAGCGTTGCAACTGTCTTACCAAACATGCGGGCGCAGCCCGCATGTTTGGTGCCCCGTCGCCCCTGGCAAGTACAGTGAACTAGCCCATGCCGAAGGCATGGATCATGCATACTTACTCCTGCTATGACAGAAATAGTCAACAATTAGTGAATGGGCGTAGCCCATTCACTAATTGTTGACAACAGCAGCGCGAAGCGCTGCATTCCTCCAAAAACCCTCCTGGCATCGTCCCGTACGCGAGAATCCATGCCGCAGGCATGGGCCATGCTTGTATCTGCTCAAATCAATGGAAGTCTATGGGGAGAGGGCGGGGCATCCCGACGGAATAGGGACTGACGAGCGCGTAAGCGCTCGTAATGATGATTCCACCCTATGGCGGCATCGGGAAGGCTTAGAGCTTTCAAACGATGTATCATTTGTTGTTATAGTAAAAACGGCTATATTGTTTTTGCTAAAAATATTATTATTATTATTATTATTATTATTATTATTTTTCTTGTTCTTCTTCAGCGCTTTAATCTCTAATTTGACCCCCTGAACATGCTCAAAAACTCACCAAACTTTGCCCAAAATTCAGAATCGGCGAAAAATTTTATTTTTTCTGGGCCTTTTTTTTTTTCGTTAAAAAATGGCGCGACAGCGCCACCGACAAAAGTCAAAATACATTGCGCCTATGGGAGACGCCCCGAGGTCAACTTTGGCGTAAAGCTACGAAATTCGGGACACGCATTCCTCTCGTGAGGATAAACAAAAAAAATCATTGTGGCCACGCCCCCAAACTTACCCTATGGCCGCCATCTTCCTTTGAAAATGAAAACAAGCTGAGTTAGCCATTTTGTTTACGTCAAACTTTGACGAACTCCTCCTAGGGCGTTTTGCCCACCGACTTCAAAATCGGCGTACGTCCTCTGGACAAGTGGGGCATCTAAAGTTATTCAATTTTTTGAGATACCTTTTACGGTCTGTGTGCGGCGCAGCCGCAAAGTTGGACAACTTATTTTGGAATATTGCAGGTCTAAAAATTGCTCCCATTTGATCAAAACCAGTCCGATTAGGACCAAATTTGAATCAGTTGTTAAACTTTCTAGTTTGGACCAGTTTAGGCTGACAAAATTGAAATGGCAGTGATAGCGCCCCCTACAGAGTGACCTTTAAATTAACATTGAAGGTCAAAGATTAGTTTTACCAAAATTGTCTAAACTTTACCCAAAATTCTATTTTGCCGTCCCGATCACAAAAGCCAATCACAAAAATGCCTAAATTTTTACGCCGTAGTCGTAGCGATGACAGAAACCTCCCATGTTATCCCTATGGGAAAACCACAAAATCTCTCAAATTACCACATTTTTATGTTTTACACTTTAACGAAGTCCTCCTAGTGCGTTTTGCCCACCAACCTCAAAATCGGTGTACGTCCTCTAGACAAGTGGTGTATCTAAAGTTATCCAAATTTTAAGGATAACTTTTACGGTCTTTGTGCGACGGAGCCGCAAACGTTTCCCAGAATTCTGACTATTTGGCCTTCAGAGTGGCCTATAAACAATAGAGTTTTTCCAAATGACATGATATTTTGAACGAAATTCTAATTTGCCATCCTGATCATACAAGTATGAGAGCCAAAGTCATATTTTGTACGGCGTAACCGTAGCGTTGACAGAAACATCCCATGTTATCCTTATGGGAAAATCGTAGAATCGCTCAAATCACCACATTTTTACGCTTCACACTTTAACAAACTCCTCCTAGGGCGATTGTCCGATCAAGTTCATATTTGGAGAATATCATCTACACAAGCGGGGCATCAAAACTTACCCATATTTTGATTCTAAGTGCTACGGTCTCTGTGTGGCGGACCCGCAAATATATGTCAGAAATGGGAAAACAGCGAAATCTCTAAAATCACCACATTTTTACGCTTCACACTTTAACGAACTCCTCCTAGGCCGATTGCCCGATCAAGCTCATATTTGGGGAAAATCATCTACACAAACGGGGCATCAAAAGTTATCCATATTTTGATTTTAAGTGGTACGGTCTCTGTGCCGTGGAGCTGCAAATATACTGTCACAAATGGGAAAAACGCCAAATCCTTGAAATGTTCACATTTACGCTTCACACTTTAACAAACTCCTCCGTGGGCAATAGCTCGATCAAGCTTTACTTTGGGAAAAATCATCTACACAAGCGCGGCATCAAAAGTTATCCATATTTTTATTCCAAGTGCTACGGTCTCTGTGCGGCGGCGCAGCAAATTTGACTGACACTTGTGTTCATTTGCACTGGATTGGCCATGTCCAATGTGTCGCCGTCTGTCAAGTTCTTTTTTTATTCAACACACAATAAGGGCGCCATCTTTATCAAGTCAAAAGCGCAGAGTCGGAAGGCCGGCGGCCCGCGAGGGCCGTTGGATGCCGCTTGCGGCTTTAATTTTTCTTGTTCTTCTTCAGCGCTTTGATCTCTAATTTGACCCCCTGAACATGCTCAAAAACTCACCAAACTTTGCCCAAAATTCAGAATCGGTGAAAAATTTTATTTTTTCTGGGCCATTTTTTTTTTCGTTAAAAAATGGCGCGACAGCGCCACCGACAAAAGTCAAAATACATTGCGCCTATGGGAGACGCCCCGAGGTCAACTTTGGCGTAAAGCTACGAAATTCGGGACACGCATTCCTCTCGTGAGGATAAACAAAAAAAAACATTGTGGCCACGCCCCCAAACTTACCCTATGGCCGCCATCTTCCTTTGAAAATGAAAACAAGCTGAGTTAGCCATTTTGTTTACGTCAAACTTTGACGAACTCCTCCTAGGGCGTTTTGCCCACCGACTTCAAAATCGGCGTACGTCCTCTGGACAAGTGGGGCATCTAAAGTTATTCAATTTTTTGAGATACCTTTTACGGTCTGTGTGCGGCGCAGCCGCAAAGTTGGACAACTTATTTTGGAATATTGCAGGTCTAAAAATTGCTCCCATTTGATCAAAACCAGTCCGATTAGGACCAAATTTGAATCAGTTGTTAAACTTTCTAGTTTGGACCAGTTTAGGCTGACAAAATTGAAATGGCAGTGATAGCGCCCCCTACAGAGTGACCTTTAAATTAACATTGAAGGTCAAAAATTAGTTTTACCAAAATTGTCTAAACTTTACCCAAAATTCTATTTTGCCGTCCCGATCACAAAAGCCAATCACAAAAATGCCTAAATTTTTACGCCGTAGTCGTAGCGATGACAGAAACCTCCCATGTTATCCCTATGGGAAAACCACAAAATCTCTCAAATTACCACATTTTTATGTTTTACACTTTAACGAAGTCCTCCTAGTGCGTTTTGCCCACCAACCTCAAAATCGGTGTACGTCCTCTAGACAAGTGGTGTATCTAAAGTTATCCAAATTTTAAGGATAACTTTTACGGTCTTTGTGCGACGGAGCCGCAAACGTTTCCCAGAATTCTGACTATTTGGCCTTCAGAGTGGCCTATAAACAATAGAGTTTTTCCAAATGACATGATATTTTGAACAAAATTCTAATTTGCCATCCTGATCATAAAAGTATGAGAGCCAAAGTCATATTTTGTACGGCGTAACCGTAGCGTTGACAGAAACATCCCATGTTATCCTTATGGGAAAATCGTAGAATCGCTCAAATCACCACATTTTTACGCTTCACACTTTAATGAACTCCTCCTAGGGCGATTGTCCGATCAAGTTCATATTTGGAGAATATCATCTACACAAGCGGGGCATCAAAACTTACCCATATTTTGATTCTAAGTGCTACGGTCTCTGTGTGGCGGACCCGCAAATATATGTCAGAAATGGGAAAACAGCGAAATCTCTAAAATCACCACATTTTTACGCTTCACACTTTAACGAACTCCTCCTAGGGCGATTGCCCGATCAAGCTCATATTTGGGGAAAATCATCTACACAAACGGGGCATCAAAAGTTATCCATATTTTGATTTTAAGTGGTACGGTCTCTGTGCCGTGGAGCTGCAAATATACTGTCACAAATGGGAAAAACGCCAAATCCTTGAAATGTTCACATTTACGCTTCACACTTTAACAAACTCCTCCGTGGGCAATAGCTCGATCAAGCTTTACTTTGGGAAAAATCATCTACACAAGCGGGGCATCAAAAGGTATCCATATTTTTATTCCAAGTGCTACGGTCTCTGTGCGGCGGCGCAGCAAATTTGACTGACACTTGTGTTCATTTGCACTGGATTGGCCATGTCCAATGTGTCGCCGTCTGTCAAGTTCTTTTTTTATTCAAGACACAATAAGGGCGCCATCTTTATCAAGTCAAAAGCGCAGAGTCGGAAGGCCGGCGGCCCGCGAGGGCCGTTGGATGCCGCTTGCGGCTTTAATATTCTTTCTTTCTTTCTTTCTTCTTCTTCTTCTCGGGACCAACCCCCCTATTTTTCACCCAGTGAACATTGACGAAAAGTCACAAAAATTAGCACACCTCTAAAAATCGTGCCTCTCTACATTCTGGCTATTTCCTTTTTCTAAAATTAAAAAAATTGGCGCGTCAGCGCCCCCAAATGTACCAAAAATGCATTGAGAGGTGGGAAATGACCCAAAAAAAATCTGATCGTAGAATCATGAAATTTGGCGCAGAGGTAGATGGTGACAAGAGAAGTAAAAAATATTTTTACGGCAACGCCGTCCGCCCAACCAAATGTCGGCCATATTGCTTCAAAAATGGCTAAACATGACTTCGGAGTTTTTCCAAACGTCGTACTTTTACGAACTCCTCCCAGGGCGTTGGCCCTAAAAAGCTGAAATTTGGTGAAAATGCTACTGAGGATTGGGACATCAAAAGTTATCCAAATTACATTGATACCTGTCACGGTCTCTGAGCGGCGAAGCCACAAACTGTAGCAAGAATTTCAGAAATCTCCCAAATTTAACATTTCTGCCGTTTGCGCCGATAAAGTCCGAATTGCGTCAAATTAGAATCAGTTGTTAAACTCTTTGCCCTAAACCTACTTGAAGTGAACTAAATTAATTTGGAGCCACAGTGCCCCCTACAGATTTTATATGGGGGTTAAATATTTAGTTTTGCGAAATTATATGAAATTTGACACACAACTCAATTTTGGCATCCCCATCAAAAAAGTCAATGAGACCCATGTCATAATTGTTATGGCTTTGCCGTAGCGATGACCAAAACCTTCCATGTTATTCCAATGGGGAAATCGCCAGAACATGTTTACACTTTAGACTTTCACAAACTCCTCCCAGGGCGTTAGCCCTATTAACCTGAAATTTGGTGAGACTCATCTTCAGGGGTGGACCATCAAAAGTTATCCACATTTTTATTCTAAGAGTCACGGTGTCTGTGCGGCAAAGCCGCACATTTTGCCAAGAATTCAAAATAAAATTGCTTTTTGATGGTAAAACAAAGGGGAGAAGATGTGACAGCGTCACAGATTCAGCAGTAGATGTAATAAAAGGACAATTGGGGCGCGTTAGCGCCCCCTCCTCTTGCGGCGTGGCGGCGGCGTGGCGAGGGCCGATCATTGCCGCTTGCGGCTATATTTTTTCTTGTTCTTCTTCAGCGCTTTGATCTCTAATTTGACCCCCTGAACATGCTCAAAAACTCACCAAACTTTGCCCAAAATTCAGAATCGGTGAAAAATTTTATTTTTTCTGGGCCATTTTTTTTTTCGTTAAAAAATGGCGCGACAGCGCCACCGACAAAAGTCAAAATACATTGCGCCTATGGGAGACGCCCCGAGGTCAACTTTGGCGTAAAGCTACGAAATTCGGGACACGCATTCCTCTCGTGAGGATAAACAAAAAAAAACATTGTGGCCACGCCCCCAAACTTACCCTATGGCCGCCATCTTCCTTTGAAAATGAAAACAAGCTGAGTTAGCCATTTTGTTTACGTCAAACTTTGACGAACTCCTCCTAGGGCGTTTTGCCCACCGACTTCAAAATCGGCGTACGTCCTCTGGACAAGTGGGGCATCTAAAGTTATTCAATTTTTTGAGATACCTTTTACGGTCTGTGTGCGGCGCAGCCGCAAAGTTGGACAACTTATTTTGGAATATTGCAGGTCTAAAAATTGCTCCCATTTGATCAAAACCAGTCCGATTAGGACCAAATTTGAATCAGTTGTTAAACTTTCTAGTTTGGACCAGTTTAGGCTGACAAAATTGAAATGGCAGTGATAGCGCCCCCTACAGAGTGACCTTTAAATTAACATTGAAGGTCAAAAATTAGTTTTACCAAAATTGTCTAAACTTTACCCAAAATTCTATTTTGCCGTCCCGATCACAAAAGCCAATCACAAAAATGCCTAAATTTTTACGCCGTAGTCGTAGCGATGACAGAAACCTCCCATGTTATCCCTATGGGAAAACCACAAAATCTCTCAAATTACCACATTTTTATGTTTTACACTTTAACGAAGTCCTCCTAGTGCGTTTTGCCCACCAACCTCAAAATCGGTGTACGTCCTCTAGACAAGTGGTGTATCTAAAGTTATCCAAATTTTAAGGATAACTTTTACGGTCTTTGTGCGACGGAGCCGCAAACGTTTCCCAGAATTCTGACTATTTGGCCTTCAGAGTGGCCTATAAACAATAGAGTTTTTCCAAATGACATGATATTTTGAACAAAATTCTAATTTGCCATCCTGATCATAAAAGTATGAGAGCCAAAGTCATATTTTGTACGGCGTAACCGTAGCGTTGACAGAAACATCCCATGTTATCCTTATGGGAAAATCGTAGAATCGCTCAAATCACCACATTTTTACGCTTCACACTTTAATGAACTCCTCCTAGGGCGATTGTCCGATCAAGTTCATATTTGGAGAATATCATCTACACAAGCGGGGCATCAAAACTTACCCATATTTTGATTCTAAGTGCTACGGTCTCTGTGTGGCGGACCCGCAAATATATGTCAGAAATGGGAAAACAGCGAAATCTCTAAAATCACCACATTTTTACGCTTCACACTTTAACGAACTCCTCCTAGGGCGATTGCCCGATCAAGCTCATATTTGGGGAAAATCATCTACACAAACGGGGCATCAAAAGTTATCCATATTTTGATTTTAAGTGGTACGGTCTCTGTGTGGCGGACCCGCAAATATATGTCAGAAATGGGAAAACAGCGAAATCTCTAAAATCACCACATTTTTACGCTTCACACTTTAACGAACTCCTCCTAGGGCGATTGCCCGATCAAGCTCATATTTGGGGAAAATCATCTACACAAACGGGGCATCAAAAGTTATCCATATTTTGATTTTAAGTGGTACGGTCTCTGTGTGGCGGACCCGCAAATATATGTCAGAAATGGGAAAACAGCGAAATCTCTAAAATCACCACATTTTTACGCTTCACACTTTAACGAACTCCTCCTAGGGCGATTGCCCGATCAAGCTCATATTTGGGGAAAATCATCTACACAAACGGGGCATCAAAAGTTATCCATATTTTGATTTTAAGTGGTACGGTCTCTGTGCCGTGGAGCTGCAAATATACTGTCACAAATGGGAAAAACGCCAAATCCTTGAAATGTTCACATTTACGCTTCACACTTTAACAAACTCCTCCGTGGGCAATAGCTCGATCAAGCTTTACTTTGGGAAAAATCATCTACACAAGCGGGGCATCAAAAGGTATCCATATTTTTATTCCAAGTGCTACGGTCTCTGTGCGGCGGCGCAGCAAATTTGACTGACACTTGTGTTCATTTGCACTGGATTGGCCATGTCCAATGTGTCGCCGTCTGTCAAGTTCTTTTTTTATTCAAGACACAATAAGGGCGCCATCTTTATCAAGTCGAAAGCGCAGAGTCGGAAGGCCGGCGGCCCGCGAGGGCCGTTGGATGCCGCTTGCGGCTTTAATTTTTCTTGTTCTTCTTCAGCGCTTTGATCTCTAATTTGACCCCCTGAACATGCTCAAAAACTCACCAAACTTTGCCCAAAATTCAGAATCGGTGAAAAATTTTATTTTTTCTGGGCCATTTTTTTTTTCGTTAAAGAATGGCGCGACAGCGCCACCGACAAAAGTCAAAATACATTGCGCCTATGGGAGACGCCCCGAGGTCAACTTTGGCGTAAAGCTACGAAATTCGGGACACGCATTCCTCTCGTGAGGATAAACAAAAAAAATCATTGTGGCCACGCCCCCAAACTTACCCTATGGCCGCCATCTTCCTTTGAAAATGAAAACAAGCTGAGTTAGCCATTTTGTTTACGTCAAACTTTGACGAACTCCTCCTAGGGCGTTTTGCCCACCGACTTCAAAATCGGCGTACGTCCTCTGGACAAGTGGGGCATCTAAAGTTATTCAATTTTTTGAGATACCTTTTACAGTCTGTGTGCGGCGCAGCCGCAAAGTTGGACAACTTATTTTGGAATATTGCAGGTCTAAAAATTGCTCCCATTTGATCAAAACCAGTCCGATTAGGACCAAATTTGAATCAGTTGTTAAACTTTCTAGTTTGGACCAGTTTAGGCTGACAAAATTGAAATGGCAGTGATAGCGCCCCCTACAGAGTGACCTTTAAATTAACATTGAAGGTCAAAAATTAGTTTTACCAAAATTGTCTAAACTTTACCCAAAATTCTATTTTGCCGTCCCGATCACAAAAGCCAATCACAAAAATGCCTAAATTTTTACGCCGTAGTCGTAGCGATGACAGAAACCTCCCATGTTATCCCTATGGGAAAACCACAAAATCTCTCAAATTACCACATTTTTATGTTTTACACTTTAACGAAGTCCTCCTAGTGCGTTTTGCCCACCAACCTCAAAATCGGTGTACGTCCTCTAGACAAGTGGTGTATCTAAAGTTATCCAAATTTTAAGGATAACTTTTACGGTCTTTGTGCGACGGAGCCGCAAACGTTTCCCAGAATTCTGACTATTTGGCCTTCAGAGTGGCCTATAAACAATAGAGTTTTTCCAAATGACATGATATTTTGAACAAAATTCTAATTTGCCATCCTGATCATAAAAGTATGAGAGCCAAAGTCATATTTTGTACGGCGTAACCGTAGCGTTGACAGAAACATCCCATGTTATCCTTATGGGAAAATCGTAGAATCGCTCAAATCACCACATTTTTACGCTTCACACTTTAATGAACTCCTCCTAGGGCGATTGTCCGATCAAGTTCATATTTGGAGAATATCATCTACACAAGCGGGGCATCAAAACTTACCCATATTTTGATTCTAAGTGCTACGGTCTCTGTGTGGCGGACCCGCAAATATATGTCAGAAATGGGAAAACAGCGAAATCTCTAAAATCACCACATTTTTACGCTTCACACTTTAACGAACTCCTCCTAGGGCGATTGCCCGATCAAGCTCATATTTGGGGAAAATCATCTACACAAACGGGGCATCAAAAGTTATCCATATTTTGATTTTAAGTGGTACGGTCTCTGTGTGGCGGACCCGCAAATATATGTCAGAAATGGGAAAACAGCGAAATCTCTAAAATCACCACATTTTTACGCTTCACACTTTAACGAACTCCTCCTAGGGCGATTGCCCGATCAAGCTCATATTTGGGGAAAATCATCTACACAAACGGGGCATCAAAAGTTATCCATATTTTGATTTTAAGTGGTACGGTCTCTGTGTGGCGGACCCGCAAATATATGTCAGAAATGGGAAAACAGCGAAATCTCTAAAATCACCACATTTTTACGCTTTACACTTTAACGAACTCCTCCTAGGGCGATTGCCCGATCAAGCTCATATTTGGGGAAAATCATCTACACAAACGGGGCATCAAAAGTTATCCATATTTTGATTTTAAGTGGTACGGTCTCTGTGCCGTGGAGCTGCAAATATACTGTCACAAATGGGAAAAACGCCAAATCCTTGAAATGTTCACATTTACGCTTCACACTTTAACAAACTCCTCCGTGGGCAATAGCTCGATCAAGCTTTACTTTGGGAAAAATCATCTACACAAGCGGGGCATCAAAAGGTATCCATATTTTTATTCCAAGTGCTACGGTCTCTGTGCGGCGGCGCAGCAAATTTGACTGACACTTGTGTTCATTTGCACTGGATTGGCCATGTCCAATGTGTCGCCGTCTGTCAAGTTCTTTTTTTATTCAAGACACAATAAGGGCGCCATCTTTATCAAGTCGAAAGCGCAGAGTCGGAAGGCCGGCGGCCCGCGAGGGCCGTTGGATGCCGCTTGCGGCTTTAATTTTTCTTGTTCTTCTTCAGCGCTTTGATCTCTAATTTGACCCCCTGAACATGCTCAAAAACTCACCAAACTTTGCCCAAAATTCAGAATCGGTGAAAAATTTTATTTTTTCTGGGCCATTTTTTTTTTCGTTAAAAAATGGCGCGACAGCGCCACCGACAAAAGTCAAAATACATTGCGCCTATGGGAGACGCCCCGAGGTCAACTTTGGCGTAAAGCTACGAAATTCGGGACACGCATTCCTCTCGTGAGGATAAACAAAAAAAAACATTGTGGCCACGCCCCCAAACTTACCCTATGGCCGCCATCTTCCTTTGAAAATGAAAACAAGCTGAGTTAGCCATTTTGTTTACGTCAAACTTTGACGAACTCCTCCTAGGGCGTTTTGCCCACCGACTTCAAAATCGGCGTACGTCCTCTGGACAAGTGGGGCATCTAAAGTTATTCAATTTTTTGAGATACCTTTTACAGTCTGTGTGCGGCGCAGCCGCAAAGTTGGACAACTTATTTTGGAATATTGCAGGTCTAAAAATTGCTCCCATTTGATCAAAACCAGTCCGATTAGGACCAAATTTGAATCAGTTGTTAAACTTTCTAGTTTGGACCAGTTTAGGCTGACAAAATTGAAATGGCAGTGATAGCGCCCCCTACAGAGTGACCTTTAAATTAACATTGAAGGTCAAAAATTAGTTTTACCAAAATTGTCTAAACTTTACCCAAAATTCTATTTTGCCGTCCCGATCACAAAAGCCAATCACAAAAATGCCTAAATTTTTACGCCGTAGTCGTAGCGATGACAGAAACCTCCCATGTTATCCCTATGGGAAAACCACAAAATCTCTCAAATTACCACATTTTTATGTTTTACACTTTAACGAAGTCCTCCTAGTGCGTTTTGCCCACCAACCTCAAAATCGGTGTACGTCCTCTAGACAAGTGGTGTATCTAAAGTTATCCAAATTTTAAGGATAACTTTTACGGTCTTTGTGCGACGGAGCCGCAAACGTTTCCCAGAATTCTGACTATTTGGCCTTCAGAGTGGCCTATAAACAATAGAGTTTTTCCAAATGACATGATATTTTGAACAAAATTCTAATTTGCCATCCTGATCATAAAAGTATGAGAGCCAAAGTCATATTTTGTACGGCGTAACCGTAGCGTTGACAGAAACATCCCATGTTATCCTTATGGGAAAATCGTAGAATCGCTCAAATCACCACATTTTTACGCTTCACACTTTAATGAACTCCTCCTAGGGCGATTGTCCGATCAAGTTCATATTTGGAGAATATCATCTACACAAGCGGGGCATCAAAACTTACCCATATTTTGATTCTAAGTGCTACGGTCTCTGTGTGGCGGACCCGCAAATATATGTCAGAAATGGGAAAACAGCGAAATCTCTAAAATCACCACATTTTTACGCTTCACACTTTAACGAACTCCTCCTAGGGCGATTGCCCGATCAAGCTCATATTTGGGGAAAATCATCTACACAAACGGGGCATCAAAAGTTATCCATATTTTGATTTTAAGTGGTACGGTCTCTGTGCCGTGGAGCTGCAAATATACTGTCACAAATGGGAAAAACGCCAAATCCTTGAAATGTTCACATTTACGCTTCACACTTTAACAAACTCCTCCGTGGGCAATAGCTCGATCAAGCTTTACTTTGGGAAAAATCATCTACACAAGCGGGGCATCAAAAGGTATCCATATTTTTATTCCAAGTGCTACGGTCTCTGTGCGGCGGCGCAGCAAATTTGACTGACACTTGTGTTCATTTGCACTGGATTGGCCATGCCCAATGTGTCGCCGTCTGTCAAGTTCTTTTTTTATTCAAGACACAATAAGGGCGCCATCTTTATCAAGTCAAAAGCGCAGAGTCGGAAGGCCGGCGGCCCGCGAGGGCCGTTGGATGCCGCTTGCGGCTTTAATATTCTTTCTTTCTTTCTTTCTTCTTCTTCTTCTCGGGACCAACCCCCCTATTTTTCACCCAGTGAACATTGACGAAAAGTCACAAAAATTAGCACACCTCTAAAAATCGTGCCTCTCTACATTCTGGCTATTTCCTTTTTCTAAAATTAAAAAAATTGGCGCGTCAGCGCCCCCAAATGTACCAAAAATGCATTGAGAGGTGGGAAATGACCCAAAAAAAATCTGATCGTAGAATCATGAAATTTGGCGCAGAGGTAGATGGTGACAAGAGAAGTAAAAAATATTTTTACGGCAACGCCGTCCGCCCAACCAGATGTCGGCCATATTGCTTCAAAAATGGCTAAACATGACTTCGGAGTTTTTCCAAACGTCGTACTTTTACGAACTCCTCCCAGGGCGTTGGCCCTAAAAAGCTGAAATTTGGTGAAAATGCTACTGAGGAGTGGGACATCAAAAGTTATCCAAATTACATTGATACCTGTCACGGTCTCTGAGCGGCGAAGCCACAAACTGTAGCAAGAATTTCAGAAATCTCCCAAATTTAACATTTCTGCCGTTTGCGCCGATAAAGTCCGAATTGCGTCAAATTAGAATCAGTTGTTAAACTCTTTGCCCTAAACCTACTTGAAGTGAACTAAATTAATTTGGAGCCACAGTGCCCCCTACAGATTTTATATGGGGGTTAAATATTTAGTTTTGCGAAATTATATGAAATTTGACACACAACTCAATTTTGGCATCCCCATCAAAAAAGTCAATGAGACCCATGTCATAATTGTTATGGCTTTGCCGTAGCGATGACCAAAACCTTCCATGTTATTCCAATGGGGAAATCGCCAGAACATGTTTACACTTTAGACTTTCACAAACTCCTCCCAGGGCGTTAGCCCTATTAACCTGAAATTTGGTGAGACTCATCTTCAGGGGTGGACCATCAAAAGTTATCCACATTTTTATTCTAAGAGTCACGGTGTCTGTGCGGCAAAGCCGCACATTTTGCCAAGAATTCAAAATAAAATTGCTTTTTGATGGTAAAACAAAGGGGAGAAGATGTGACAGCGTCACAGATTCAGCAGTAGATGTAATAAAAGGACAATTGGGGCGCGTTAGCGCCCCCTCCTCTTGCGGCGTGGCGGCGGCGTGGCGAGGGCCGATCATTGCCGCTTGCGGCTATATTTTTTCTTGTTCTTCTTCAGCGCTTTGATCTCTAATTTGACCCCCTGAACATGCTCAAAAACTCACCAAACTTTGCCCAAAATTCAGAATCGGTGAAAAATTTTATTTTTTCTGGGCCATTTTTTTTTTCGTTAAAAAATGGCGCGACAGCGCCACCGACAAAAGTCAAAATACATTGCGCCTATGGGAGACGCCCCGAGGTCAACTTTGGCGTAAAGCTACGAAATTCGGGACACGCATTCCTCTCGTGAGGATAAACAAAAAAAAACATTGTGGCCACGCCCCCAAACTTACCCTATGGCCGCCATCTTCCTTTGAAAATGAAAACAAGCTGAGTTAGCCATTTTGTTTACGTCAAACTTTGACGAACTCCTCCTAGGGCGTTTTGCCCACCGACTTCAAAATCGGCGTACGTCCTCTGGACAAGTGGGGCATCTAAAGTTATTCAATTTTTTGAGATACCTTTTACGGTCTGTGTGCGGCGCAGCCGCAAAGTTGGACAACTTATTTTGGAATATTGCAGGTCTAAAAATTGCTCCCATTTGATCAAAACCAGTCCGATTAGGACCAAATTTGAATCAGTTGTTAAACTTTCTAGTTTGGACCAGTTTAGGCTGACAAAATTGAAATGGCAGTGATAGCGCCCCCTACAGAGTGACCTTTAAATTAACATTGAAGGTCAAAAATTAGTTTTACCAAAATTGTCTAAACTTTACCCAAAATTCTATTTTGCCGTCCCGATCACAAAAGCCAATCACAAAAATGCCTAAATTTTTACGCCGTAGTCGTAGCGATGACAGAAACCTCCCATGTTATCCCTATGGGAAAACCACAAAATCTCTCAAATTACCACATTTTTATGTTTTACACTTTAACGAAGTCCTCCTAGTGCGTTTTGCCCACCAACCTCAAAATCGGTGTACGTCCTCTAGACAAGTGGTGTATCTAAAGTTATCCAAATTTTAAGGATAACTTTTACGGTCTTTGTGCGACGGAGCCGCAAACGTTTCCCAGAATTCTGACTATTTGGCCTTCAGAGTGGCCTATAAACAATAGAGTTTTTCCAAATGACATGATATTTTGAACAAAATTCTAATTTGCCATCCTGATCATAAAAGTATGAGAGCCAAAGTCATATTTTGTACGGCGTAACCGTAGCGTTGACAGAAACATCCCATGTTATCCTTATGGGAAAATCGTAGAATCGCTCAAATCACCACATTTTTACGCTTCACACTTTAATGAACTCCTCCTAGGGCGATTGTCCGATCAAGTTCATATTTGGAGAATATCATCTACACAAGCGGGGCATCAAAACTTACCCATATTTTGATTCTAAGTGCTACGGTCTCTGTGTGGCGGACCCGCAAATATATGTCAGAAATGGGAAAACAGCGAAATCTCTAAAATCACCACATTTTTACGCTTCACACTTTAACGAACTCCTCCTAGGGCGATTGCCCGATCAAGCTCATATTTGGGGAAAATCATCTACACAAACGGGGCATCAAAAGTTATCCATATTTTGATTTTAAGTGGTACGGTCTCTGTGTGGCGGACCCGCAAATATATGTCAGAAATGGGAAAACAGCGAAATCTCTAAAATCACCACATTTTTACGCTTCACACTTTAACGAACTCCTCCTAGGGCGATTGCCCGATCAAGCTCATATTTGGGGAAAATCATCTACACAAACGGGGCATCAAAAGTTATCCATATTTTGATTTTAAGTGGTACGGTCTCTGTGTGGCGGACCCGCAAATATATGTCAGAAATGGGAAAACAGCGAAATCTCTAAAATCACCACATTTTTACGCTTCACACTTTAACGAACTCCTCCTAGGGCGATTGCCCGATCAAGCTCATATTTGGGGAAAATCATCTACACAAACGGGGCATCAAAAGTTATCCATATTTTGATTTTAAGTGGTACGGTCTCTGTGCCGTGGAGCTGCAAATATACTGTCACAAATGGGAAAAACGCCAAATCCTTGAAATGTTCACATTTACGCTTCACACTTTAACAAACTCCTCCGTGGGCAATAGCTCGATCAAGCTTTACTTTGGGAAAAATCATCTACACAAGCGGGGCATCAAAAGGTATCCATATTTTTATTCCAAGTGCTACGGTCTCTGTGCGGCGGCGCAGCAAATTTGACTGACACTTGTGTTCATTTGCACTGGATTGGCCATGTCCAATGTGTCGCCGTCTGTCAAGTTCTTTTTTTATTCAAGACACAATAAGGGCGCCATCTTTATCAAGTCGAAAGCGCAGAGTCGGAAGGCCGGCGGCCCGCGAGGGCCGTTGGATGCCGCTTGCGGCTTTAATTTTTCTTGTTCTTCTTCAGCGCTTTGATCTCTAATTTGACCCCCTGAACATGCTCAAAAACTCACCAAACTTTGCCCAAAATTCAGAATCGGTGAAAAATTTTATTTTTTCTGGGCCATTTTTTTTTTCGTTAAAAAATGGCGCGACAGCGCCACCGACAAAAGTCAAAATACATTGCGCCTATGGGAGACGCCCCGAGGTCAACTTTGGCGTAAAGCTACGAAATTCGGGACACGCATTCCTCTCGTGAGGATAAACAAAAAAAAACATTGTGGCCACGCCCCCAAACTTACCCTATGGCCGCCATCTTCCTTTGAAAATGAAAACAAGCTGAGTTAGCCATTTTGTTTACGTCAAACTTTGACGAACTCCTCCTAGGGCGTTTTGCCCACCGACTTCAAAATCGGCGTACGTCCTCTGGACAAGTGGGGCATCTAAAGTTATTCAATTTTTTGAGATACCTTTTACGGTCTGTGTGCGGCGCAGCCGCAAAGTTGGACAACTTATTTTGGAATATTGCAGGTCTAAAAATTGCTCCCATTTGATCAAAACCAGTCCGATTAGGACCAAATTTGAATCAGTTGTTAAACTTTCTAGTTTGGACCAGTTTAGGCTGACAAAATTGAAATGGCAGTGATAGCGCCCCCTACAGAGTGACCTTTAAATTAACATTGAAGGTCAAAAATTAGTTTTACCAAAATTGTCTAAACTTTACCCAAAATTCTATTTTTCCGTCCCGATCACAAAAGCCAATCACAAAAATGCCTAAATTTTTACGCCGTAGTCGTAGCGATGACAGAAACCTCCCATGTTATCCCTATGGGAAAACCACAAAATCTCTCAAATTACCACATTTTTATGTTTTACACTTTAACGAAGTCCTCCTAGTGCGTTTTGCCCACCAACCTCAAAATCGGTGTACGTCCTCTAGACAAGTGGTGTATCTAAAGTTATCCAAATTTTAAGGATAACTTTTACGGTCTTTGTGCGACGGAGCCGCAAACGTTTCCCAGAATTCTGACTATTTGGCCTTCAGAGTGGCCTATAAACAATAGAGTTTTTCCAAATGACATGATATTTTGAACAAAATTCTAATTTGCCATCCTGATCATAAAAGTATGAGAGCCAAAGTCATATTTTGTACGGCGTAACCGTAGCGTTGACAGAAACATCCCATGTTATCCTTATGGGAAAATCGTAGAATCGCTCAAATCACCACATTTTTACGCTTCACACTTTAACAAACTCCTCCTAGGGCGATTGTCCGATCAAGTTCATATTTGGAGAATATCATCTACACAAGCGGGACATCAAAACTTACCCATATTTTGATTCTAAGTGCTACGGTCTCTGTGTGGCGGACCCGCAAATATATGTCAGAAATGGGAAAACAGCGAAATCTCTAAAATCACCACATTTTTACGCTTCACACTTTAACGAACTCCTCCTAGGCCGATTGCCCGATCAAGCTCATATTTGGGGAAAATCATCTACACAAACGGGGCATCAAAAGTTATCCAAATTTTGATTTTAAGTGGTACGGTCTCTGTGCCGTGGAGCTGCAAATATACTGTCACAAATGAGAAAAACGCCAAATCCTTGAAATGTTCACATTTACGCTTCACACTTTAACAAACTCCTCCGTGGGCAATAGCTCGATCAAGCTTTACTTTGGGAAAAATCATCTACACAAGCGCGGCATCAAAAGTTATCCATATTTTTATTCCAAGTGCTACGGTCTCTGTGCGGCGGAGCAGCAAATTTGACTGACACTTGTGTTCATTTGCACTGGATTGGCCATGTCCAATGTGTCGCCGTCTGTCAAGTTCTTTTTTTATTCAACACACAATAAGGGCGCCATCTTTATCAAGTCGAAAGCGCAGAGTCGGAAGGCCGGCGGCCCGCGAGGGCCGTTGGATGCCGCTTGCGGCTTTAATTTTGTCTTGTTCTTGTGGATCTGCTCTTGTGTCTCAGATTTACAAAAGACTTACAAAACCATTGTATTATTATTGTGGTATCGAAATCGGTATCAAGATGAGTATGAAAATCA
Organism: Eucyclogobius newberryi; assembly: GCF_026437365.1. NCBI lineage: Eukaryota > Metazoa > Chordata > Actinopteri > Gobiiformes > Gobiidae > Eucyclogobius > Eucyclogobius newberryi. The sequence continues at coordinate 24,332,245 of NW_027315724.1, forward strand.
AGTTTGAAATGTTTGTATCGTGCCACGTTAGTCCCGATCTGAACTAGAACGGTAATGGATAGAAATGATGAAAACAAATAACTATATATATATATATATATATATATTTATAGTTGTATATATATATACAACTATAATTTCTCTCCACTTTGACTTTCCTTATCTTGAATATTTTCACTTCTATTATTCTAACAGTGTACCGGCTTCACAACACCTGCACCTTATAAAACCTCTTATTTCATTTAGGGATTGTGATATTTTTTGCAGCACAATAACTGACTCGGTGGTGAGAGCTTTCATCGGGGCTAATCTCTTCTCTTTCTCCACGTGCTATAGCTCAACTACAGAGCAGAGGAGTACTTTGAAAACATCTTGAAGAACTTGGAATTTGTACAGAAGAAACGGCTGCGGAAACTCAGAGCAAAAGTCAACAAAGAAGAGTAAGGCTGTGCTTGTGGTAAAAAAGATACAGAGAAAATGATATGTTGTGAGTTTGCCGGAATTTTGTAGTACTTTCTCCCACACAAACACCCACGCTCGCACTAGAAACAGCAGGAATGCTAATATTAGCTCTGGTTGTTATTACGACAGGTTAATTTTGTGATTTACCCTGAATCTCAAATGTACATACTCTTCTCTCTGTAGGTGGGTAACTGGAGCTGCAGTTGTAAATGCCTTTTATTCTTCTAGTAAAAACCAGATAGGTATGTGCTATATGCTAATGTAGATCCTAAGCATGATTGTACGCCTGCATTAACAGTGTGTCATGTCGTGGGCCTTAAGTGTTCCCTGCAGGGATCCTCCAGCCTCCATTCTTCAGCAAAGGCCAGACCAGGTCACTCAACTATGGGGGGATTGGCATGGTGATTGGTCACGAGATAACACATGGATTTGATGACAATGGTACGACCTTCATTTAATATAAAGTAGCTTTTCACGGATCTCTCTGGCGAGAAAATTCTCATTTTCTGTGGAAGCCGAATAAGCTCTACGTGTTCTTTTCACTTATTTCATATCATTTGTTAATTTTTACTCCTGTCAATGTTATCACAATTACTAATTCAGGAAAGCTACTACTGATTCTCCAAAATAGATATTGCATTCAGCTTACGTTTTCTTAATTGTTAAATGATGTTTGAAATGGAACTTAATCACTTAGCGCTGTTGTGTAGTGTAGCGTCCAAAAAAATGATTACGTAACTTTGCAATTGAAATGGTTTTGTGTCCTAATGAAATAATAACAGTTGTCATGGTGATGTGATACAGGCAGGAACTACGATAAAGACGGAGACCTGAAAAACTGGTGGACCCCAGACTCCACTCAGAGGTTCCTGGACTTGTCCAAGTGCATTGTGGATCAGTACGGAAACTTCTCCTGGGACCTGGCCAATGGGCTGCATGTATGTTACTATTCTCAATTATGCTCCTCTGCAGACTGTATTGTTAACTTTATAACAACAATAAGTCCCATATACAGTCCACAAACACACATCATCAGGCAAAGCTCTGTGGTTTGAATAAGACCAATGCTAATGCACAAAATAAAGAAATAAATTAATGCAAGCCATATGCTTATAATTCAATAAACAGCACAATAGCGCTGCATATAAGGCAAAATAATAAGAGACGTCAGTATTTTGGAGAGCCTGGAGGTTTGACAAAGCTGCAGGATCTTTTGCCTCGGGAGAGAAAACGCATGAAGCCTTTCTATTTAACCAAGGGCCTATTTATAATTGTCTCCACTCAGAACACCAGTGCTGGCTCATCTCTTCTCTCTGTCTTTTGTCTTTAATATATTGCGTTGTCATAACCATTCCTCTCTTACTTCGCTTCCTCTTTCTGCTTCTTTGAACAAAGCCATGCTGTTGTTTATATTTCCCCAATGGGAAAAAAATGTTTTTTTGTATCCAAAGGAGTGATATCTGTGACTGTTGAAATAAAATGAAACAATCACAGCTCCTCCAGTGCATTCCCTCTCACCAATCTGTGTCCTTTCTTTGTTCCCATCCACAGTTAAACGGTAATAACACTCTTGGGGAGAACATTGCTGACAATGGTGGTATACGACAGGCGTATCAGGTAATGAGCCCACAGGCAGTAGTAATAAAAATATTTTGTCGTTGGAATGTATAGAATGTTTCCTCTTCGAATACAAGATTAAAGTCTGTAGTGATGATGACTTCTCATAATTTGGTTTTGACTTTTCAAATAAAAATGTAATCCACCCTCATTATGTGGGAGTAAGACATGGTAGTTAGTGGTAAATTATTATATGTAACACTGTGGTAAAGAGTAACTAAGATACTCTATACTGAGGCCTCGATCTGTTATTACACATTTATAACAAATATGTTGCAAACACTAACCAGAACTAAGACAAAAAAAAGACCAAAACCCTCTGCGTAACCTACTATTTGTTGCAGGCGTACCAAAACTATATTGATGCCCATGGAGAAGAACCTCCTCTCCCTGGTTTAAAGCTGTCCCACAATCAGCTCTTCTTCCTAAATTTTGCCCAGGTATCAAACATTACACCAGATGGTTATTACAAATGAAGTGTGGTGAATGATGGTGAATGTAGATAAATGCATGTTTGCACAATGTTGATTTATAAACATTCGATAAAAGGTGAATTATGATTTGCTAGTGGAGTCACTCTACTCACTATTCTAGATTTGGTGTGGAACTCATCGGCCGAAGCAAGCGGTCAATTCCATCAAAGACGTTCACAGTCCAGGAAAATTCAGGTACAGTAGACACTGGATTTAATCTTGTGCTACAAGCTTTAAATGCTGCTCAATATGTATGTATTGAGCATGTATTAGGCCATGCTTTATAAAGTATTTACTTGTGCGGGTAAGCTACTTTTGTTGCCACAGCTGCCCTAGAGTTTACTGATGGAAATATGGCTGCCAAACTTTATCAATAGCCTGCCTGGCCACACTGGGTAACACGTCACATTCAAAATGCAAGTTGGGTATCTTGCTCAATGCCGGATGTACTGGCTAGAGCTGACAACATTTGAATAATTTAGAAGATAAAAGTCAGTGTAATCCCTCATTTGTCCAGGAGCGTTCCATTGTAGAAAATGATTCAATTAATCTGGACACTGTTTTTTTTTTTCTTTTTTAAGAATTTTTAATTTTTTTTAATTTAGCCGTAATAAACTTGACGATTCCTCATACAGGGGAGTGTCCATATTGGTCTCAAGCCGAATAGATTTTGAACAAGACAAAGAAGGCAGATTTGTACTGGTCAAAGGAAGTGTGCTTACTTTGATAAATGTGTATGCTCCTCCCCCAGGAAGTGACCTCACTTTCTACACTGAAGTTGTGGATCTGACCACTCAGTGAATGGAACTTGCATGTTCAGCTGACATTAGATGTACTGGTAGTACTGGTAAATCTATTAATAATACATCTCGCATATGAACACATGACATAGGGTCAATCCATATCATCTGGAGAGAAAGATGAATCATAATTCCACTGCCATACACAAGTTTTCAATCCACATAACATATATAGTAGACTACTTTTTTTTAAATTGCCAATAACTACAGTTTGTTCTACACAGCGTTGAAACAACAACTGAATACTGGAGAAGGGAGAATATCTAAAATTATGTTTAATAAGTTTTGATATTAAATATCAAAACTTATTAAACATAATTTTAGATATTTATACTGCCTGTCCAAAAAACAGTTGGCCCTGAAAAAAGAGTCACACGCTCTTAATATTTTGCAGGAGCACCTTTAGCTGCAGACATAGTTTCAATACGCTTCGGCAAAGTCAAAAGCTATATTTCCATCCAGTGTTGTGATATTTTATCCCAATTGATTTTGTATTATAAGATTAGAGAGTGACCACTGCACAAAGCCTTCTCCAGCTCATCCCTCTCACTGGGGTTCAGATCTGTAGTAGATGTATCTCTCCTTTACCTGAGATGTTTTCCCTGCACGATGCCAATGATTTGACCCTTCACAAACTGACACATTCATGTTTGTACCCTCAGTATTTGCTTAGTTGAATCCAAGTGCAGACTTTTTTTCTTGTTTACTAATGACTGTCAGTGTCTTATTAAAAGGAATAACTCCTTGAAATTAGCTGTCTCGTTTCTGAGAAGGTCCTCATAAAAGAGAGTAGTTACAGCTTCTTGTTATCTGTGCTGTGCATTCAATCACATTCAGATGCTTTCTCTTCTGTTATTCATTTCACAGAGTTCTCGGTTCGCTACAAAATTTCCCAGAGTTTGCCAAAGCGTTCAAGTGCAGCCAGAACAGCGGCATGATTCCAGAGAATGTCTGCCGTGTGTGGTGATTCTGACGAGGATGCTGACTCTTTCATGCCAGCATTTACCCCATGACTTGTGGGTTTTTGAATGCGGGGTGCACAGCAGAAGCTTGGAGACAGCCGCTCAGCCTTTTATATCAAAGTGGACCAGGAATTATGGACTTGGAACCACAGTATGCACTTGCTCTGAGGACATTGGCGGAAAAGACCTTTGTAAACAGGTGGAGATTAGTAGTTAATTCATGTTTTAGTTTCACTGGAAATAATCACCCATTTATCATTCATTCATACTTGGTGTGAACATGCTCGACTTGCTTTGATTATGACCACTGACAAACTTTGATTGATAATCATTGTGTGGGAGAAAACATAAGACACAATAAGATGTGGAGCTGAACAGCGAAGCAGGTAAAAGATGTGTTTGTGGTTCAAAGCACTTAAAATAGCAACAAAACAACCACCTGGAGGTGAAATGTGCGTCGGTGTCAAATGAAGACTGCCTCTCTTATACACATAACCTGTTTCATATATTTTTATACACATCTTTATATTGTATACAGCTATCAAATATTACACACAGTTTCAGTGATGGCGGGTTAATTAGTAGATCATGAAAAGAACCAAAATAATGCTAAACTTGCCTTTCACTGCTGCTGAGTGGACAATCATCACACATGTATTTGTCATTAGCAGCACATCACTGTCTGCTACTGTAGTGAAGGAGATTCTACAATGCCTTACGTTTCATGTTGTGTGAGGCCAGACACAAATATCACAACTATAGCCAAAATATACACATCACGTGGCTCTGAGTGAAATGTATCTATTTTCTATTGGTACTTTCATTTTAGACACTGCATAATGACTTGTTCATTTTGACACTCTTGTTTTATTTTATTATTAGATTAATGGTGTTCTGATTTAAAGTTTCCAACTGCCAAACCGGTGTTAATTATGATCAGAAATTATAATTTGGGTTCAACAGTATTTTGTCTGAAATGCTGTTACATTAAAAGGTTGAATGGGCGATTTTTTGGCACAAATCTAAGTCTTATTTCCTCGTGGCGTGGACTGCCGATTAGTCCTGCCACGTATCAATCATAAAACGCACCTACCGCTCACCTGCAGCCGTGTCAGGCTCGTCCCCACGTTTCCGCGTGTCTAAGCGCATTGATCTATCATAATATAGTTCCCTCAGTGTACGGGGCAAAATGAAGACGGAGAAAGACAGTTCGAGCTGACGCAGAAGTGGACGGAGATCTACGGGAGACGAGAGAAACGATGTGATCCGTCGCGCTAATAAACAAACGCACGTGTGTGTTGTATCAGTCCGCACGGGGGAGTGCGCATGCGCACTTCCGCCTGCGTTCTCAAATCGCCGAAAAATCGTCCATTGTGCCTTTAAGTAGTAATTTTCAGAAATCATTCTTTGAATTATCGTCTAGATGTAGTTGATAAAATGTTAATGACTAAATTTTAATCAATGATTCAACCAACATTGTTCTGTTCTTTTGAATTAAATGATATGATATTGCGCTGCTTTATGAAGATGTTTCCCTCATGTGCACCAGGCTTGTTCTTTGGATGCTGAGTTTGTTTCTACAATTCTGATATACAGTTCATTTAAACTGTTTCATTCAAGGTGGGATCTTGTTCCCACACGGCAATCTGTTTATTCTGGTGAAGATTTTATTTGTTGGCAAGAATATCCAATAATTTTGTTTCATTTTCAGCACTAAATACCTTCACGAAATACGATTTTGTTTTTGTAAGCAAAAATAATCATCAAAACTATGAGAAAATCTGCTGGTCAACAAAAGTGACTGCTTTCACCTCTCAGCAGGAATAACCTGTCTTTGATTCATTGTGCAGCAAATGGTTTAAGATTGTACTCTTTTTTTGATGGAGGCCGCCATTCTCTGCCTCCTACACTCCACCTGTAGAAAGAACGATATATACCTCAGTTGCCTGTGTCTAAGTACTTTATAATACTGACTGATAATCCTCTTGCAGATTGTTTTGTTCAAAATAAACTTTAAATTGAAAATAAATATTTGCGAATATATGTGATTTTTAAAAATTTTATTCGGATTGAGAGGTATGACTTGAATGAGCTTTTGTCATGTATTTTTTATCCTCTACAGTGAAAATAAAGTTAATAGTCCCTATATTATAACAATTAGTCTATAGTAATTAGTTGTCGTAAATGTTTTGGCAGTAGCTGTAGTAACAATAGAAAAAGTACTAGCAGTATTTGAACCACGAACAACACAAAGCTACTCCTGCTTCTAACTTGTATTATTTCTGTATTATTTCAAAACTGAAAACTTAATATAAGTTAATTTAAAGGAAACATAATCAGCACAATATATGAAGTGCTCCCAAATTAACCATGATATTTCACTGAAAGTTGGCCCACTGATGCAGCACTTGAACTGAATAGACTGCAATGAATCAGGGATTAAATTTAATCTAGCCATCCATATCCACAGAGAGGCCACAAAACGTTATTACAACAGCAGCATTAGCTCTGTTCGCTTTTCCAGTAATTACTTATAAGCATTAGGGGAATATGGGCATAATGTGTTAAGATACAAATGCAATGAAAACAGCCAATATATATAATCTTATAAAAGTGTTTTTTTATGTGGGCTCCCATGCTCCTGCCCAGTAAAGAAACCCCACGCTGCTGCACATTTCCTGGCTGCACGGCCTATGCTGAAACTGGAGAGGCTAAAACTGCAGCTCCACACAATAAATCTGTGAGAGAGGTGTGAGAGCTAAACCAAATCATAAAATCAGACAGCAAATACATGCACAGTGCATGTATTTGCTGTCTGATTTTATGACTTAAGCCATACGCCATATGAAGGATTTTCTTTGCTATAACAAGTGGTTTGTAATGCGCCCATAAGACAAATAATAACATAATTTATATACTGACTTTTCATCACTGGAACCCCAGATTTAATGCTGATTACATGCACATTTTAAATTGTTGACCAAATGCATTCTGGGCTTCAAGCCACATTGCAATACAATCACATCTTTGCAATCCAATGCAGTAAGTTTGTAGCCAATATAAATAGTATTCCTGTATCTACTGAAGTTTATTTCATCTCATCACAAAGTCTATACAGTATTGCCAGTGCAACACTCTACTGTGGGCCCTTGATTTATTGTTTTCAACAGTCGAAATTACTTATTTACCGCCTGACTTCCCCACACAAGCTGTTAATGCTCTGGCAGATGAGTTAAAGTTCACACCACCCACTTCCCTGGTTCTTACCTTCTCTGTCTCGAGCTGCGGAGCCAGAAGCATCAGAGCTAACATTACAGCACCTCAGCATGTTCCTGGGGTCTGAACTTTCAACACTTTCAACACTGCAAGGTTTGATTCTGATTCCTCACAAGATTGAGAACTCTCAAAATATTCCGTTCGGAACACCAGCAGTTAAAATGATAAGCGCTGTAACATTGTACAGCAACGGCAAATCAAGTCTGGAATGGCTTGAACTGCATGATGAGGACAGAGAGTAAAATGTAATTGAATAATAGACTTCAGAAACAAAACAAAACATGCCAGAACAAATAATGTTTCAATTAGCTGGTTCAGTAATGAAGTTTCTCATGCTGTATTGTTTGTTATTTGCCCCCATGACCATAAAGTGTGTGTTTCCTTTTGTGGACCCTCTGTGTGTCTCGTGCAGTGGGCTGGTGGTTTTGTGGACCCTCTGTGTGTCCCGTGCAGTGGGCTGGTGGTTTTGTGGACCCTCTGTGTGTCCCGTGCAGTGGGCTGGTGGTTTTGTGGACCCTCTGTGTGTCCCGTGCAGTGGGCTGGTGGTTTTGTGGACCCTCTGTGTGTCCCGTGCAGTGGGCTGGTGGTTTTGTGGACCCTCTGTGTGTCCCGTGCAGTGGGCTGGTGGTTTTGTGGACCCTCTGTGTGTCCCGTGCAGTGGGCTGGTGGTTTTGTGGACCCTCTGTGTGTCCCGTGCAGTGGGCTGGTGGTTTTGTGGACCCTCTGTGTGTCTCGTGCAGTGGGCTGGTGGTTTTGTGGACCCTCTGTGTGTCTCGTGCAGTGGGCTGGTGGTTTTGTGGACCCTCTGTGTGTCCCGTGCAGTGGGCTGGTGGTTTTGTGGACCCTCTGTGTGTCCCGTGCAGTGGGCTGGTGGTTTTGTGGACCCTCTGTGTGTCTCGTGCAGTGGGCTGGTGGTTTTGTGGACCCTCTGTGTGTCCCGTGCAGTGGGCTGGTGGTTTTGTGGACCCTCTGTGTGTCCCGTGCAGTGGGCTGGTGGTTTTGTGGACCCTCTGTGTGTCTCGTGCAGTGGGCTGGTGGTTTTGTGGACCCTCTGTGTGTCTCGTGCAGTGGGCTGGTGGTTTTGTGGACCCTCTGTGTGTCCCGTGCAGTGGGCTGGTGGTTTTGTGGACCCTCTGTGTGTCTCGTGCAGTGGGCTGGTGGTTTTGTGGACCCTCTGTGTGTCCCGTGCAGTGGGCTGGTGGTTTTGTGGACCCTCTGTGTGTCCCGTGCAGTGGGCTGGTGGTTTTGTGGACCCTCTGTGTGTCCCGTGCAGTGGGCTGGTGGTATGTATGTGGAGGCAGTGGGCTGTGCTGCCTCAGGAATGCTTCATGTGAGAGGGACAATCACAACATTAGGCTATATCTTTTGAAATATGCACTCAAGCATGTAAATCTATAGTCTTACGTGTTGAAAAAAAAAAAAAAACTTTCGGAAGAATACTTTGAAAATATGTTTACTAACAAAATATGAATACCTGCATTAAAATGTATTTTGTAGAATATTCTGGCACATGATCCATTTTGAATGACTTCACATTGAGTTTCCTCATATTAGTGTAAAAATGTGACATAGGATTAAAATTTAATGATTTTTGAAACAATAATGTATTCATTTATCAATTATAATAGAAGGACACATGAGCATAAGAGCTGTGTTTTCTTTTATTTTTTTACTACTAGCATGCAGGTTGAGGTCTAGCGTAAATGTATTCTGAATATCACCAAATGTCCTAAAAAGTAAACAAAGAACGCAGGTAACAAAATACGAAAGTAACAAAATACAAAAGTAACGGTAAAGTACATTTTTAGTTACCTGTACTTAAGTCATTGTAATTCATTTCTAGAGTTGATAAAGTAAAAGTACTGATTACTTTTACTTTACTAAAAGAACTGATTACTTTTACTTCTACCTGTACTTTCTTCTCCACAAAATGTTTGGACTGGACTGAAAAGTAGAAAGTACTTTTGTATGAATTAAGGGGTTATTTGAATTTTATTTGAATTAAGGGGTTATTTGAATTAAGGGGTTATTTGAATTAAGGGGTTATTATTGGGACATCCTGCACAAATAATTATACAACAAGAAATAAGAAACTGATTTGAATTCCTATTGTACCAAAAATCAATAAATTCTTTATCAAAATCACCACATTTAGAGAACTAAAAATCTGTATTAAATATTTTACAGCTTTACCTAAGTAACAAAACAGAATACTTCCTCCACCACAGCTAAATACAGTTTGTTGGTCCCAACACTGGGCCATATTGCTTTTTGATTAGAATTGAGCTCTTGTGGCGTTCCCTCAGTGTCAGCGTGCACTCATAGATAAAGGTCACCAGTAGGCAGCTGGGCCACTTTCAAATGTTCACGCTTTTCATTGCAATAAGTGACTAGAACTAAAACAAAAAACAGCTAGATTTTACAGTGACCTTTGTGACCCCATTTAAGTGCATGGCTTTAATAACCCCACCACAGGGTGCGACCCAAGGGGCGCCGGTGAAAAATAACAAGCTTCTTCAGTTTCACAGTAATGACCACAACAAATGGCACTATTTTTTACAAAGTCACAGAGGTGCAGAGTCATGTGACAGGCAACATGCTTGAGGGATTATATTGTTACACTTCTGGATAGATTTAAAGAATGCTAACATGACACGGCTCTTATAAAACAGTGACATCTTGTGGTGATTCAACTTGTGGCACTTACACCTCACATTGTGCTATTGATGTCGGTTTTATTAGTTTTCGCTCCTTGTTTGGCATTTCCCCTGCAGGACCTCTATGGCTTCTAGTCGTGTTGCTGTTTCTTTGCATATTACGTTCATATCCGTTATATAAGATGCCCTTCTCGAAGCAATATTCTCTAATTATCATTCCTTGGAACTGGCCTAACATAGTCAAAATGTATTTTACTGTCATACATTTCTTTCAACATGTAATTCCCAAAAAAAGCATAACAATTATTCCTGTGCAAATAGATATGTCATAGTGCTTTATTAGACAAATTAGAAAGAAAACAAATAATCAAATGCATTAATCAGAAAGTGCAGTTTTAGAATAATCTTCAAGTGCCTTAGCATTTTCCCCTAAAACAAATACATTTATCCCAAAAATAACATTTGCAACGTTTTAATTATTTCTGATGTATTGTGATTATAGAATAAAATCTCATTTCCATTTAATACGATAAATATAATATATAATAAAACTGCATGCCTCTCCAACCACATAAAAACCTTTCTCCCTCATAACAAAGAGTTAGTTTACGAGTAACCATTATAGGAAGATAGTTAGCCAGACTTTTTTTTTTTTATAAACATTGGTGCAGGTGTGGGATGCTGATTGAACTTATTTTACTGCACTTTTAACTTGTTTCATGTCTCACACGCCACAACACTCCGAGCATTTAGCGGTGCGACTTGAAAGAACGCACTTCCTTTACCAGCTTCTATGTTTAATTACACGCACTGAAACGTTTAAAACTCAAATACCTTTTGGCAATTTTTGGAAGGCGAAAATTGCATTCCACTGTACCAGCTGCATGCCATAAACAGCGCTAAGCCATGCCACGCTGAAACCACAAATTTGTCTGCAGCTTGTGGCGTTCTATCAAAAGAATCCACGTGAACAGATGCTAGAAGGACTAAAGAGCCTCGTAATGCCATGCAGAAAAAGTGCATGAGTGTTTGGTTGTTATTTAGGTAAACAGAGGAGGTTAATGCAGGCGGTCGGTGTGGGTGGCATGTACCTGTGTGTGTCTGGGGCTTCGTTCACCTCATTATCACAAGGGCAGACATCTGGAGTGCACATTCATGATACAAGGTGCATGGCATTATTTTGCACCTCCTGCTTTGTAAATAATTCATTTATGGCTCGTATTGCAACAGAAATACACATCATATGCTATGTAGAATGGCGAGAATGCCAAACGTACAAATAAACAAATGAATTACAAAACATAAAAGTGTGTTCCCATCAAAAACATTTCATTTATGACATTCATGAAATATGCAGATGGTTGCTATGGTCACACATCAGATTTTTACTGCGTGACATTGACAATTATTAGTTTTGTTTGACGAAAATTGACTTAGATTTGCATAATGTTGATTGGATGAACACAATTTGGATGCATTTTTTTCTAGTTAATAACGTTCAAGCACATTTTGTCTTTCAAGTGTCAATCATTAAACCCACATTATTTGAACGTGTGTTTGGCCCAAGAAAATAATTTGCTCGAGCGCTTTTTCATCACATCGAGAATGTCAGTGCACGTCATCGCATATTCATGTTTCTCCCCGGCTAATTTATTTTGCCATCATTTTCTTCTTTCCACATTGTTCCAGAGTGCCAAAATCACCAAAAGAGGTGGTCACCATGGTAACGACATTGGCTGCCCTGACACCTCATGTTTGAGATGCTCCCAACGTGTGAATGGAGGTCTGTCAGTCAGGCTCATTTGCTACAGCTTATGCATTACAATTGAGTTATTAAACCCTGATAATCAAGTTAAGGAGCAAAACACAAAATACCTAAAGTACGTGGATTGAGAAGGTTCACGTGGAAATCTTTAGTTACTGGGATGAAGGGTAAATACTTGGACCATCTCTCAAAATCCAATCCACAAACATAAACATAACCAAACATTTTCTTTTGTATGTCTTGGCAGAAGATCACGCTTTTGTACTGCTTTCAGATTCTTCCTCCAAAACCCTGCTTCTGTAAAACAAATACAACAAACTAATTCACATCATTCAAATGCATGAGCTTATGAAGAGGACATTGTTACCCATGCAAATATGTAGACAAAGTAGACCACGGCAGTGCAGCACACCACCCAGCCCACTATGAGGAGAGCGGGGAACAGTTTCTGGTTTGGGTCAGTCGTTCCCACGTCTAGAAAAGGAGACAAAGAAAACAGGAGGAAAGATGAAAAGTATTCTCAAAGGTTTTGTTTGCTTACCTTTACTGGAACCCGCTTTTCTATTCCCCTGAATCTTTTTGCCGTGATGCTGCCGGTGCTGTGAAGATTTGGCTTCTGGGTAGGCCGGCTGGCAAAACACCGGTGGAGCACAGTGCAAATCCATCTTGTAAATCTTAAAAGGCAAACAAACATGGGCATATGACTGACTGGAAGTGGATATGTTGGATCATTTTGGATGATTGGCTCAAAGTGTGTTCTCTGTGGACTCTTGGTGCCAGCTGTGCAGCACCCTGAGCAGCACGGCCCGAGCCTCACTGGGGCAGTCTCTGCAGCTGAGGCCGCCAGAAGTGTCCCAGGAGAAGGAGGGTCAAACTCACATACTGTACATTATAGGATTTAAAAGGACCCAGCCATAGTAGTGGGTGTAGGGTCACATATATACATGTTTTCATTAGTTCCAAAGCACTTAAGATGACTAGAATTGCTGTTTATTGATTAACTGCTATAAAAATGAACGATGTTGTGCGACTACCAAAACTTTTGAACTGACAGCAGCTCCCTTAAGGTTCTCCTTGGGCTGGTGAAAGTGAAGTACTGGGAGTGTCTGCACAGTCCACCATCATTTCTTTAAAAGGTCTGGTCAACAATGCACATTCAACAACAGCATTTTCTTTTCTTTTTTCCAGAGAGCTTCGTGTGACACAGCTCTAAATGGGGAAACAGGACCGGGGTCAGCACTGTCCCCTGTGGGTAACCAATGCTACGTACCACATTCTCAGAGATGCGATCCCTCAGTCACACATATTGACGTCGCAAAGTGATAGAGTTCTGTTCAACAGGTGTAAAACCAGACTTGTCTCTTTCAGTTTGGCTCTCAGCAGCAAGCACTAGATGGTAAAATGGTTCTGGAAACGCCATATAAATGAATCCTTATGCTTTTGCCAATGTTCCGTTGAGAAAGGGACAAACTCTTCAGAAATTATGAGTAAATATTCTAATGAAAGTTTATGCAGTGTATGGTGAGTTCCTTATTTTGTTGGTTAATGAACACGGTTGAGAGGGGGAGGAAAAGACGGAATTTTGTTGGAAAAAACCTGAGGGAAGAGATATCTGAAGGTCTGAAAAGTGGACTCGGAGCAGAATGAAGGAAAGGAGAGAGTGCACTTGTGGAGTAATTGGATGACCCCTTGTTAGAGAAAAGCCTGGTCTGGAGATGACAGCTCTACCCACCCTCCATCTCAGCTCCTCTCATCATGAATAGGTCTTCCTATGTTCACCCACATAATTGAGCATTCTTACAAGGACCCTCACACTTCCACAAATAGTACAGCACCAAGGTCACATTATCTCAGCAATTACAGTAAATCATCCTTATCTTTCCTGTGCTAGCAAAAATACAGTTTGTTTTTCTCCAGGTTCAAACTGCTCTGGAAATGATATGTTTTAGTTTAAATAGGCTAATAATCTAATGTAATCAATCCTACACAATATGCTACTATTATATAATACACTAAAACACATATTTCAAATGAACTTTTGTTTGTTGATGTGAGCTGGACATCACTTTGTTCTTTCTTGTGATCTCACCCATAGCCTGGTGACCAAATGTTGTACGTATGTAGATTAAACTGAATCATGTTTGATGTTGAGGTTATAAAGTCCCTCTGAGTGTCTCATCATATGCTTGAGTGCACCTTTTAATCTATGTTGACTAATTTACTGAGCGTGTTAGGTGCCTTGCTCTCATGAGCAGACAAATCAATGCTTTTTTAACCGTCACTGCATTCCTTTTTCTAAGTGGTTCATTCTGTACTACGGCCTTGTCAGAAAGTACTGAGAATTAACCAGGTTTAAATCCTTCAGCATTAAAAACAAAACCCTTCAGACCCTGGATGAGCCTCGAGGTATTGCATAACTCTCACGTTCATACTTGTATAAGCAAACAAGTTTGAATTCAGACAAATTGAAAACATGTGCAGTGATAAATCTTGCTATGAGAACATGCAGTAGGATACATGTCAGAATAGCAGTAATTAAATGTTTTGTTTGTATTCACATATTTGTTCACGCAAATGTCCTCGTTTTCACTTAGAATAAGCACAGTATTACAAAAAGTGGAGTAGTGTAAAAGTCCATAAAATGTAGTGTCTGTTGATGTAAATTACCATAAGGTTTTAAAATCTATACAAAACATATTTGAGTAAAAAAGTGAATAGTCTTCATAGTCTTAAGTCATATTAGATCTTGAGAGTGCCTGAAACACTCCCAGCCAATCTGATTGTTTTAATTTTGATTTTGTAATTTAAGGAACAAAAGTAATCATGTGAAACTAAAAGTATGCAACATTAAGATGCAACATTTACGACCAAATACACTAATAGTAATTATGTAAGTTTGACAAAATCCTTTTATTGGTACACAAGTCAATTTGAATGACGCCCTCGAATCAACACTGAAAGACTCGAAATTGTCTTGTTTGAAGCTTTTGCAGAAAACTCCCCGTTGTGACGTTTTCAAGTGTCTGTTGAGAATGAAGATTTATTGAAGGGAAGGAACAGGAGGGAAAATGCTTCTGCCAAATATTCAACTGTCTAAATATTGTTTCTTATATGAAAATGACAGGGACTTACATTTTAAGATAACACAACATCACCATTGGCAAACGCACCTGAGAATCTGTCATAAATCAACAATTGTATAATTTCAAGCACATTATCGCAGATCTCAAAGGGTAAATTTGTCAATCTCACATGATCCCTCATGTGAGATTGAATATTCAATAACAAGAATGTCAAGAATCTAAATGAAATAGTACTTATTTACAGTTTAATGCTGTATTCATTTATACTTTTTGCTCAACTGTGCAAACAAGAGGCCGTCACCACAGAGAATGTTGAGCAATGCTGCCATCTGATGGTTTAAAGAAAAAGTACAGGTATTTTAAAGTTTCATAGAGGCTTTGGACATTAAATACTTTTTGGTGTTTTTCTCTGGTCTCAGTAAAATGATGTAACATTTAGGGGCAAACATACACCCTAGCAGTCCATAACTAGAGGCCAGTATCGCAAAGACCTCCGTGAGTGTGGAGTACTTCCCGGGAGAGCTGATGTAGGCCGGCACAAAGGCCACCCACACGGCACAGAAGATGAGCATGCTGAAGGTGATGAGACGGGCCTCGTTGAAGTTTCCGGGGAGTTTCCGGGCGAGGAAGGCCAAGAAGAGGCAGAGGCAGGCTAACAGGCCGATGTACCCCAGGACCAGAGCGAAGCCCACCGCAGAGCCCTCCTCACACAGCAGGACGACGATGGCACTCTCACGGGGCATCAGGCGGCGCGGGCTGGGGGGAGCGACCAGCAGCCACACTGTGCAAATGATCACCTGAAGAATAATGTCAGGACATGTTACTATATGCATTTGGTCATAAACAGCAAGTGGATGGGTATTGGCAAGACTGCTGTTACTATTTACTTCATTTTATTGAAGAGGAACTAAATAAAGCGTTGCAATGAAACAAATAGACAAACAAATACATGTAATGCCATACTGTGGAAAATTCAGACAAAGCAATAAAATATTCATGGAAACTGTCTTGTCAGGAAAGTTATTGTACACCTTGTATGTATGCTCTAATCTAAGATAAAATAAGATAAGGTAAGATAATCCTTTACTGTCCACACATGGGGAAATGTCATTGTTGCAACGCAGGTAGATACAGAGGAAAAGGACAGATAACTTATAGGAAGTTTAAAAAACAATCTTAATAGAAGAACTCATAAACAAAAACTCCTATAGACAAAACCTCTCATTTCCTAATAAGGAATGGAGGGGGAAATAAAGATAAAATAAAATAAAAACAGCTAGCATAAGACAAGATAATACTAATAGTAATGGTAAAATAAACACTCTAACTATTTTCTATTCAGTTATATGCACATGAATGTGACATTATTGTGAGTACGACAGTAATTGCACATGAATATGACGGTATTGCAAATGGTTAAGTCAGTATTGCAAGTGTTCAGGGCATCTAAAGATATCCAGACCAATTTATGTTCCTGCTTATTTAGCTCAGATTTGAATTGTAACTATTTGAAAATTGTAGTTTCCATCATAACATAACTATAAAACAGACAGGCCTGAAAAATATATGGTGATCAGATTTTTTTCTTCTTCTTCTGTTTATTTGCCACCAGTATGGCCCTTGATTGGCCCAATGTCTCAAAATGAAGAGAGTTTGGACAATTTATACAAAAAACAATGATCTTACTTGGACCAGGGTACACAAAGCAATGATCGCTTTCTGTTTTGCCGGGCCGAACCACTTGATCATGTCACTGCCTGGAAGTGTGGCCCTGAAGGCGATCAGCACCACTATGGTCTTGCCCAAAATGCAGGAGATACAGAGCACAAAGGTGATGCCGAACACGGTGTGGCGCAGCATGCAGGACCACTGAGTCGGCTTTCCAATGAAGGTGAGAGAGCACAGGAAACACAGGGTCAGGGAGAAGAGCAGCAGGAAGCTCAAATCAGAGTTATTAGCTTTAACTATTGGCGTGTTTCTATTCCAGGAGAATATGAAGAACACAATGCAGGTGCAGAACGAACCGAAGAGGGAAATAGCCATGATCGTGATGCCCATGGTGTCACTGAAGGACAGAAACTCCACTTGTTTAGGGATACACTCCGTTCGCTCGTGATTGGACCAGAATCCGGGCAAGCAGCGAACACATTCTATGGCATCTGGAGGAGAGACGGTGAAAGTGGTTGTTCGGTAAAGGGCAGCACACAGACGTCGCATTGAGATCACGTTGCTTAATGGCTAGGCCGACTGCTCTCACCGGTCTGATTGCTAATCTCCCCAGCTGTACAAACCACACAATCATGGCAGCAGATAGGGAAGTTGAGTTTGATTGCCTTGCGGGTGCCGGGAGAACAAATGCTGCTGCATACTGACAAGGGCACCTCAGGAGAGAGCAAAGGGTGCCATTCTACTCTGGACAGACATAGCAAATGATTCGAATGTGTGTTAAAGCAAAGCGTGAATCCCTTACATTGGTCTGGTTCCCGTTCCATGCGATATTGCCGCGTTGAATCTGAAGTTGTCCGGTAATTGAGGTTTCGTCAAACTTTCCGACAGTGATGTACTCCATTTCTCGGTTGGAATTTAGCTGCCAGTTTACCAGGTCATACATCGCGGCTGGATCGCCATTTTTGTCAAACTTGATTTCATCTCCAGATTTTGTGATGTAGTTTATTTGCTTTAGGTAATGGAGGAGCTATAAAAAAGCAATGCAAACAGTTATTTACCACCGTTAAAAATGCATAATTAACTGATCCTTTACCTGCCAACTTTCAATGTTGTAAATATCTGGACATGTGTTCGGGTCAAATGGCCCGTTTCCCTTCTCACAGTCTCGCGCAGCCTTTAGCGCATTAGCAATCGCATAGACAGCTTTGTACACGTTGTAGGAAATTCTCAATTGGGACACATCTGAGTATATTTTTTTGACACTTCTTAAATCCTCAGTTCCAGTACATGGAGGTTTTGATTCGGTAGTGTTTTCTTGGCTTTTGTCCAGAACTCCAAAATTACATAGAAATACTTCTTCCCAAAACGGAATAAGAAATGGATTTTTATTAGAATCTGATTTGGACCAGTCGATCTGTAGTAGAAACTCTTGCAGCTCGGGTATCTCTGCTCTTCTTATGGCGAATCCCATTGAACCTTGAAGGATTTGGTGATATTTATTCGGTGCGGATAAGACGGCGGCTGTGCTCCATGCTTCACTCGCCAGCCATTGTATTCCAGTAAGGCCTTCCCTGTATTGTCAATGACACTGCGTTTTAAAATATTAAATCTGAAATTTCAAAATGGGAACCACAGTTTTGCTGTATACCTCAGTACGCCTTCAAATAAAGCTTCTGCATCTTGTTCAACAGCAAATACGAGAATTACTTTGGCCCCTGATGAGCGGATGTTGGAAATGATATTTGACATTTTCTCATGTGAGTGTATTTTAGGTATAATTCCATGTAGGGCAATGCATGCACCTAACTTTTGAACCTATAAGCAGAGAAATGTTAAGCTGCATTAGAATCTTTGTTACAATATCTTACTCAAATAAAATGCGATGTGTCATTTGCCTCTTCAACAAAAATGTTGGCTCCACCGCGGCCATAGGCGTCATCACCCGCTATGACACCCACCCAGGTCCAGCCAAAATACTTCACCAGTTGTGCCAATGCATCAACCTGGAATAAAGAACATGCATTTTATCAACTCACATTCATATAGCACTGCTGCTGTTGGAAGAGCTTAATGCAACAAGCCATTAATCCTGGTACACACATAACTAAAGCTAAGCCCGGAGACAAGGAAAGGAAAGTGAATAGGGAAAAAAGAGCTAGTAACAACTGAACCATATTTACATTTTTCATGATTTTTTTTTTGGCGCACACACCTGAAAAAAGTCACTGGGCATTGTTCTCAAAAAACCTGGAAATTCCTTTTTGTCACTGAGGCAGGCACAGCTTGAAAAGTAGCTCACCTGAAACAGAAGGAGTCATTACACTCATATGTATGGAGGCCTAAAAGTAGATAAAGAATCCTGCAAATATCATCTCAGGGATATTCTTCACCTGTGGCACATAGAAAACCCCCAGGAAGCGAGCGACGACCAGAGACTGGGTGGATCCTCCATCTCCAATCACCACCGGCACAGTCCCATGACAACCTTTGACCTCTGCTGGCCTGTGGGGCTCCTCTTTACTGCCCATTAACTCCATAGCAGCTTCCAGCGCCTGGTGAGGTGTGCTACATGAATCATAGATCTTGTATCCCAGTGTGATGTTTGGCAGGAGGGTTCCATGTCTGTTAATCTCCTCTATGGCAAAAATCATTGTCTGCATCCAGCGGAAGGTTCGGAAGTTAAACCTGTAAAAAGGATTCAATGTGTTAAAACAAACTTGAAAAACACTGAATCAAATAACTTACTGTGTGCATTGTGTTGGCGCTGGTGCAGATTGAAAAGTGAGGCTCTGCTCCAGAACCTTGTCATGCAAAGAGAAGAGTCCCCCCAGCACTACGTCCCCCTCTTTCTGCAACACTGGCAGTGACATAGAACCTGGGATTATTCTACAAACATCTTCCGATTCTTGCTGGAGGGAATTGTGAAGAAGAACGCCAACGATGAGTGCCAAGAGTTTGGTTGTTGTTGGTATGTTTTTTGAGTCCATTTTAAAATAAATTTGACTGTTTAAAATGGTCAGCGGCGATATCCAGTTCCCATAGTGTGGAGTGTGCAGTGTGTGAAGTGCACAGGGAATCTTATATGTACTTGCACATGCTGGAGCTGTCACTTTGACCTTGTTCCCCTTCACTTGATCAGTGGAAAATGGCTGCCTGTTTACCACTTACAGCAATAACATGGATGAGTGGATGGACACTTGATCTAAATAGGAAAAAAGCAAAGGTGAGGTATGTTTCTCTGCAGCATGCATGATTTAGCCTGGTGGATTATTTCGTGACGTGAAGGAGCCAGAACCTGAAATCTTCAACACAAACTGAGCTGAACATGTATAAATGCTGTGGTCATTGCACATTTTTACCCCATACTCAAGTCTGACTGTAGTAGGCCAGTTTTGTTGTTTCAAAACTCAAGGGACTGGTTTAACAGAGACATTTAAAAGCGTGTTTTGTTATGTTGATATCAATGGTGTCCAAACTATGGCCCGAGCGTCAAATGTGGCCCTCAGACTTCCTGCTTAATTTAACCAAATAACCAGAGTAGTGTTCTTTGTGAAATCTGTTTCTCATAACTTTTGCTCTCTAACATTTTGATATTCATGTATAAAAACCTAAAGTAATGTTCGAAGCCTTATTAAAGGTGTGATGGCTCATTAAAACAAATGCATCGATTCACTTCATTGTCATGTTGTCTGTGGCCCTTTGCGTCGTACATGTTTCAAAAAGCGGCCCTCGATTACAAAGGTTTGGACACCTCTGCTTCACATTTTTGAGACTTTAGGATGGCAGACTTCAGGATGTTTGGCTGTAGCTAAACCCTAATGTCGAAAGATAAAGTTGTGACTTTAAAAACATTATAATATACAAAACTCATTAAAAATAGGACAAAGGACATGTTTTGATCGACACTGAAATCAATGATCAATGTGACAACTACTCAATCAATACATCAAAATATTGGTTGGAAACTAACCAGTCGTGCTCCCACGGATGATCTTATGCTTTTTTTCTGAGCTCTATCAAATTTTGACTGCTGCTTTTACTGTAAATAATCTTTATTTTCTCTGTAATGCTTCAGATTAGCGTGTCAAGTACTATAGTCTGTTATGTGAATACTTGGATGCAATTTTGCTTTTGTGTTAACTCTGGCATATAATATGTTCAAGCTGTTGCTGACACATTGATTAATATACGCTGTCCTAATTCAAAGAAATAAATACATGAGTAAAATGAAAAATCAAGATTTAGCATTGTTGCATCTGCCTCCTTGTGTTTTGGGTAACTGCTGTACGTGGCAGGAACTAGATTAATATGGAAGAATACTGAATGCATTTTGTACCTAACAATGTAGCTGACATGAGCAGGGACAAGCTGGAGCATGACCAACACGAGGTACTAGTGTACATCCATGGGTCAGAGTCATGGATCTGTTCAAATATGTCCCTCCAGCCTGCATATTGGGCATTTACCCGCTGCCAGCTTGTCATGCCACACATTTTAAAGCAACTTGTCAAACATAACCCTTCTAATTGATCCACATCGTTTAATATAAGTATTCATTTTTGGAAGATCTGTTTATTTTTCAGTGCACTTTTGAGATACGATTTTCACTCTCACGGTTGTTCTTGAAGTTTGTGTCTTATTTGATGGAAAGCATTACTCATGGAAAACAAACGTCTCCAGCTCACCCGAGAGAAAGAGGAGGTTTGTTTATCCCCAAAGAGAAGTTGCAACATTGTGTTTCCGTAAAGCTGTCGACAGAGATTTCCCACGTGGGTCTGAACGGAGCAGTGGGCTGAGCGGGCAAGCAACGACAAGCAAGAGTTTCCAACGTGACACGTGACATCTGGGATCAGGCTGCACAACACTGCACCAGCTGTGACCGCAACTGTGGGAAGAGAAAACACTAACTTTCAACAGAACTTTTCTTTTCAATAACAATCTCTACAAAAACGTTATACATTATTATCAGTATTATTATTATTATTTAGATTATAAATGGTAGAATACAAAACACTTCCCAAATTAATATGTATAATTTGATACTCAATTTTCACTCAATTCAACTAAAGAAGCAAATACGGTCAAAACACCTTGGTTTTTATCATATTTATTTATTTATAATTATCATTGTGAATAGTCAGACAGGACATTGAATCTGTTTTTGTTGTTTTGACCTTGGCGGGGTGTAAAAGGGTTGACTTCATACAGGGTAAAATAAAATTGTGTTTGTGAGGAAGAATAATCCTTTATCTAAAATACTGACAATAAATAGTTCACAAATTCAATATGAAGTGAAATATGGCGTGTTAGAAACAAATTAAATACAATGGGACACAAATCTCACCCATTTTGTGAAATACAACAAAAAAAAGAGATGCCGTTGTTGATTATGCTGCCACCATCTGTGTAAAAAAAGAACTACACTCAATGTACTAATAGATCTTCACTGAAAAGGCTTTTCTTTTCTTTTTTAATGTAAAAGGGTTTGGGATATATTTCCTACTTTGCTCTGAGATAATTTACTGACAGTCTTTTTTTGTGAAAAATTGTAAATTCAAATATTGTGTTTTATTTTTCATAAAGTTTGGCGGCTACTGCTCCAGTGCCAAATATTCTGAGCCAGTAAAAGACAGACAACTGAATTATAAACTATGTAGTTTTTACTACTATTTACTACTACTACTACTACTACTACTACTACTACTACTACTACTACTACTACTACTACTACTACTACTACTACTATATATATATATATATACACACATATATATTTATATTAGCTGTTAATACTATATACGTTTAATAGATTTCTCCCTACGGTCACTAGACTCAGTTATTGCTTTTAAGGGTCAGCTTAAAACCTTTTTATTTAGTCAAGCCTTTTAATTGCTTTTGTTTCACGGACTGATTTGACTGCATATGTATTGCTCACTGTAAGTTTTTTGTGTTTTTATTGTTTTACTCTGTGTTTTGTGAAGCACTTTGTGACTTCTGTCTGTGAAAGGTGCTATACAAATAAAATTTACTTATTTACTTACTTACTAGATTTGTAAGACAAGACATTCTGCTTTTAGCAAAGAAAATGTAGTTTTTAGTTCTACTATTAATATATATATATATATATATATATATATATATATATATATATATATATATATATATATATATATATATATATATACTAGCTATTTTATCTGTTAATACCATATACGTTTAGTAGATTTGTAAGACAAGACATTCTGCTTTCAGCAGTGATTACACATGCTCCTGCAATACTTTGATATATTGTCAATGGGAGCAATATGAATCCTTCTTATTATATTTCATTTTTAATACAAGATTTCTTTGATGGTCACGTGCTGGTGCGTGAAAAGTTTCTTGCTGTTGTTCTTTCTAATGGAAAGTGATGCAAGCTCTATGAGCGGTGATAGTGTGTATTGATGTGAAGCACACACTAGAGGGAGTAGTTAGTTGGCCAGAGACAGTTGCTGTGCAGTTCTTGAGTCCTGGGACACTGCAGACATGTTCCTGCTGGACCTTCTCCTGTGAGAGACAAGCCTTTCATAAAGTTAATTAAAGTGGCTTCAGAAGGGATCAGTGGCTCATAAACAGCCCTTTAGCAACAAATAACAAAAAAACATTAAATTAAATGTCTCACAGTCCACTGCACTGTTTAATCAGTTGTTTTGGTGCTGCAGCCTTTTGTTTGGATGAACTGTCAAAAGTAGAATTTTGATTATCATATTACTAACTGGCATCAAAGATGTAATCAATCAAACTATGAAGTTAAAGTCTAACCTTTAAAATAAAAAAAGTAGCTTAAAAAAGACAGTGCTGTATAATTTGTTTTGATGAATCATGTTATTTATTGCCACATGAATTTGGAATAGACTCAGGATCATTAATCATTGTTGGTAACATTAATGAGCTGTATACATTATTCAACAATCTACTGATGCGGATAAACAAATAAGAACAAATCTTAAATTAAGAAAAAGTTTCCCTTTAGTGTACATAATAAGTACACAATAAATATTGAGCCCCAAAAATTGTGTTGCATCTTTTATTTACCGATCAGTCATTATTATTGGGACAGGCCTGATATTCACTGTCCGTCATAATGTGAAAATGGAATACTATGTTTGGAGCACAAGGGGCGGCCATGGCTCAGTGGTTAAAGCACTGGCCCATCAACCTGATGGTCAGAAGATCAATTTATGACCCACTGCCATTGGTTTCTTAGACAAGACACTTCATTCGCCTTGGCCAGTGTGATGTGGTGTGTGGGAGCAATATACTGTATTTTCCGGACTATAAGTTGCATCTTGTTTCATAGTTTTGGCCGGGGTGCGACTTATACTTATATTTATACTTACATACTTGTACTTATACTCCGGAGCGACTTATATGTGATATTATCTGTTATTTTCACACTTGCAACCGCATTTCATACTCCAGTGCAACTTATATGTTTTTTTCTTCTCTATTATGCATTTTTTGGCTTGTGCGACTTATACTCCGGTGCCACTTATAGTCCGAAAAACATGGTATGTATATTATATAATCTAATAAATACAAAGCTCATATAAACCAAACCAAAACTGTGTCTAAAAGTTGACTTGAAAATCCAAAAGTACAAACACTTTGGATTGGTTAGAAGTTGTGACGTGTCAAATCTGGCGTCACATAACGTTATAAAATGTCGTGACGAGTTATTGATTTGAAACAAACCATGTCACGTGCACTGGCCGAGTTTGTGTTGATCCTGGTGTTGGACAGTGTGCTGGGGCAGGAGCCTCTCTGTAAGATCATGGGCAATCCAGAGTTGCCCCTTCTGTCCAAACCGGGGGACGTCATTATCGGAGGAGTCTTTTCCATACATAGCAAAGTGTCGCAACTCCCACTTCTGTTCACTGAAAAACCTACAGATCTGTTGTGCTCCAGGTAATTTTAGACACTGTTTGTACTCTTTACTATCAAGGCACGACACATTTCTATTTTATTATAATGTAACACTCGCAATACTGACTTAACCATGTGCAATACTGTCATATTCATGTGCAATTACTGTCGTACTCACATGCAATAGTGTCACATTCATGTGCATATAACTGATGAGAATAGAGTGTTTATTTTTCCATTATTATTATTATTAGTAGTAGTATTATCTTGTCTTAAGCTAGCTGTTTTTTATTTTATTTTATATTTTATTTGTATTTTATTTTTATCTTTATATTTTATTTTTATTTTATTTTTATCTTTATTTATTTTCCCCCTCCATCCCTTGTTGGGATATGAGAAGTTTTGTCTATAGGAGTTTTTGTTTATAAGAGTTTTGTTTATAAGAGTTCTTCTATTGAGAGTGTTTTTTTTAAACTTCCTATAAGTTATCTGTCCTTTTTCTCTGTATCTACCTGCGTTGCAACAATGAAATTTCCCCATGTGTGGACAATAAAGGATTATCTTATCTTATTTTATCTGTATTTAGTACTGAATTTGATATGGACATAACAGCAATCACAATGGACGAACCTGATGTGTGTCTTTGTATATGTTTTCTTACATTTTGAGCTCATTTGGTGTGTAATGAAAGTATGTTGTTTCAGTGTTAACCTCAGAGAATTCCGGTTCGCACAGACCATGATATTTGCCATTGAAGAGATCAACAAAAACGCCCTCCTCCCAAACATTTCCATTGGATATCGGATTTACGACAACTGCGGCTCCACTCTGAAGTCCATGCGGAGCGTCATGGGCCTGATGAACGGGGGGGAAGCGGAGGGCGGCGGGAGGTGCTCGGGTCAGTCCTCTGTCCACGCTGTTATCGGAGAGTCAGAGTCGTCCTCCACTGTGATCTTGTCCCACACCACAGGGCCATTTCAGCTGCCAGTGGTAAGAGGGACATCAGTGTGTTGTGAATTCATGGTTGTACAATGTGTTTACCAAGCATGCCGCTATAAAAGTAGGTGGGACAATGGTGTATGCAGACACTATCTAGTTATATTAAATTAAAAAAAAGAAAAGAAAATTGGCTACATGGTTTTGGGACATAGATCCATCAATTCTAATTCATTTATTTACTTCTCAGAACAATATAAAGTATTATTATAATATGATGATATGAATATAATATTTTTAAGTGCAATAAAAAACAAACAACGTTTCTCAAAATGTTAAATGGAAAGCCAAAGAGGTAAAGGTGTTGAGAATAACTTCACTACAAATTCATCATGATGACTGTTTCACTCACAGGCATGAATGTTTTAGTTTTATCCACAGAATGTATAAAACATAATATTTCCATTTCATTTTTTTTCTTTACAGCAAATACTTTTTGATTATGTTTGTTCCATAATTTCTCCCCACATGTTCATTTTATTTTGTTTCACCCTGTGTTTTCAGATCAGTCACTCTGCTACATGCGAGTGCCTTAGCAACAGGAAGGACTACCCATCTTTCTTCAGGACTATAGCCAGTGACCTCCACCAAAGCCGCGCTCTGGCCCACCTGGTCAAGCACTTTGGCTGGACGTGGGTCGGCGCAGTCAACAGTGACAGTGCGTACGGCAACAACGGAATGGCTATTTTTCTGGCTGCAGCCCAGGAAGAAGGAATCTGTGTGGAATATTCCGAGAAATTCCACAGAACCGAAACGGAAAAGTTGAAGAAAGTGGTACAAGTCGTCCGGAAAGGCACAGCAAAAGTCATTGTCGGGTTTCTCTCTCATGTTGAAATGAATGAATTCTTGGAAGAAATGAGTTTGCAAAATGTGACTGGTCTGCAGTTCATCGGTGTGGAGAGCTGGATGACCGCAGATAGCCTCATTACACCAACCAGCTTTAGCGTGCTGGGGGGCGCTCTGGGTTTTGCTGTGCCAAAAGCAAATATCACCGGTCATGATAGTTTTCTACTCCGAGATTACTGGGAGACAGACATAATGTGCAGATATGCCAGGGGAAATGTGATGGAAATGGACAAATGTAAAGACAACCATTTCCTGTATAAGCTGAAAGACTTTGTGGATGATGTGTCAGAGCTGAGGTACTCCCCAAACATCTACAAGGCCATCTACGCTGTGGCTCACTCTCTGCTCAGCTTACTCAAGTGTTCTGACCATCAGGGCTGTGACAGGACCGCCACCATCACACCAGGGGAGGTAAAACATGAATGCCTTATATGTAAAACGTTTGTCTTTAGTTGCATGCTGCAGTGAGATTTCAGTTTTATTTTTTCTCATGATGTTTGTAGGTTGTAAAATCTCTGAAGACAGTCAATTTCACTATAAAGAATGGAGACCGCGTTTGGTTTGACAGCACTGGGGCTGTTGTGGCTCGATATGAAGTCATAAACTGGCAGCGTGGACCAAATAGATCCATTGAGTTTAAACCTGTGGGATATTATGACGCCGCTCTGCCTCCGGGGCAGAGGTTTGTCCTGCAATCTGAGGAAATAACCTGGCCACAAGGAAAGCAACAGGCAAGTGTGACACAATAAAGTGTTCCCAAGATCCAAGTGTTTAGGCCGTGTGGTGGCTGGATCACTGCTCGTTTGGGGCGTCGGGTGTAGACAAAGGATTCACGTTGACAAAGCTCTGCAAACTTTTCAAGGTAGTTTATTTACAGAGAAAGCAGTGTCAAATACAGGACAGCAGAAAACAGCGCCCTGGGTCCGCTGGTGATCAGGAAGACGAACCTCGTCTCTGGGCGTATCTCGCCTTTATATACTGAAAACGCACAAAGACCGATAAACAATATCTGACAGGTATGACCCTATCCATGTACCAACGGATTAGCCAATGAGAGAAGAAGATGTAAAGGTATCCTTATTTGGGTAGCACCAGGGGAGAAGCTACAGAAATGAGATCATGCGCTTACACAGATGTACACAAGGCATCTCAAGGCCTCGCAGCCAATGGAGACATCTCCCATTCGGTAGTTAATCAGATGTGGGCCCCTTACATTCCGTGGAATAGACATTTTGGTAGAAACACACATATTCCTAAAAGCCAGTCTCAGAATGAGGCCTAACTTTGCATGGACCTAGTTTTAATACACTTAAGCCGTATAAAACTGTTTGATCCAAAACATACTTACAACAATGGAGCTTGAATCTTGTACAGAAATCTGCCTAGCAAATTAACATGAAAATCTGAACTGAAGTTTTAGTGGATATAATTTGTAACATGATTTTAGGGCTAGCAGATGGCTACACATTTTAAATATTCAATCTTTCAAATAACGTTTATCCACCAGGGGCAAAATTAAGCACATTGAGTCTTCGTGGTGAAGTTTACAGGAGGGTGGGTCCAGATCAGGAAGTAAGAGTCTGGCGGTCCCATGTCCAGGCAGTTGGTTTCCAGATGGGGCCCAGACGAACTCAGGAACATAGGGTGTGATCATGGCTCTTTGCTGTTCACAGGAGGGCGGAGTTCTTACTAGGAAGAGACTCTTATTCAGCAGCTTTTTTTTTGTACAGCGATGGAGTTGTGCCAGATGGAGATGGAGTTTAATACCTCTGATTTTGGCTAATTACTGGGTTTTCCATTTCACAAACAGGGTTTAAATGAAGCAGACTAAGTAGAGTAACTCCAACCTGCTTTATAAAGAGGTGCTACTCTGTGTCTCTGAAACTAACATAGTCTGGAGCAGGTTTTGTTCCTCTAACCTGACTTTAACCAGTGTTTGCTCCTGAAGGAGAACTCTTATTGGACAGTTTACTTCCTCATTCACAGATGGTGCACTCACTGAGGCCTGACAAGAGTTGAATGACTCAATTTCACTTTTTTCTAATAAGAAAGTGGTATTTTTCTAATAAGACAGTGGTATACAAGCTCATATTTCAGCAGAAGGACTTCCACGTATTTATTCTGACAGAGATGACTTTGAACTTTGTGTCAGGATTTCATGTGGATGGGCTCGGTAATTTCAGAGATTTGAACTATAAACCAAGACAAAAAATCTGATTATTATTGTGAATGCAACCTTTTGACTAAACATAAAATAACTGCCAGCCAGTTACTTTCATTTTTTATTGAGTCAACTTTTTGACTTTTTCAAAACCTTGACAACATTTTAAAGCACAAAATACCCATTTCTACAGGTCCCAGTGTCTCAGTGCAGTGAAAGTTGCCATCCTGGAACTCACAAGGTCTTGCAGAAAGGGAGGCCTCTTTGTTGCTATGACTGCACCCCATGTCCAGAAGGAGAGATTAGCAACACCACAGGTACAATAACATCTAACCTGAAACACATCAACATAAATACTGGATTTGTTTTCCAACCTTTGTGTCTCCTCTTGATGTTTGTCAGATACTTTCTCTGTGTGTAGTAACCTACTTCTTTTTACAGATTCTAACAGGTGCATTAAGTGTCCTGGAGAATATTGGTCCAATGAGAACCGAACTATGTGTGTTGTGAAAATCATTGAATTCCTCTCCTTCAGTGACGTTATGTGCAAAATAATTGTGTTTTTCTCTGTGTTGGGTGCGGTGCTAACATTATCAGCCGCCATTTTGTATTTCCTCCACAAAGACACTCCCTTAGTAAAGGCCAATAACTCTGAGCTGAGCTTCCTGCTGCTCTTCTCCCTGACCCTATGTTTCCTGTGCTCTCTCACCTTCATCGGACGTCCCTCTGAGTGGTCCTGCATGCTGCGCCACACTGCGTTCGGCATCACCTTTGTCCTCTGTATCTCTTGCGTTCTGGGGAAGACTATAGTGGTGTTGATGGCCTTCAGAGCCACACTTCCAGGCAGTAATGTCATGAAATGGTTCGGGCCTCTTCAGCAGAGACTCAGTGTATTGGCTTTCACGCTAGTACAAGTTATAATCTGTATCTTATGGTTAACAATAAACCCTCCCTTTCCTTTTAAAAATACGAGTCACTATAAAGATACGATTATACTCGAGTGTGCACTGGGTTCATCCATAGGTTTCTGGGCAGTTCTTGGATACATAGGCCTGTTGGCTCTGTTGTGTTTTGTGTTGGCGTTCTTGGCTCGTAAACTTCCTGATAACTTCAATGAGGCCAAGTTCATCACCTTCAGCATTTTGATCTTCTGTGCAGTCTGGATCACTTTTATCCCAGCTTATGTCAGCTCTCCGGGAAAGTTCACCGTTGCCGTGGAGATATTTGCAATACTGGCTTCAAGTTATGGATTGCTGTTTTGCATTTTTGCTCCAAAATGCCATATCATTGTATTTAAACCTGAACTGAACACAAAGAAGTTTCTGATGGGAAAAGCATGACGTCACAACATCACAACATATGTTTTTTCCGACATAAATGTTTAATCCTGTGCTATTGTCTTTTCTGAAACTGTGAATAAACAATAATGTCACTTGGTGGATGCAGGATGTTGTCTTGTCTTGTTTGCTAGTAACCTCCAAGGAAATGTAAATATGCAACGCCATGATTTACGCTTGTACTTGAACATCATCAGCTACTATAAATATGAGTGTCTTGCTCTCTGGAGTTCACAACGTTCAGCGCGTGTAATGTTATAATGCCTGTGAACTTAAGTCAAGATTACATATTATTACTTTTGATTTCGTTTCGAGTTCTTGAAGCTGCCGGCAAACAAAATGACTGTCAGATGATGGGGTCGCTCGAACAACCTCACCTCTATAAAGCAGGTGATATTTTGATTGGAGGTGCCTTCTCTCTGCACAGCCAAATCGCACAGACTACGACAGACTTTACAGAAGGTCCTGAGGCTTTGAGATGCACCGGGTAAGTAGTGAAATACATTTATCTTAAGTTATATTCTAAAATGAACAACTTTTTGTGTGTGTGTGTGTGTGTGTGTTATAGGGTCAATTCACGGGAATTACGATTTGCCCACACAATGATTTTTGCTATAGAGGAGATAAACAACAGTGGCGTTCTGCTGCCTAACATCTCCATTGGTTATAAAGTGCTTGATAACTGTGGGTCAGCCCAGCAGGCAGTTATGACTCTTCTGAATGGACAGGAACGAGACTTTGGAGAAACATGCTCCGGTCAGACTCTGGTCCATGCCATTGTCGGAGCCTCTGAGTCTTCATCCACAATTGTGATGCTGCAGACGGCGGGGATATTCCATATACCTGTGGTAAATTAGTTTTTATGGATGGTTGTTTGAAGTGAGTGTTGTTCTTTACTCTTCTGAGATATACTGTACATGATGGGGTTATAGTTCATGTCTAATGATCGACATGAGCAATGTCTTTCAATCTGAGTTTTTTTTGTTGATGAAGGTGGAAAATTATGACATAGAACATTTATTTGAAGTCAGCATTCCATTTACTTGTACATATATTGTAAACAGGGAAATTATGTCTACTGACAGATGCATTAAGCAATGTTTTTGCCAATTTTGCTTTGATCAATATAAGATTCTGGGATTTTGAATTTAGCTTCTATAAATACACATGTGAAATTAACAAAAATAACAAAAAAACAGAGTTATTTAAAGTGGATGTTACTGTGTGTGGCCAGAATCATAGTTAAACCAAAAATCTGTCTGTGTCAAATTGTTTTTCTGTGCTCTTTAGATCAGCCACTTTGCCACTTGTGCCTGTCTGAGTAACAGAAAAGAGTACCCCACTTTCTTCAGGACAATTCCCAGCGACTACCACCAGAGTCGGGCTCTTGCCAAACTTGTCAAATACTTTGGTTGGACATGGGTTGGTGCAGTTAGAAGCGACAATGACTATGGCAACAATGGCATGGCTACATTTATCACTGCGGCCGCTCAGGAGGGTGTCTGTATCGAGTATTCAGAGACCATATCCAGAAATGATCCCGTGGGAAAGGTTGCCAGTGTGGTCAAAATTATACAACAAGGAACAACGAAGGTTCTGGTTGCATTTCTTGCACAGGTTGAGATGGAGCTTCTGTTAGAGGAGGCTCTATGGCAGAATATGACAAGGGTGCAGTGGGTGGGTAGTGAGTCCTGGATTACTGCTGGTTATCTGGCAAGTACAAGATATGAAGCCATCTTGACCGGTTCACTTGGCTTTACTCTTCCAAGGGCAAGCATTCCAGGTTTGAAAGAATTCCTCCTACAGGTTAACCCAGTGAAGGACCCTCAAAACAGTTTGATAAAGGAATTCTGGGAAGAAACATTTGACTGTAGTTTCCAGCCTAGTACACAAGATCAGACCCAGTGCACTGGAAGTGAACAACTAAATAATAGTGAGAGCCCTTTCATTGATGTATCGGAGCTACGAATATCACACAATGTCTACAAAGCTGTGTATGCAGTGGCTCACGCTTTTCACAATATATTGAAATGTACTGACCAGGACTCCTTTTTATGGAATACAACTGATAGAAACCAAGTAAGATACACATTAAATGATTTACCTATATAATTATATGCTCACATTCATGTTATGTTGTTTAGGTTGTGGAACAACTTCAGCAAGTTAATTTCACTCTGAAATCTGGTGAAATGGTACATTTTGATGAAAACGGAGACCCTTCTGCCATATACGAGCTTGTGAACTGGCAAACAAGTGAAAAGAGGAGAATTTCATTTGTTGCCGTTGGAAGTTATGATGCTTTACTTCCAGATGGGAGGCAGTTTAAAATGAATGGAAAGAAAATAACATGGGCTGATAATTCCAAAGAGGTATCTTATTCTGTGAAATTAATTGACTGAATAATCAATAGTTATAAGGGCATTTGAACAGCAGTATTGCCCACTTATACAGAAAAGCCATACAATACAAGTTACAGAAAGACATACAATTTATTTGGCTTGGAGTATTGATGTTATTGAGTAGTGATACTTACAGTACAGTTCAAATGTATTTATGAGATGAGCATTGTAAGAACCTTGTTTTTCCAGAGGCCTCAGTCTGTCTGCAGTCAGAGTTGTCCTCCTGGTTTCCGCCGGGTCAATATCAAAGGCAAACCTATCTGCTGCTTCTCCTGTGTCCGATGTGCTGCAGGAGAGATCAGCAATCAAAATAGTAAGTTCAGAATAAAGTATTTTATTTCAGAATGTGCAATCCTATGTAACATTATGTGTCTGTTTATTCAGATTCAGATTGCGTGCCATGTTCGATGGAGTACTGGTCCAACAGGAATCACAGCCAGTGCGTCCTTAAGGTGATTGAGTTCCTATCCTACGGAGAGACCATGGGTGTCCTGCTCGCTGCTTTGTCCTTGTTTGGAGCCTCCTTAACCATAATGGTTATGTGTGTGTTTTTCTGGTTCCGTCACACGCCTCTTGTAAAAGCCAGTAATTCTGAACTCAGCTTCCTCCTGTTGGTTTCCCTCACATTATGCTTCCTGTGCTCACTCACTTTCATCGGCCGTCCGTCTGAGTGGTCCTGCATGCTGCGCCACACAGCATTCGGCATCACATTTGCTTTGTGCATGTCTTGTATCTTGGCTAAGACTATGGCGGTTGTAGTGGCATTTAAATTGAGAAGGCCATCACACGCCACGCCCCAGTGCTCTCTTCCCATTCAGAGAACAAGTGTTTTTGTCTTCACGTTGATACAAGTTGTGGTATGTGTGTTGTGGTTAAGCATAGCACCGCCTTTGCCATACAAAAATACAGTTTACGCAAATAATAAAATTATTCTCGAGTGTCAGTTAGGATCTGTTGTCGGATTTTGGGGAGTTTTGAGTTACATTGGTTTACTTGCGATGATATGCTTTATGTTGGCCTTCTTGGCGCGTAAACTGCCTGATAATTTCAATGAGGCCAAGTTCATCACCTTCAGCATGTTGATCTTCTGTGCAGTCTGGATCACTTTTATCCCAGCTTATGTCAGCTCTCCAGGAAAGTTCACCGTCGCTGTGGAGATATTTGCAATTCTGGCATCTAGTTTGGGTTTACTTTTCTGCATTTTCTTTCCAAAATGTTATGTGTTACTTCTCAGACCGGAAAGAAACACCAAAAAGCACATGATGGAAAGAACAAATTAAACTAGATAATATGCAATGGCGAGTTTCTGCGTTCTTGCGTAAAAGTACAACATGTGTGTAAGAGTACTACATTTGTGTAAGAGTACTACATGTGTGCAAGTCTAAAGAATAAAGCCTAAAGAATAATAATTCTAATGCCCCATTAATTTCAATGGGGAAAAAGTACTAATACTTTTGAAAATACTGACAAAAAGTACAAGTTGTTCAAATGTCAAAAGTTATAGCACACGTAATACTGTGAAAGCGATCGTAATGAGGTAAAACTTCGAAATCGGTTAAAGCGTTAAGGAGATGAAACGCGTGATATACACAGACACTCAAAAACAGTAGAACATATAGTGTCTGTGTCATTACGCAGACACTCAATTATTTGAAGAATATTTCAAAAGAAAAAGGAGTTGAGTTGAACAGTTGAGACTGTGTAATGTAAAATGATTGTTGTTGTTTCAGAATATTTGTAATAGTCACAAATAAAATAGATGAATACTTAAATTACTTACATTTTGTGCCACACATTGCACTGTCAAGAAAAGAAAAAAAGAAGAAAAAAAATCACATTTTAGTGCATTCATTTGTTGAATTAGACCTAAATCTTAAAAAAAAAATATACCTACTCATGAATACTCTTAAGCTGTTCCATTTTACAGATCATCAAACAATCACTTCCACAACACCAAATTAATTAATACAATAAAAAATAAACTGAAAACTTTACAATTCATATTTTGTGCATTTGGACAGCATTCGGTATTAGCGTTGTTTTAAGACTAAACAAAGAAAACAGGGGACACCTCATTGGCTTAAACTTTTCTTATTCACAACTAATGAACAGCAATTGGTCGAGAGAATCACACCCTCCTCTCACATTTCCTGCGCCAGTCTACCTTTGCCCAAAGGAAAAATCCTATAAAATGCCACAAGTTAAGGGGTGTCTTGTTAGCCCCCACATGGTTAGAGTGAGCAGCGATGTTACTGATCGCAGGCGTGCTTCTTCTGACCCTCACGTCTGTCAGAGGAAGTCAGCTGCATTGTAAAACATATGCAACCAAAGAGATGTCCCAGTTCACTAAGGAGGGGGACATCAACATTGGAGGCATATTCTCCTTCCACCAGAACCCTGACAGTGTCTATCCAGCTTTCCAAGTCAACCCAGGGACTATTACATGCAATGGGTAAGATATTTGTGTATTCTAATGATCCTTTTGTCTTATAAATGATTAAATGTGTCTTCATGTTCAAGACTGGATCCTGGTGAACTTCAGTATGCATACACCATGATGTTTGCCATAGAGGAGATTAATAATAGCACAGAGCTTTTACCTAACGTGACACTGGGCTACAGGATCTTTGACTCCTGCCCCAGCATCCCCTTGTCTATCCGCGCTTCACTAAATCTAATGAATCGTTATGAGAGCGAGGAAGGTAAGAGCTGTGAGAGGCTCTCCGCTGTGCATGCCGTCATAGGGGAGACCACCTCTACCTCCACCATTGGTATAGCACGCACCATGGGACCCTTCCATATACCTGTAGTGAGTATGAGACGCACAGGACACACTCTTTTCCATAGGATCTCTTCATGTCAAATATGTTGAGGGCATGGTTACTCTGAAGGATGGACACTTTGATAATTTATTAGTAATGTATATATAGTGTTATTTATCCTATTTAGTATTGGACCATGTGTCTACTACAATAATCATGCCTAAATGACTGAGTTAAATCGCACATTTGTTGGGACCAACTTTGCTTCACAATGCGGAAAGCCTAAAATGCTAAATGTTTATCCTATTTGGAGCAGATGGACCGTTTGGCTATTTAGAATCTATTCCTCTTCCAGATCAGCCATTCTGCCACGTGTGCCTGTCTCAGCAACAGGAGAGACTACCCTTCTTTCTTCAGAACAATACCTAGTGATTTATACCAAAGCAAGGCACTGGCTAAACTGGTGAAACATCTGGGCTGGAAATGGGTGGGCGCTATCCGGACCAGAAGTGACTATGGAAATGGTGGCATGGCTACTTTCATGGAAGCTGCTGCAAAGGAAGGAGTCTGTGTGGAGTATTCTCTGGCAATTTACAGAACAGATCCTAAAACGTGGTTCCTGGAAGTTGTGGATATTATCCAAACATCCACTTCTAAAGTCATTGTTGCATTTGCAGATGGAACTGACTTGGATATTCTCATAAAAGAACTGTATGCTCAAAATGTGACAGAACTGCAGTGGGTGGGCAGTGAGGGGTGGATCACGTACCGCTACATCGCCTCTACTGTCAATTATGCTGTAGTGCAGGGGGCCGTGGGCTTTGCTGCTCTAAATGCACACATCCCAGGGCTGCAAACGTTTTTAGCTAACAGTAAGCCCTCCATTCAGCCAGGAGATCAGGGCCTAGTGGAATTATGGGAATCTGTGTTTAAATGCACTCTAAATCCAATACAAGAAATTAAATCTTTATTGCCGATATGCAGTGGCAGTGAGTCCTTGTGGGATACAGTCTCTCGCTTCACTGATGTGTCAGATGCCAGTTTGCTGAATAATGTATACAAGGCTACATATGCTATAGCATATGCACTGCATATGCTCTTAACATGTCAAGAAGGACTGGGACCATTTGAGAACAACTTGTGTGCTGAAAATGGCAATGTTAAACCATGGCAGGTAAAATGAAAAATGTCTGCGCGGATAATTAAAACTAAATTATTAAAAATGAAATTATAATGGTATAATGATTAGGCTTTCTGTCTCAACAGGTATTGCATTACCTAACACAAGTCAATTTTACCACAAAGATTGGTGAGAATGTGTTTTTCGATGCAGTGGGCGATCCTGTGGCTCGCTATGCCCTTGTAAACTGGCAAATGGATGCCACAGGTTTTATACAGTTTAAGACAATTGGATACTATGACGCCTCTCAACCTGAAGGACAACAATTTGACATGAAGCGTGGTGAAAAAGCAATATGGGCAGGCAACAGTCCAAAGGTATTCTATTAAGTGATGCTTATTGTGCAAGGATATTTAACTTTAACATGAAGGAAAACTACACAGTGACATAAACTCATAAACACATTTCAAATGCAAAATATAAGACAAACACAACATTGTTTTATGAACAGTATTAAATAATATAATCATTATAGGCACAAAAAAGTGTCTAAATGAAACAAATTATCAAGAAGTATATATACACATACTGAAGTAAAAAATCACTATTAGAATTAACTTTCCTTGACTCACACTTAATATAGTTTAATGTGTATCCCTCCAGGTTCCCAGGTCCGTGTGCAGTGAAAGCTGTCTGCCAGGGACGCGGCGGGCCTTTGTCAAAGGCAAACCTGTGTGTTGTTTTGACTGCATCGCTTGTGCTGATGGAGAGTACAGCAACAGCACAAGTGAGATCCCTGGACTACTGCCCTTTTCCATGGCACTCATTCTGTTACTAATGGGCAAAATCACCACCGCTACATTTACGCACTTTCTCAAGGCGTGGATGTGGCACAGCCTTAACATTTTTATCCTTTCAGATGCCGCGAAATGCCACAAATGCCCTCCAGAGTACAAGTCTAATGCAAAGAGGACTAAGTGTGATCTGAAAGCAATAGAGTACCTCACCTACAGGGAACTCATGGGCATAATTCTTGTCTCTTTTTCGGTCTTTGGCGCTTGCTTGGCTGTAACCATAGCGCTGATATTTTTCCACTACAGACAGACACCAATTGTCAGAGCTAACAATTTAGAAATGAGCTTCCTGCTGATCTTCTCCCTGACCCTATGTTTCCTGTGCTCTCTCACCTTCATCGGACGTCCCTCTGAGTGGTCCTGCATGCTGCGCCACACTGCGTTCGGCATCACCTTTGTCCTCTGTATCTCTTGCGTTCTGGGGAAGACTATAGTGGTGTTGATGGCCTTCAGAGCCACACTTCCAGGCAGTAATGTCATGAAATGGTTCGGGCCTCGTCAGCAGAGACTCAGTGTATTGGCTTTCACGCTAGTACAAGTTATAATCTGTATCTTATGGTTAACAATAAACCCTCCCTTTCCTTTTAAAAATATGAATCACTATAAAGATACGATTATACTCGAGTGTGCACTGGGTTCATCCATAGGTTTCTGGGCAGTTCTTGGATACATAGGCCTGTTGGCTCTGTTGTGTTTTGTGTTGGCGTTCTTGGCTCGTAAACTGCCCGACAACTTCAATGAGGCCAAGTTCATCACCTTCAGCATGTTGATCTTCTGTGCAGTCTGGATCACTTTCATCCCAGCTTATGTCAGCTCTCCGGGAAAGTTTAGCGTGGCTGTGGAGATATTTGCTATTCTGGCATCAAGTTTTGGTCTCCTGTTTTGTATATTTTTACCTAAATGCTATATCATATTATTAAAACCTGAAAACAA
The DNA here is from genome assembly GCF_026437365.1 of Eucyclogobius newberryi. Taxonomy (NCBI): domain Eukaryota; kingdom Metazoa; phylum Chordata; class Actinopteri; order Gobiiformes; family Gobiidae; genus Eucyclogobius; species Eucyclogobius newberryi. The sequence continues at coordinate 24,370,324 of NW_027315724.1, forward strand.
TACAAAGAAACATCTGATGGGCAAAATCTCTCACAAGGGACTGTGAGCAGGGTTATTTTACAGTAGAAAATAAAATATAAACGTATTGCTCTTTGTTTTATATTTTTAAATGATACAACACAATGGTTTCAATCTTATGAATAAATTTGATTTAAAAAAGTCTAATGTCTTAATTTTTTATATTAAAAATGTATTTAATCCAATAACCAAATCCTTGCATGATTAAATAGTGATACTAGATATTATTACTCTTAGGGGAAATATGAATGAGTGAATACTAAACACTTATGTTGTATCAACTTACTGTTAGTTGTAAAAGGTTAAAAAGTAGTTTTATTTTATTACAAGGGAAAAAATATCCCTCACTTGGGGCTCATTACACAACTTCTGATGTGACAGCATTGGCATTAGGGCGATATAAAAACCAGTGCATGGTGCAGCTCACAAATAGATGACACCCACGGGCCACTTCAATAATGGTCACGGGAAACAGACCGATTCATGCTTTGGTGGTACTTCTCATAAAGGCTTCTATATTACAAACACAAGATGATATTTGTTGTAAAAGAGGAGATCAAGAAAATTTCCAATTCTTAAAAGATGGTGAACTCATGCTCGGTGGAATCTTCTCTTTTCATACCAGCTGGATGATCAGGAAGTATAATTATACAGAAAGACCCAGACCACCGCAATGCACCAGGTATGTTTATTACACATAACTTGTTTTTATTCATCTGTAATTGTATTATGATATTTCAACACTTTCATAAATGAATGGACATTAACAAACAATTAATTAGTATTGAAAATCTCTATGTTTAGCCTGAGCTTCAGGCATTTCCAGTTTGCTCAGGCAATGCTTTTTGCTATAGCAGAGATAAACAACAGTTCAGACCTACTGCCGGGCGTTTCACTCGGCTATAAGATGTATGATTCTTGTGGCTCTATTATTAGAGCAGTGAGAGGTGCATTTGCACTGGCCAATGGCAATGAAGAAATATGCCTGTCCTCCGTAAAATCACGCAGCAGAGCAGCCCAAGTTCAGGCCATTTTAGGAGAAACTTCATCCTCACTGTGCATTGGAATGGCAACAGTTCTTGGTCCCTTTCATTTGCCACTGGTAAGCTTAAATACATATTTGTGACATGCCAGATGTGGACATGTTTATTATGCCTGTGATGTTTGTTTCCAGATCAGCCACTTTGCCACTTGTGCTTGTCTGAGTGACAAAGTGAAATACCCCTCATTCTTCAGAACTATACCCAGTGACTTCTACCAAAGCAGAGCCCTGGCCCAGCTGGTCAAGCACTTTGGTTGGACATGGGTGGGAGCCATCAGAACAAATGATGATTATGGCAATAACGGCATGGCCACTTTTACTGAAACGGCCCGTCAGCTGGGCATCTGTCTGGAGTACTCTGTGTCCTTCTTCAGAACTGACCAATGGGAAAAAATACAAATTATAATCAACAAAATTAAACACTCTACTTCCAAAGTAATAGTCACATTTCTTGCACCTACTGAGCTTATGTTGCTTGTGAATGCATTATCTGTACATAATGTGACTGGTTACCAGTGGGTGGGCACAGAGGCCTGGATCTTTGATTCTAAAACTGCAGATTTGGACAAGCACCACATCCTGGATGGGGCAATAGGGTTGTCCATCCCAGAGGCTCATGTCAGTGGCATGGAGGAGTTTATGATGGATGTGAGACCACTCAACACGTCTGGTAATCAGTTATTTACTCAGTTTTGGGAAGCACTGTTTGACTGTGAATTTAATGCAGAAAACAGTCACAAACAATGCACAGGAAAGGAAGACTTGAGTGATGTGCACAACAGCTTCACTGACATGTCCTTGATGCCAATCTTTAACAATGTCTATAAGGGAGTGTATGCAGTGGCCCATGCCCTGCATAAAATCCTCAAATGTAACAAATCCTGTCAAACTGATGTGGCTTTGGATCCTTACATGGTGAGTAGGGACAAGCAATGAATATTATAGTATTATACAGTCAAAGAACCTCAATTTGTTGTTTTTTATTAGATATTGCAGCATTTGAAAAACATTAGTTTCCAAACAAAAGAAGGGGAAGAGGTGTATTTCAATGAGAAAGGTGACCCTGCTGCTAAATATGAAATCATAAACTGGCAGCCCGCTGCACAGGGCACAGTGGACTTTGTCACAGTGGGCTTCTATGATGCGTCTTTACCTGCAGACAGACAACTAAAACTACAAAATGGACCTCTAATCTGGGCCCAGAATTCAAAGCAGGCGAGTAGTTTACTGTGGTCACAACATTATAGAGTGAGTTGTTAAACGACGGTTTGTGTAATCCAGGTGCCAACATCAGTTTGCAGCAAAACGTGTTCACCAGGAACACGTAAGGTTCTCCAGAAAGGAAAGCCAGTGTGTTGTTACGACTGTGTACACTGTGCAGAAGGAGAAATAAGCAACACTACAGGTCCTGCAGGTTTTGCTTTTGAAAACAGTTTTCAAAAGTCATATTTATCTCCACTTTACTGACTCCTTGTACTGTGTCTGAAGTTCACTGATGAAACAACATTTTTTCCCTTTTCAGATTCCATCACTTGTGTCCAATGTCCTCCAGATTTTTGGTCCAACGTCCAAAGAGACACATGTGTGAAGAAGGAAACAGAGTTTCTGTCTTACAAAGAAATCATGGGAGCCCTGCTCACAGCTGCCTCTTTGTGTGGAGCATGCATGACTTGTGTCGTGGCCTGGATTTTCTTCAAATACAGAAAAACTCCAATTGTGAGAGCCAATAACTCTGAGCTGAGCTTCCTGCTGCTCTTCTCCCTGACCCTATGTTTCCTGTGCTCTCTCACCTTCATCGGACGTCCCTCTGAGTGGTCCTGCATGCTGCGCCACACTGCGTTCGGCATCACCTTTGTCCTCTGTATCTCTTGCATTCTGGGGAAGACTATAGTGGTGTTGATGGCCTTCAGAGCCACGCTTCCAGGCAGGAATGTCATGAAATGGTTCGGGCCTCGTCAGCAGAGACTCAGTGTCATAGGTTTTACTCTGATACAGGTTCTGATCTGTGTCATCTGGTTATCACTATCACCCCCATTTCCATTTAAAAACTTTAAAGATTTTAAAGCCAAAGTTCTTATTGAGTGTGCCCTGGGCTCATCATTTGGTTTCTGGGCAGTTCTTGGATACATAGGCCTGTTGGCTCTGTTGTGTTTTGTGTTGGCGTTCTTGGCGCGTAAACTTCCTGATAACTTTAATGAGGCCAAACTCATCACCTTCAGCATGTTGATCTTCTGTGCAGTCTGGATCACTTTCATCCCAGCTTATGTCAGCTCTCCGGGAAAGTTTAGTGTGGCTGTGGAGATATTTGCCATTTTGGCTTCAAGTTTTGGTCTACTGTTCTGTATTTTTGTCCCCAAGTGTTACATAATTTTATTAAAACCAGAGAAGAACACCAAGAAGATCATTATGGGTAAGGGAAATAGTAAAATGTAATAGCCACATTTGGCAAATCATGTATACGTAGTGTACAGAAGGTACAGTATTTAACTTTCTGGTTAGGCAAAATCAACTGCGTAAATCAGTAGAAATAGAAAGTTAAAACCATATTCCAGAACATTCTCCATGCAGACTCCATGTTCCTGCCATGAAGTGGCACATTATAGCCAAAGGATGTAAAATCCAGTACGCCCCAAAAGATCTTCCTGCCCTGGGATAATGCACACACTCAGAACCACCCAGTTATAGAAGGAAAATAATCATTCCTTCTAAATTTAGAACCACTGATTGTCTTTTCAAACCTGACTCTGTAAAACTATGACATTCTGTGTTGTGTAAAAGGAACAATAGCAAAAATGGTTGATAGCCCACCCTCCACAGCAGCAACATTTTACACCTCCTCACCACTTCTTTAAAAGAAAATGATGCATGCAGAACTGAGATCAAAGAACTAACGCCACGCAAATTAGACACACAAAGCCAATCATTAACCCTACAATTTGGTAACCCACATTGAGGAAAAACACAATGAAGAACAATATTTGAATGGAAACAAGAGGGAGGAGGCTCCAAGCCGTGAAGGAGATTCAAGACACTCATTTAGGGCTCAGATTTTTTTTAAATACAGTTTTAGTGCAATAATACCATGAAAAAACAAATAAAAAAACATCATTTTTTTAAATGATGTTTTTTTATTTTATCAATTAAAAAGTTATTGTGCAATTTGTAAATGTTTATATTGAATAAACTACAATAATAAATGCAATATGACTATTGTGGTATGTTGTGCTCCGTGTGCGCAAGCAATAATACATTGTTAGGTGCTTTTGTCAGCCGATTATGAGCAGTTTGTTTTTATAATGCGTTCTATGAGAAAACATCTCTCTGGACAGTGGAAGATTTTTGGCTGCAATTCAAATGGACTGGTCACTAGGGCAACTCACACAAGGTTTAAGATCGCAATATCTTATCCAGATATTTTAATAGATACATGGATGTGAAAAATACTACAATGACTTGGAACTCAACCCGCTAAAGGCCCAAGAAGACACGCAGTTTGTGAGACAAGGCTCTATCAATAAAGAAATGGTTTACACCCGGGGTCCCCAACCACTGGACAGTGAGGACCGGTCCATGGGCTGTCTAGTATTGGGCCACAGAGGAAAAATAATACTAAAAAAATATATATATTTTCAAATTCCACACGTCAGTTGGAGGTCCCAATTTTTTACGCACCACATGTTATGTTTAGGGCCACAATCCTCCTTCAGACACGTTGCCCACTAAGACAACTGCGTCGAAGAAATTCAAGGCTTTGAATGACAATATATCTGATAACCTTGACTGGAAATGTTGCGTTAGCCTATGTACAAATGCAGCAGGAGTGACATGATGGTTATCAGGATGCACTGATTGAGTCAAGAAGGTTGCTCCTTAATGTGAGTGTACACATCCACAGAGATATTCAGAGAAAAAGTAAAAGATTGTCCCCTGAACTGAACAGCGAAGGGAGATGTGGTGAAAGTTATTAACCATATTGAAGTGAATTGACTCAACTCAAACATTTATTTAGCTAAATTATTACAGGTCAATAGTCTGTATATTCAAATCCATTCTTATTAAAGAATCATCATTACAGTATATGCACATAAAACCTCTCTGAGCTGCAGTGTCTAAATTACTTGATTGAAACACTCTGAAATGCAAAGCTTTTATAATGGCCATTCACTAATTTTAAGATTTGACCACTTATGAATAAAATGATTTATATATATAAAAAAAAAAAAAAACTGCTATGATGCTTCACTGGGAAAATGCCAATGTGTTATAGTCTTAACTTTATATAGACAGCGCTGATACTCTGTGTATCGACTTTCCATTTGATAAAAAAAAGGAAATCCAAGATTGTAAAAGGAAACATCTCAAAACGAAATAGAAAATATGGAAATAACCAGTTTTTCATCTTTAATTATGAAAGGTGAAGGACGTTGGGGTCCTTTTTGACAAATTTTACTATTTTTATTCATTGTTGTATGTCACACCTTAATACCAAAGCATGTTCCTAGTTTGTGAATTCTGTTCACTGACAATGGCAATAAACCCCTTTCTGAGTCTGATTCTGAAGACACGCTGGCGAATCGATTCATCTGAAGAACATGATTCTGAATGAAGCACATTACAGAAAACAGGAATTTGGTTGCTTTGTGATTTTGGTTTCAAAAACCTAAAATGAGACACTGGAAACCGGTCGTTTTCCAATTTTGGATTTCCCATTTCAAAAGTAATATCAAATTGCCAGCAGCAGGTACACAGACATCATGACTTCTTTCAGTGTCACTGCCTGTTCCTGCCTGCCCCTCTGGTCCATTGAGTTGCATTGAGTGTCTTCCACCCCCCCCTTTTATATTCAAAAGTTGTAATGGATTAAAGAATTGGATCAAGATTTCAATGCCACACAGCGTTAGGGTGTGGATATGTTTAATTTGTATTTGTAATAGTTATGTACACTTTACCAACTGTGGTTTATGAAGATGTATTGACCAAATGATTAAACAGATGGAATATGCAAATTAGTCATTAGCAGAGGAGGCACCAGCTACAATTGTTCTAAATCTAGCTAGTGGTGTGTTAGACTTTAAGTTGATACTAAAGTGAAAAATGTGTATGTTGATGCAACCAGAAGAAGGGCTGTGTGATCCAGCCGAGATGGGCCTGTATGTCCGTGTTGATGGAGCTAACTCTTCCAGGGTTCAGGTCTGCAGGGGTCATGCTGGGAAGAAGATGGGCCCCTCTGTCTGACGTTCTGGCTCTGACTGTGTCAGGCTGAAGATGCACTAGATCAGGTTCACTTGATCTGCCTTTTCCTTGGCTCTGAGGCGTTCCTCAAATAATGAAAAGGCTGTTTCATTGATCCATGAGGCCAATTTAACGATTAACCTTGATCCAAAAGTTAGTTGTAGACTTGAAAAGTTGCAAAAGTTCTTTGCTTGGGTTTATATGTTGCAGTTTAAAGCAAAAATCACATCCAATGACAGGCACAAAATTACTTTTGGGACAGGGTAAAGTATTCAGGTGTGTCTCTCTGGAATGTCATTAGTCGCCATCTTAGCTGAGCTAGCTCCACTCAACCATAAGAAACAAGCTAGTGTGTGAGCCAACTGACAGAGAGGGGGTCTGGATCTGGAATATCCATTATTTCAACATTAACAAGCCCACATAGTTACACACGTAAAAATGTTCACAAGGCCAGTCATAAAACAGTTAAATGGACATGAAGAACAATATTAACACTATGCACAGTAGATTTATCTTGTGGACAAAGTATGCAATCAGATGATTGTGTTGTTCATCTTTAATAACCAGACATAGTTTAGTGAACAATTGAGCTAGTGCTCAACCTTATAGTAACAACTTGTCATTTCGTGTCGTCTGTGTGACCAACACAGACTACCCGACTCACTAGTGACATCAAGTGGTGACATATAATACAGTTACACTGCTTATCAAGACAATGATTGCTTTTAAAAAAACGCATTGTTTTTAGCTCCAAGTCTTAGCTTTTGTCTTGGGAGTGAAAATGGCTCTGATAGTTCAATTTAATCCAACAAAAGCAGTAATTTGGCGGAAAATGTATTCCAACTTAAAAGAATGCTTGTGCCAGAGACGTCATATAGCTTCCCAAAGGTAAGGGGTATGGTGCCATAGTAAAAGCCTTATGCCCAAGACATTCCTGTCACCATGGCAACACTCAGAGGTCATCTGCAGGTTGCTACAGCCTAATGGAAGTCCTGCATTGAAGTTACCGATCAGCCACGCCAGATGTTGCAAGGGTTTAGTTGCTGAATCCTGACAACCCTGCTCCCCTCATCTCCTCATGCTTCCTAAGTGTCAGTGCTCTTTTGCACTTGTAACACTGGTTATGTGTTCAGGAATTACGAGTATGCTTTAATAACAAAGCAAGGCAGTCAGTGTGGGTCAAAACCTGGGTCAAAACAGCCTTAAGGCAGCTTTTATTTTCAACAAGACATAGGTTTGATTGAGAATTGGTGAGGTTCCACTCTAAGCTAACTTACTCTAGCTAAGCAAACAAATCCATCTCCATAACAGAACACCCAACAACAAGTGCCACCATCACCAATAACTATAAATAAAATCACCCACTAAAGTGAGTTCCAACCCTCCCCAGCAACCTCAGGACCGACACCAATTACTATTAAATACAAATTAAAAAGGTTTAAAATAAGGTACATAAAACTGTATAAAACAAACTATATCAAAACAGTATAAAAACGGCAACCAGCACTGAGCCTTTTAAAACACAGGACTGTTGAGACCCAGACACCACCATGTGCTCAGGGCTGCTCAGGAAGAGGAAGTGACACACTTAACCTCTGACCTTTATAGCCTCATGTGACTTAGTCACATGACTGAGCTAGCCCTGCCACACACTGCAGCGACAAATAAGTGGCATAAGAGGTTGAAACTGTGTGGAAAACTTACCTGACCAGTTTTGGTCTGACATAATCTCTTTAGTGTGAAAGGCGTTCCCACTTGGGTTACTTGTAAGATTGCCTTTTACACCAACTCCGGTTCGTGTTTCACAAACACCACGCAGATTCCTGTATTTTCACACGAGAACACATGTTTGATGACCTGAAAACTGGACCAGACTGCTGCGGTGACCTGTAAAATTAGACTTCTTCCAGATTCTTTCCACCGACTTAGATTATCCCTTTCCCATACGCAGCTGTATTCCTTCAATATATTTTAAACCTGACTGAAAAAAAAATATATATATATATATATATTATATATTATATAATATTGTTTTTTTGTTTTTTTCAGTCAGATTTTAGACCTCATCACAGCACTGAGACAGCTCTTTTCAAGGTGACAAATGACATCTGCCTGAACACTGATACTGTTGGATTTGAGTGCTGCTTTTGACATTGTTGACCATGGGGTCCTCTTACAGAGACTAGAGGACTGGGTGGGCATCACTGGCACGGCCCTAAATTGGTTAAGGTCCAATCTGGAAGACAATAAGTACTTTGTTGAAATTGGTAACTGTGTCTCAGACCACATGCCCCTGACCTGTGGAGTGCCCCGAGGGTCAATCCTCGGACCCTTTCGGTTCAACCTCTACATGCTGCCGTTAGGTCAGCTGATACGCAGCAAAAATGTGTCCTATCACAATTATGCAGACGACACTCAGATCTATGTTTCACTGTCGGCAGGTGAATATGAACCAGTGGATTCACTCTGTCACTGCATCCAACAGATTAGTGTGTGGATGCAAAACAACTTTCTCCAGCTGAACTCAGACAAGACTGATATCATCGTCTTTGGCTCACAGAAACAAAGCGAAAGTGTGAGCTGTCACCTCCAGAGTCTCGCATTAAAACCGACAAATTTGGCCAGAAATAATGGACTAAGACTTTAATTTTAACAGCCACGTCAAATCAATAACAATCAGCAGCTTTTTACCATCTAAAAACATTGCCAAAATCAAAAGTATTGTCTCTAAACCAGACTTGGAGAGACTTGTGCATGCGTTTGTCTCCAGTAGATTAGACTACTGTAACGGCCTGCTCACTGACCTCTCCAAACGAGTTGTAAAACAGCTGCAGTACATCCAGAACGCTGCTGCTCGGGTCCTGACAAGAACCAGGAAGTACCATCACATTAGTCCTGTTCTCAGGTCTCTGCACTGGCTCCTGTGGCTCAGAAAATAGACTTTAAAGCAGCTCTGCTTGTGTACAAGTCTCTCCATGGCCTAGCAACAAAGTACATTTCGGATATGTTAGTGCCATATGAACCATCTGGGACTCTGAGGACCTCAGGGACCGGCCTCCTGCTGGTGCCAGAGTCAGGACAAAACCTGGGTTATCTGCATTTCAGTTTTATGCAGCTAAAATCTGGAACAATCCTTCTGAAGATGTGAGACAGGCTTCTACTCTGACAATGTTCAAATCCAAGCTAGAAACAGTTTTCTTTAGCTGTGCATATGACTGAAAGGATTTTCTTTGCACTCATCTCTTTTATATCTTAACTTGTTTTGTGATTTCTGTCATGTCTTTGTGAATTTAATGCATGTTTTTTTCCTGTTGTGTGAAGCACTTTGAATTATCTTGTGTACAAATTGTGCTCTACAAATAAACTTGCCTTTCTTTGCCATTATATTATGTATTCTAACTGAACAAAGTGACAATTTTTTTAACAACAAAGTTTTTTAAATACAATTATTTTATTATTTACAAAAAAATGTATTTATCTCTTTCATTCATTCCCTTTCTATGAACTTAACACAATCTTAATTAGGGCTTTAGTTTTGACATAACACCTGATTTAAAAATTTATAGCAACAACCATTTTTCCCGGATAGCTATATTTAACACTGTTGTATAATGTATCACAACTCTAGTTTTAATTTAAAAATCCTACCTGAAACGTAGGAATGTGAGATTATAATTTCTATATGTACAAGAAATAAAACAAATATTCTTACTTGTATTGTTTCTCTGAAATATGTATCCACAAAACAATTTATTCATGTAAAAAATCTGAATGGACCGTAGGGATTGTGACTGCTGGGATATGAATGACTATAAGTGTATCATCCAAACAGGAGTGTGGTCATGTTGGATTTCGACGGTATGACACTTACACAGAAGTGGCCAGAGCAGGGCTGGGCTTTCCTTCAGCTGCTGCTTGTGGCATCATTTTCACATGCTCGTGAGCCGGCCTGTGAGCGGATAGGCGAAATTGAAGAACCTCAAATATCTAAGAATGGAGATCTTATGTTGGGAGCAATACTATCTTTTCACAGCAGCTGGATAAACAGGCTCGACAATTACACACAAAAACCTAATCAGCTACAATGTACAAGGTAAAATATATTGCTTAAATGTTCACATCTTATAAGGTAATCCATTTTAATTCAGTGTTTTTGTTGCTTTGTGACTTTAGTTTGAACTTCAGGGATTTTCAGTTTGCCCAGTCTATGCTATTTGCTATTGAAGAAATTAACAACAGCTCGGACATACTGCCCGGCCTTTCTCTGGGCTACAAGATGTATGATGCCTGTGGATCAATTGCGGGAGCAGTGGGAGGAGCACTAGCCCTGGCTAATGGCAATGAAGAACTATTTGCATCCTCTGAAACACCGTGTCGCAGAACAGTCCAAGTGCAGGCCATTTTAGGAGAAACTTCATCTTCTCCTTGCATGGCCATAGCGACAGTTCTTGGTCCCTTTCATTTGCCACTGGTAAGCTTAAATACATATTTGTGACATGCCATATGTGGACATGTTTATTATGCCTGTGATGTTTGTTTCCAGATCAGCCACTTTGCCACTTGTGCATGTCTGAGTGACAAAGTGAAATACCCCTCATTCTTCAGAACTATACCCAGTGACTTCTACCAAAGCAGAGCCCTGGCCCAGCTGGTCAAGCACTTTGGTTGGACATGGGTGGGAGCCATCAGAACAAATGATGATTATGGCAATAACGGCATGGCCACTTTTACTGAAACGGCCCGTCAGCTGGGCATCTGTCTGGAGTACTCTGTGTCCTTCTTCAGAACTGACCAATGGGAAAAAATACTCAACATAGTGAAAATAATTAAACACTCTTCTTCCAGAGTTATTGTAGCTTTTATGTCACACATGGATATGGATGTAATTTTAAGCAAGCTGTCTGATCACAATGTGACTGGTTACCAATGGGTAGGCAGTGAGGGTTGGATTTTAGATGCTCAAACTGCCACATTAGACAAGCACCACATCCTGGATGGGGCAATAGGGTTGTCCATCCCAGAGGCTCATGTCAGTGGCATGGAGGAGTTTATGATGGATGTGAGACCACTCAACACGTCTGGTAATCAGTTATTTACTCAGTTTTGGGAAGCACTGTTCGACTGTGAATTTAATGCAGAAAACAGTCACAAACAATGCACAGGAAAGGAAGACTTGAGTGATGTGCACAACAGCTTCACTGACATGTCCTTGATGCCAATCTTTAACAATGTCTATAAGGGAGTGTATGCAGTGGCCCATGCCCTGCATAAAATCCTCAAATGTAACAAATCCTGTCAAACTGATGTGGCTTTGGATCCTTACATGGTGAGTAGGGACACGCAATAAATATTATAATATTCTACAGTCAAAGAACCTCAATTTGTTGTTTTTTATTAGATATTGCAGCATTTGAAAAATATTCATTTCCAAACAAAAGAAGGGGAAGAGGTGTATTTCAATGAGAAAGGTGACCCTGCTGCTAAATATGAAATCATAAACTGGCAGCCCGCTGCACAGGGCACAGTGGACTTTGTCACAGTGGGCTTCTATGATGCGTCTTTACCTGCAGACAGACAACTAAAACTACAAAATGGACCTCTAATCTGGGCCCAGAATTCAAAGCAGGCGAGTAGTTTACTGTGGTCACAATATTATATAGTGAGTTGTTAAACGACGGTTTGTGTAATCCAGGTGCCAACATCAGTTTGCAGCAAAACGTGTTCACCAGGAACACGTAAGGTTCTCCAGAAAGGAAAGCCAGTGTGTTGTTACGACTGTGTACACTGTGCAGAAGGAGAAATAAGCAACACTACAGGTCCTGCAGGTTTTGCTTTTGAAAACAGTTTTCAAAAGTCATATTTATCTCCACTTTACTGACTCCTTGTACTGTGTCTGAAGTTCACTGATGAAACAACATTTTTCCCTTTTCAGATTCCATCACTTGTGTCCAATGTCCTCCAGATTTTTGGTCCAACGTCCAAAGAGACACATGTGTGAAGAAGGAAACAGAGTTTCTGTCTTACAAAGAAATCATGGGAGCCCTGCTCACAGCTGCCTCTTTGTGTGGAGCATGCATGACTTGTGTCGTGGCCTGGATTTTCTTCAAATACAGAAAAACTCCAATTGTGAGAGCCAATAACTCTGAGCTGAGCTTCCTGCTGCTCTTCTCCCTGACCCTATGTTTCCTGTGCTCTCTCACCTTCATCGGACGTCCCTCTGAGTGGTCCTGCATGCTGCGCCACACTGCGTTCGGCATCACCTTTGTCCTCTGTATCTCTTGCATTCTGGGGAAGACTATAGTGGTGTTGATGGCCTTCAGAGCCACGCTTCCAGGCAGGAATGTCATGAAATGGTTCGGGCCTCGTCAGCAGAGACTCAGTGTCATAGGTTTTACTCTGATACAGGTTCTGATCTGTGTCATCTGGTTATCACAATCACCCCCATTTCCATTTAAAAACTTTAAAGATTTTAAAGCCAAAGTTATTATTGAGTGTGCCCTGGGCTCATCATTTGGTTTCTGGGCAGTTCTTGGATACATAGGCCTGTTGGCTCTGTTGTGTTTTGTGTTGGCGTTCTTGGCTCGTAAACTTCCTGATAACTTTAATGAAGCCAAACTCATCACCTTCAGCATGTTGATCTTCTGTGCAGTCTGGATCACTTTCATCCCAGCTTATGTCAGCTCTCCAGGAAAGTTTAGTGTGGCTGTTGAGATATTTGCTATTCTGGCATCAAGTTTTGGTCTCCTGTTTTGTATTTTTGTCCCAAAATGCTATATGATTTTAATAAAACCTGAAGCCAATACAAAAGGGAATATTATTAAGAAAAGGGAACCCCACAGATTTTAGTTTTTATTGTTTATGGAGTGAAAATATTACGTTCACATCCACATCCACTGTATGCAAAAAATACATTTTGTGTATATGTACAAGTGCTTGTATAGCTCTACATACGTACAAACATATTCCCTCACATGTTCATACATACACAATTTTGTTGAATGTTAAATATTTAAAATAAGTTGATCATAATAGTTTGCCATAATAAATAGATTGGGAAGAAGAAAATTGCATTGAAAAATGCATTATTCCCCACCCCTATGCGCATTTACAGTTGCATTGCATGATAAGTTCTGTAACTTTACAGTTTACAAGTTTGTTTCACAATGAAAATGGTGTGATAATTACTTTAAAATCACTATCCATGATGACACCGAGGTTGGTTACAGTCCCAACGCAACAACCTATATCGCAACAGGTCAAACATGCAGTGGAGAGTTAAGCCTCATTCATAAAGTTTCACCAGCGTTGTTTCTACTCTCATGTTCCAAGTGTCCTGTGATAAAACATCCACCTCTTTCTGTCTCCACCTGCGAGTGGTCACACATACACCGCGCCCACTGACACGACACAAATCTGCCTGATCCTAGAGCATTTGACCCGTCTGCCACAGGTCTCTAGTCAGGACCGACACAGCTAAGGCAGGGGCCGACAGGGCCGACGGGGCCGACGGGGCTGCTAACCTCCTCTACAGCTCGGCCCACAATGGCCCATTTACCCATCAGCCCACTGAGAAAATCCCTGTATGCCTGCTACACGTAGATAGATGATTTTCTATTGTATTTTACCAAACCAGACATTTCCATACCCAATATGATGCATTTTCCTCAAGAAATTGGTACAATTTCTGGATACAAATTAAATGTACAAAAAACTGAAATTCTCTTTTGCTGGCAACCCCATCCAAACATTAAAAAGACTCACCCATTTAAAACGGAATCCCTGAGATATTTAGGTGTGGTGCTCCATAGAGCCCAATCAACAATTATGGAGAAAATCATACTCCTATTTTAAGACCATTAAGAAACATCTTTAAAAATGTAATCTTATCCCAAACTTAAATCTAAGTCAAAGGATTGAAACAACATAAATTAATGTTTTGCCAAGATTTCTCCCGATTTCCATCCCCAACAAGCTGTTTGAAGAGTGAAAAAAACAAAAACAAAAAAACATGAAGTTCAATGTAAAGATATTGAGATTAATGTTGTGCCAGGGGTTCCTGTGCAGGGACATACAAACTAAACAAATTTGTTGAAATCTTAAACTGGTTGGCTTATGACTAATGTTTTGTACCAAATGGATCTGATCATAAATTAAGGGTTTGGATTCAAAAAGTATAAACGTGTTTTACTAGATTGTAAGAGACAATCAAATGAAAAGCTTTGATATGCTCAAAGAATCCTTTGGGTCGGAGAAACCAGACTTTTATAGGTTTTCACAAATAAGGAGAGTGTGGCCCTCTGATTGGGATGTTTTTCTAGGCTTACAAATGTGAGCTTTCAAGGGGAATAATATCTAAATCATAGCAATGCATTCTAATCTGGGCAAATACTCTACTAAATATATTAAAAACAAATGGGAAGGAGAGAGTGGTCTTGTTTTAACGGACAAACAGTGGGAAGATGTTTGTACATCCCTGTGGAAGATAGCAAAATCACATGTTTGGAGAGAGTTTTGTTGGAAGAACGTTTCAGGTTTTGGCTTAACACCATGTCAAAGTGCCCATTATTCACAGGGAGGTACAGACAGTTGGAAAGATTGTGGCAGCAAGGAGGCAAAACACTATCACGTCTTCTGGGAATGTCCTGTTGTTCAGAAGTTTTTTATTGAAATTAAGGATGGTCTGCAGACAGTTTTTGACCTTTTCCTTTCCACTAAATTTTGGAACTGTGTACCTGGACCTTAAATCTCCTGCCATGGACATAGTGAGTGGATATCTTTGGAATGTGCTTTTGGCAACAGGAAAAAAAGCCATTACAAAGAAATGGATGACGTAAAAACCCCCGACAACCAAGGACTGGACTGACTTAATAACAGGAATTAGACTCATGGAAATCATAACATTCAAACTTAATTTGGAAGAGGACAAATTTGACCTACTCTGGACTCGTTGGGACTTTTATTTGATCATTTATTGATTTCTGATGTTTTATTTTTTTCTTTTGAGGTTTGTTTGATGTCTACTGTTGTTTTTTGCTCTCTGTTCGTACTGTGTTCTTATGTATATTTTTTTTCTTTAAAAAGAAAAAAATGTTTCAATTTTTTTTATATATATTAGCGGAATTTATTTTTCAGGTTCTGTAGCATACAGAACAATATTGTAAAATTATATCTTATTTTCCCCATTTCCAATTATAATTCCAGAAATTAAATTTTTATATTGTATGCTTTCAGTGTTAAATTGATCCTTTATGACATCCCCTAGTTAAGTAGTTTTAAGTCAAAGCAGTCTGTAAGGGTACCATTAATATAAATTCTAGCAATTGCCTTGATCCTATAAGGTGGGAAGAGAAAAGTTTTTCCGATTATTTTTTATTCCATTTTCTGATGGGTTTTCTGTTGAATATATCTGTGTATGAATTAATTTACAAAATGATGTTTTACTGATTCAAAGTTATGTTTAAAGTCAGGTGACTGTGAAGTATATGTGAAGTATATATTTTATGGTCCGCTCTCCCTGTTCTTTTTTCTGTTTGGACTTTCCTCAAATATTCTTGTACAGGGATTCTATATGATTTAGTTCTGCCTCTTGGAGTTGTTTCTGCTGTTTTTTGGTTTGCCTGTTCTCTTCTTTCTTCCTTGCAGATGTATAGGAGATTAAATATCCTTTCAATTTGTTTTCTGCATGGTAAACCTTTGTCTATTTATAAAAAAATATATAAAAAAGCATACCTGTCATTAAAGGAGAAAACGTTGCATTTAATTCACACAAGCAATAAATAATAGCTTTGTGGGGAAAAAAACAAACAATCCCCTTATAATTTTAATTGATTAATTCCCTCCCCAAATCTTGACAAGATGATTTAAAGCACTTTGAATTACTTTGTGTACAAATTGTGCTCGACAAAACACCTGACTCCCAATTATTTTGTCCCGGATTCTTCCCAGAATGACTTATTTGACAGGAAATAAGTGGGTTGTAGCTTTCTTTTACAATGTTGCAGCTTGAGAGTTCCCTTTCATCAGATGTGGACAAAACGGAATAAATAAAGAAATGTTCTAAGCAGTTTCTAAAAAAATGTGCTAAATGCTTGTATGCTGCAGTTGAAATCATGTCTGTTAATGTATTGAAACCTTACTTATTCTTAATCTGGTGTAAAAAATCAAGCCCCGTCTGTTGTCACTATCACACATGTATCGTATAACACAGTGTTCATATATAACATATAATATTTTGCAGAGAAAAGGAATTTATTCAGTCATCATGTTCATTAAAGTGCAACTCAAAGCGCTGGGAAGGAAGTTAACTTGTTACGTTTTGGTTGTTTAATGTTTAATTAATGATGCGATATGATGTCTGTTTTTCCTCCTTTATCTTTTAGTGAATAATAATGCAATTTGTCCAATATGAGTTTAAGTACAATCTTATATTGCTACATAATTTATATTTGTTTCTGTTTTCACTGATTTAAATCTAAGATCTTGAGTGTTTGTGAGTGGATAGTACAATTCCGTCATTACAGCTTCAGTTGTTCCAAACAGTATAAATATGAGTGCAGGTGCTTTTCAACTCCACAGGATGTGAATGGTGTTCTGTGGGTCAGAGCTTTCAAACTAGATGGCGACCTCTCATAGGTGGCAGGAGCAGGGCTGGGCACTTCTGCAGCTGTTGTTGGTAGCCTCTTTCTCTCAGGGCAATGATCTCCTCTGCAGACATTTAGGGGATACTGACAAATTTCAATTGTCCAAAGACGGTGATATTATATTTGGAGCAATCTTCTCCTTTCATAGCAGCTGGGAAAACCAGGAAAACAGACAATTAAATTACTCTCAAAGCCCGTCGACTCTACAGTGCACAAGGTAAGATGTGAGGATGCTTGCAAATGTGTTTTATATATATACATGACCTATTAAATATAGCATAATTAAAAGCACTGCTCGATATGTTCATCAAGTATGTAAAATGTTTTTGTTATTATATATTTCTAATACAGATTGAACCTAAGAGGATTCCAATATGCCCAGTCAATGTTGTTTGCAATAGCAGAAATTAATAACAGCTCAGTCATTCTGCCAGGCTTATTGCTGGGCTATAGGATGTTTGATGCTTGTGGCTCTATTATTAGAGCAGTGAGAGGTGCATTTGCACTGGCCAATGGCAATGAAGAAATATGCCTGTCCTCCGTAAAATCACGCAGCAGAGCAGCCCAAGTTCAGGCCATTTTAGGAGAAACTTCATCCTCACTGTGCATTGGAATGGCAACAGTTCTTGGTCCCTTTCATTTGCCACTGGTAAGCTTAAATACATATTTGTGACATGCCAGATGTGGACATGTTTATTATGCCTGTGATGTTTGTTTCCAGATCAGCCACTTTGCCACTTGTGCTTGTCTGAGTGACAAAGTGAAATACCCCTCTTTCTTCAGAACTATACCCAGTGACTTCTACCAAAGCAGAGCCCTGGCCCAGCTGGTCAAGCACTTTGGTTGGACATGGGTGGGAGCCATCAGAACAAATGATGATTATGGCAATAACGGCATGGCCACTTTTACTGAAACGGCCCGTCAGCTGGGCATCTGTCTGGAGTACTCTGTGTCCTTCTTCAGAACTGACCAATGGGAAAAAATACAAATTATAATCAACACAATTAAACACTCTACTTCCAAAGTAATAGTCACATTTCTTGCACCTACTGAGCTTATGTTGCTTGTGAATGCATTATCTGTACATAATGTGACTGGTTACCAGTGGGTGGGCACAGAGGCCTGGATCTTTGATTCTAAAACTGCAGATTTGGACAAGCACCACATCCTGGATGGGGCAATAGGGTTGTCCATCCCAGAGGCTCATGTCAGTGGCATGGAGGAGTTTATGATGGATGTGAGACCACTCAACACGTCTGGTAATCAGTTATTTACTCAGTTTTGGGAAGCACTGTTCGACTGTGAATTTAATGCAGAAAACAGTCACAAACAATGCACAGGAAAGGAAGACTTGAGTGATGTGCACAACAGCTTCACTGACATGTCCTTGATGCCAATCTTTAACAATGTCTATAAGGGAGTGTATGCAGTGGCCCATACCCTGCATAAAATCCTCAAATGTAACAAATCCTGTCAAACTGATGTGGCTTTGGATCCTTACATGGTGAGTAGGGACACGCAATGAATATTATAATATTCTACAGTCAAAGAACCTCAATTTGTTGTTTTTTATTAGATATTGCAGCATTTGAAAAATATTCGTTTCCAAACAAAAGAAGGGGAAGAGGTGTATTTCAATGAGAAAGGTGACCCTGCTGCTAAATATGAAATCATAAACTGGCAGCCCGCTGCACAGGGCACAGTGGACTTTGTCACAGTGGGCTTCTATGATGCGTCTTTACCTGCAGACAGACAACTAAAACTACAACATGGATCTCTAATCTGGGCCCAGAATTCAAAGCAGGCGAGTAGTTTACTGTGGTCACAATATTATAGAGTGAGTTGTTAAACGACGGTTTGTGTAATCCAGGTGCCAACATCAGTTTGCAGCAAAACGTGTTCACCAGGAACACGTAAGGTTCTCCAGAAAGGAAAGCCAGTGTGTTGTTACGACTGTGTACACTGTGCAGAAGGAGAAATAAGCAACACTACAGGTCCTGCAGGTTTTGCTTTTGAAAACAGTTTTCAAAAGTCATATTTATCTCCACTTTACTGACTCCTTGTACTGTGTCTGAAGTTCACTGATGAAACAACATTTTTCCCTTTTCAGATTCCATCACTTGTGTCCAATGTCCTCCAGATTTTTGGTCCAACGTCCAAAGAGACACATGTGTGAAGAAGGAAACAGAGTTTCTGTCTTACAAAGAAATCATGGGAGCCCTGCTCACAGCTGCCTCTTTGTGTGGAGCATGCATGACTTGTGTCGTGGCCTGGATTTTCTTCAAATACAGAAAAACTCCAATTGTGAGAGCCAATAACTCTGAGCTGAGCTTCCTGCTGCTCTTCTCCCTGACCCTATGTTTCCTGTGCTCTCTCACCTTCATCGGACGTCCCTCTGAGTGGTCCTGCATGCTGCGCCACACTGCGTTCGGCATCACCTTTGTCCTCTGTATCTCTTGCATTCTGGGGAAGACTATAGTGGTGTTGATGGCCTTCAGAGCCACGCTTCCAGGCAGGAATGTCATGAAATGGTTCGGGCCTCGTCAGCAGAGACTCAGTGTCATAGGTTTTACTCTGATACAGGTTCTGATCTGTGTCATCTGGTTATCACAATCACCCCCATTTCCATTTAAAAACTTTAAAGATTTTAAAGCCAAAGTTCTTATTGAGTGTGCCCTGGGCTCATCATTTGGTTTCTGGGCAGTTCTTGGATACATAGGCCTGTTGGCTCTGTTGTGTTTTGTGTTGGCGTTCTTGGCTCGTAAACTTCCTGATAACTTTAATGAAGCCAAACTCATCACCTTCAGCATGTTGATCTTCTGTGCAGTCTGGATCACTTTCATCCCAGCTTATGTCAGCTCTCCAGGAAAGTTTAGTGTGGCTGTTGAGATATTTGCTATTCTGGCATCAAGTTTTGGTCTCCTGTTTTGTATTTTTGTCCCAAAATGCTATATGATTTTAATAAAACCTGAAGCCAATACAAAAGGGAATATTATTAAGAAAAGGGAACCCCACAGATTTTAGTTTTTATTGTTTATGGAGTGAAAATATTACGTTCACATCCACATCCACTGTATGCAAAAAATACATTTTGTGTATATGTACAAGTGCTTGTATAGCTCTACATACGTACAAACATATTCCCTCACATGTTCATACATACACAATTTTGTTGAATGTTAAATATTTAAAATAAGTTGATCATAATAGTTTGCCATAATAAATAGATTGGGAAGAAGAAAATTGCATTGAAAAATGCATTATTCCCCACCCCTATGCGCATTTACAGTTGCATTGCATGATAAGTTCTGTAACTTTACAGTTTACAAGTTTGTTTCACAATGAAAATGGTGTGATAATTACTTTAAAATCACTATCCATGATGACACCGAGGTTGGTTACAGTCCCAACGCAACAACCTATATCGCAACAGGTCAAACATGCAGTGGAGAGTTAAGCCTCATTCATAAAGTTTCACCAGCGTTGTTTCTACTCTCATGTTCCAAGTGTCCTGTGATAAAACATCCACCTCTTTCTGTCTCCACCTGCGAGTGGTCACACATACACCGCGCCCACTGACACGACACAAATCTGCCTGATCCTAGAGCATTTGACCCGTCTGCCACAGGTCTCTAGTCAGGACCGACACAGCTAAGGCAGGGGCCGACAGGGCCGACGGGGCCGACGGGGCTGCTAACCTCCTCTACAGCTCGGCCCACAATGGCCCATTTACCCATCAGCCCACTGAGAAAATCCCTGTATGCCTGCTACACGTAGATAGATGATTTTCTATTGTATTTTACCAAACCAGACATTTCCATACCCAATATGATGCATTTTCCTCAAGAAATTGGTACAATTTCTGGATACAAATTAAATGTACAAAAAACTGAAATTCTCTTTTGCTGGCAACCCCATCCAAACATTAAAAAGACTCACCCATTTAAAACGGAATCCCTGAGATATTTAGGTGTGGTGCTCCATAGAGCCCAATCAACAATTATGGAGAAAATCATACTCCTATTTTAAGACCATTAAGAAACATCTTTAAAAATGTAATCTTATCCCAAACTTAAATCTAAGTCAAAGGATTGAAACAACATAAATTAATGTTTTGCCAAGATTTCTCCCGATTTCCATCCCCAACAAGCTGTTTGAAGAGTGAAAAAAACAAAAACAAAAAAACATGAAGTTCAATGTAAAGATATTGAGATTAATGTTGTGCCAGGGGTTCCTGTGCAGGGACATACAAACTAAACAAATTTGTTGAAATCTTAAACTGGTTGGCTTATGACTAATGTTTTGTACCAAATGGATCTGATCATAAATTAAGGGTTTGGATTCAAAAAGTATAAACGTGTTTTACTAGATTGTAAGAGACAATCAAATGAAAAGCTTTGATATGCTCAAAGAATCCTTTGGGTCGGAGAAACCAGACTTTTATAGGTTTTCACAAATAAGGAGAGTGTGGCCCTCTGATTGGGATGTTTTTCTAGGCTTACAAATGTGAGCTTTCAAGGGGAATAATATCTAAATCATAGCAATGCATTCTAATCTGGGCAAATACTCTACTAAATATATTAAAAACAAATGGGAAGGAGAGAGTGGTCTTGTTTTAACGGACAAACAGTGGGAAGATGTTTGTACATCCCTGTGGAAGATAGCAAAATCACATGTTTGGAGAGAGTTTTGTTGGAAGAACGTTTCAGGTTTTGGCTTAACACCATGTCAAAGTGCCCATTATTCACAGGGAGGTACAGACAGTTGGAAAGATTGTGGCAGCAAGGAGGCAAAACACTATCACGTCTTCTGGGAATGTCCTGTTGTTCAGAAGTTTTTTATTGAAATTAAGGATGGTCTGCAGACAGTTTTTGACCTTTTCCTTTCCACTAAATTTTGGAACTGTGTACCTGGACCTTAAATCTCCTGCCATGGACATAGTGAGTGGATATCTTTGGAATGTGCTTTTGGCAACAGGAAAAAAAGCCATTACAAAGAAATGGATGACGTAAAAACCCCCGACAACCAAGGACTGGACTGACTTAATAACAGGAATTAGACTCATGGAAATCATAACATTCAAACTTAATTTGGAAGAGGACAAATTTGACCTACTCTGGACTCGTTGGGACTTTTATTTGATCATTTATTGATTTCTGATGTTTTATTTTTTTCTTTTGAGGTTTGTTTGATGTCTACTGTTGTTTTTTGCTCTCTGTTCGTACTGTGTTCTTATGTATATTTTTTTTCTTTAAAAAGAAAAAAATGTTTCAATTTTTTTTATATATATTAGCGGAATTTATTTTTCAGGTTCTGTAGCATACAGAACAATATTGTAAAATTATATCTTATTTTCCCCATTTCCAATTATAATTCCAGAAATTAAATTTTTATATTGTATGCTTTCAGTGTTAAATTGATCCTTTATGACATCCCCTAGTTAAGTAGTTTTAAGTCAAAGCAGTCTGTAAGGGTACCATTAATATAAATTCTAGCAATTGCCTTGATCCTATAAGGTGGGAAGAGAAAAGTTTTTCCGATTATTTTTTATTCCATTTTCTGATGGGTTTTCTGTTGAATATATCTGTGTATGAATTAATTTACAAAATGATGTTTTACTGATTCAAAGTTATGTTTAAAGTCAGGTGACTGTGAAGTATATGTGAAGTATATATTTTATGGTCCGCTCTCCCTGTTCTTTTTTCTGTTTGGACTTTCCTCAAATATTCTTGTACAGGGATTCTATATGATTTAGTTCTGCCTCTTGGAGTTGTTTCTGCTGTTTTTTGGTTTGCCTGTTCTCTTCTTTCTTCCTTGCAGATGTATAGGAGATTAAATATCCTTTCAATTTGTTTTCTGCATGGTAAACCTTTGTCTATTTATAAAAAAATATATAAAAAAGCATACCTGTCATTAAAGGAGAAAACGTTGCATTTAATTCACACAAGCAATAAATAATAGCTTTGTGGGGAAAAAAACAAACAATCCCCTTATAATTTTAATTGATTAATTCCCTCCCCAAATCTTGACAAGATGATTTAAAGCACTTTGAATTACTTTGTGTACAAATTGTGCTCGACAAAACACCTGACTCCCAATTATTTTGTCCCGGATTCTTCCCAGAATGACTTATTTGACAGGAAATAAGTGGGTTGTAGCTTTCTTTTACAATGTTGCAGCTTGAGAGTTCCCTTTCATCAGATGTGGACAAAACGGAATAAATAAAGAAATGTTCTAAGCAGTTTCTAAAAAAATGTGCTAAATGCTTGTATGCTGCAGTTGAAATCATGTCTGTTAATGTATTGAAACCTTACTTATTCTTAATCTGGTGTAAAAAATCAAGCCCCGTCTGTTGTCACTATCACACATGTATCGTATAACACAGTGTTCATATATAACATATAATATTTTGCAGAGAAAAGGAATTTATTCAGTCATCATGTTCATTAAAGTGCAACTCAAAGCGCTGGGAAGGAAGTTAACTTGTTACGTTTTGGTTGTTTAATGTTTAATTAATGATGCGATATGATGTCTGTTTTTCCTCCTTTATCTTTTAGTGAATAATAATGCAATTTGTCCAATATGAGTTTAAGTACAATCTTATATTGCTACATAATTTATATTTGTTTCTGTTTTCACTGATTTAAATCTAAGATCTTGAGTGTTTGTGAGTGGATAGTACAATTCCGTCATTACAGCTTCAGTTGTTCCAAACAGTATAAATATGAGTGCAGGTGCTTTTCAACTCCACAGGATGTGAATGGTGTTCTGTGGGTCAGAGCTTTCAAACTAGATGGCGACCTCTCATAGGTGGCAGGAGCAGGGCTGGGCACTTCTGCAGCTGTTGTTGGTAGCCTCTTTCTCTCAGGGCAATGATCTCCTCTGCAGACATTTAGGGGATACTGACAAATTTCAATTGTCCAAAGACGGTGATATTATATTTGGAGCAATCTTCTCCTTTCATAGCAGCTGGGAAAACCAGGAAAACAGACAATTAAATTACTCTCAAAGCCCGTCGACTCTACAGTGCACAAGGTAAGATGTGAGGATGCTTGCAAATGTGTTTTATATATATACATGACCTATTAAATATAGCATAATTAAAAGCACTGCTCGATATGTTCATCAAGTATGTAAAATGTTTTTGTTATTATATATTTCTAATACAGATTGAACCTAAGAGGATTCCAATATGCCCAGTCAATGTTGTTTGCAATAGCAGAAATTAATAACAGCTCAGTCATTCTGCCAGGCTTATTGCTGGGCTATAGGATGTTTGATGCTTGTGGCTCTATTATTAGAGCAGTGAGAGGTGCATTTGCACTGGCCAATGGCAATGAAGAAATATGCCTGTCCTCCGTAAAATCACGCAGCAGAGCAGCCCAAGTTCAGGCCATTTTAGGAGAAACTTCATCCTCACTGTGCATTGGAATGGCAACAGTTCTTGGTCCCTTTCATTTGCCACTGGTAAGCTTAAATACATATTTGTGACATGCCAGATGTGGACATGTTTATTATGCCTGTGATGTTTGTTTCCAGATCAGCCACTTTGCCACTTGTGCTTGTCTGAGTGACAAAGTGAAATACCCCTCTTTCTTCAGAACTATACCCAGTGACTTCTACCAAAGCAGAGCCCTGGCCCAGCTGGTCAAGCACTTTGGTTGGACATGGGTGGGAGCCATCAGAACAAATGATGATTATGGCAATAACGGCATGGCCACTTTTACTGAAACGGCCCGTCAGCTGGGCATCTGTCTGGAGTACTCTGTGTCCTTCTTCAGAACTGACCAATGGGAAAAAATACAAATTATAATCAACACAATTAAACACTCTACTTCCAAAGTAATAGTCACATTTCTTGCACCTACTGAGCTTATGTTGCTTGTGAATGCATTATCTGTACATAATGTGACTGGTTACCAGTGGGTGGGCACAGAGGCCTGGATCTTTGATTCTAAAACTGCAGATTTGGACAAGCACCACATCCTGGATGGGGCAATAGGGTTGTCCATCCCAGAGGCTCATGTCAGTGGCATGGAGGAGTTTATGATGGATGTGAGACCACTCAACACGTCTGGTAATCAGTTATTTACTCAGTTTTGGGAAGCACTGTTCGACTGTGAATTTAATGCAGAAAACAGTCACAAACAATGCACAGGAAAGGAAGACTTGAGTGATGTGCACAACAGCTTCACTGACATGTCCTTGATGCCAATCTTTAACAATGTCTATAAGGGAGTGTATGCAGTGGCCCATACCCTGCATAAAATCCTCAAATGTAACAAATCCTGTCAAACTGATGTGGCTTTGGATCCTTACATGGTGAGTAGGGACACGCAATGAATATTATAATATTCTACAGTCAAAGAACCTCAATTTGTTGTTTTTTATTAGATATTGCAGCATTTGAAAAATATTCGTTTCCAAACAAAAGAAGGGGAAGAGGTGTATTTCAATGAGAAAGGTGACCCTGCTGCTAAATATGAAATCATAAACTGGCAGCCCGCTGCACAGGGCACAGTGGACTTTGTCACAGTGGGCTTCTATGATGCGTCTTTACCTGCAGACAGACAACTAAAACTACAACATGGATCTCTAATCTGGGCCCAGAATTCAAAGCAGGCGAGTAGTTTACTGTGGTCACAACATTATAGAGTGAGTTGTTAAACAACGGTTTGTGTAATCCAGGTGCCAACATCAGTTTGCAGCAAAACGTGTTCACCAGGAACACGTAAGGTTCTCCAGAAAGGAAAGCCAGTGTGTTGTTACGACTGTGTACACTGTGCAGAAGGAGAAATAAGCAACACTACAGGTCCTGCAGGTTTTGCTTTTGAAAACAGTTTTCAAAAGTCATATTTATCTCCACTTTACTGACTCCTTGTACTGTGTCTGAAGTTCACTGATGAAACAACATTTTTCCATTTTCAGATTCCATCACTTGTGTCCAATGTCCTCCAGATTTTTGGTCCAACGTCCAAAGAGACACATGTGTGAAGAAGGAAACAGAGTTTCTGTCTTACAAAGAAATCATGGGAGCCCTGCTCACAGCTGCCTCTTTGTGTGGAGCATGCATGACTTGTGTCGTGGCCTGGATTTTCTTCAAATACAGAAAAACTCCAATTGTGAGAGCCAATAACTCTGAGCTGAGCTTCCTGCTGCTCTTCTCCCTGACCCTATGTTTCCTGTGCTCTCTCACCTTCATCGGACGTCCCTCTGAGTGGTCCTGCATGCTGCGCCACACTGCGTTCGGCATCACCTTTGTCCTCTGTATCTCTTGCGTTCTGGGGAAGACTATAGTGGTGTTGATGGCCTTCAGAGCCACACTTCCAGGCAGGAATGTCATGAAATGGTTCGGGCCTCGTCAGCAGAGACTCAGTGTCATAGGTTTTACTCTGATACAGGTGCTGATCTGTGTCATCTGGTTATCACAATCACCCCCATTTCCATTCAGAAATGTCAAACAGTTCACTTACAAAGTTATTATTGAGTGTAGCCTAGGGTCACCTATTGGTTTCTGGGCAGTTCTTGGATACATAGGCCTGTTGGCTCTGTTGTGTTTTGTGTTGGCGTTCTTGGCTCGTAAACTGCCCGATAACTTCAATGAGGCCAAGTTCATCACCTTCAGCATGTTGATCTTCTGTGCAGTCTGGATCACTTTCATCCCAGCTTATGTCAGCTCTCCGGGAAAGTTTAGTGTGGCCGTGGAGATATTTGCCATTTTGGCCTCAAGTTTTGGTCTACTGTTTTGTATTTTTGTCCCCAAGTGTTTTATTATTTTATTAAAACCAGAGAATAACACCAAAACGAACATAATGAGTAAGAGTAGAACACACATTAGAACAAATGATTAAAAATATATATATCTATTCTTCCTTCATGCATAACAGTGTAGCCAATTCCTAATTTCTAAACTAGGTGTTGCTTGTGTAACAGGCCAAAGTACATCCACTGCCAGGAATATAAAGGTGCCTTAGCCATTTTATACCCTGGGTATATTATTGTTCACAAATATGTGACAAATATGTGAAATGTATGTATTTTAATGTCTATGGTACACTCCTCTCCATTAGATTGTTATAAAGGAAATTATATCTACTGCAATGATTGCAACTGCCCTGATTCCACACAAACATCGACATAAACTCAATACATTTTTAATATTCTGGTTGAATAAAGTTCATGAAAAATTCTCAAATATTTAGTCGACTCATTTATAGCAAACATACACACACACACACACACAAACACTCACGCATTTTGGTCCCCACAAAAATGTGGTGGTCCCCACAAGGTGATAAAGACAAACACACACACACACACACAGACACAGACACACACACACAGACACAGACACAGACACAGACACAGACACAGACACAGACACACACACACACACACACATGTATATATATATATATATATATATATATATATATATATACAGATAGACAGATAGATAGATAGATATAGTCTGGCCTTTCTTTCTTTACTCCCCTGGGTATAGTTTAGACTAGCGCAGAGTTTACCCTACTTAAGGGATATTCTGGGGTCCATGGTCAAAATATCAAATTTATCCATCCATCCATCCATCTTCTGCCGCTTTATCCGGGGCCGGGTCGCGGGGGCAGCAGTCTGAGCAGGGACTCCCAGACTTCCTTCTCCCCAGACACTTCCTCTAACTCCTCCGGGGGGATCCCGAGGCGTTCCCAGGCCAGCCGAGAGACATAGTCTCTCCAGCGTGTCCTGGGTCTTCCCCGGGGCCTCTTCCCGGTGGGACATGCCTGAATTAAATTAAATTAACTTAAATTAAAGATAAGCAAAAACATACAGGGCTGAAAACAAAAAAGAGTTGTTATTTCATTTTCTGTTTCTGTTTTGGTCAAAGGGTAGAAAGTCTCCTCTGTGGCAAAAATATGTTGATGCTAAACTATAAACTGTATTGGAAAGCCCCAATGCTGTTCTAAACACCACTCTGGTTGAAGCAATAACAGCGGCAAGAATAGTAAAATGAGGAGAATTGTTTCTAAAAGTAGTTACAGGAGCAGTCTATGTAGGTGGAGCCGCAGTGTAGCAGGGGTAGTGGCGTGGGGCAGGAGTAGTGGCGTGGGGCAGGAGTAGTGGCGTGGGGCAGGAGTAGTGGCGTGGGGCAGGAGTAGTGGTGTGGGGCAGGAGTAGTGGCGTGGGGCAGGAGTAGTGGCGTGGGGCAGGGGTAGTGGCATGGGGCAGGGGTAGTGGCGTGGGGCAGGAGTAGTGGCGTGGGGCAGGGGTAGTGGCGTGGGGCAGGGGTAGTGGCGTGGGGCAGGGGTAGTGGCGTGGGGCAAGAGTAGTGGCGTGGGGCAGGAGTAGTGGCGTGGGGCAGGAGTAGTGGCGTGGGGCAGGGGTAGTGGCGTGGGGCAGGAGTAGTGGCGTGGGGCAGGAGTAGTGGCGTGGGGCAGGAGTAGTGGCGTGGGGCAGGAGTAGTGGCGTGGGGCAGGAGTAGTGGCGTGGGGCAGGGGTAGTGGCGTGGGGCAGGAGTAGTGGCGTGGGGCAGGGGTAGTGGCGTGGGGCAGGAGTAGTGGCGTGGGGCAGGAGTAGTGGCGTGGGGCAGGAGTAGTGGCGTGGGGCAGGAGTAGTGGCGTGGGGCAGGGGTAGTGGCGTGGGGCAGGAGTAGTGGCGTGGGGCAGGAGTAGTGGCGTGGGGCAGGAGTAGTGGCGTGGGGCAGGGGTAGTGGCGTGGGGCAGGAGTAGTGGCGTGGGGCAGGAGTAGTGGCGTGGGGCAGGGGTAGTGGCGTGGGGCAGGAGTAGTGGCGTGGGGCAGGAGTAGTGGCGTGGGGCAGGAGTAGTGGCGTGGGGCAGGAGTAGTGGCGTGGGGCAGGAGTAGTGGCGTGGGGCAGGAGTAGTGGCGTGGGGCAGGAGTAGTGGCGTGGGGCAGGAGTAGTGGCGTGGGGCAGGAGTAGTGGCGTGGGGCAGGGGTAGTGGCGTGGGGCAGGAGTAGTGGCGTGGGGCAGGGGTAGTGGCGTGGGGCAGGGGTCACGGCTGGTGCAAGAATGTCACAAAATGATGTACTTTGCCAAATTGGACTGGTCCCCACAGTAAAAGTCCACTTTGTAAGTTTTTTCGTAATCTATATGGGTAAAAGTCAACTGCTGTTGTGATTTTGGGCAATACAAAAATAAATTGAATTAAATTTAATTGAAAAAAGGAAATCTAAATATATTTATTTTTTAATTACTATTACTATTGATTTACTTGAACACTAAAACAAACAAATCCCTCTTATTTCACTTCTGTTTTCTGTATTTTGCAAAAAAAATACAAAATTAAAACCTCATTATTGGTTTTTCAATACTGAATTCTGAAAGAAAAATCCAATACCCATAATACCCAGATTTTCTTGAACCAGGCTTTCACGGTTTAAAAGGATCAATAAAATCTAGTCTAGTACCAATTAAAAGATAATAGTTGCATCAAAATATGAAAGTAGTCGGATCATGTTCCGGTTCAAAAAAAGTCCTGTTGCACTTTTACCATTCCACTATTGTTACTTTTGAGTGAATATTTTACTTGTTTCATCTCAATGCTCTCCCATGTAGGCATCACAGGCTCTGCAATGCTATTTCTGGAATAAACAAAGATGAACAAATTATTTTTGTCTGGCAACTTTCTTTATACAACGAAAAACAAATACATAAGCTATAAATACAACAAATAGTATATATATAGTAGTTTTGATTCCTATTAATTCTTATGCAATTTATTGGTGTAAAAACAAATGCATGCTTAACGTATACTCCTCTTGCCCTCCTGGGATGACCTTTCACCTGACAGGTCTCTACAGCCTGCTGCACCTTTATAAATAGTGTAGTTGCTGGAGGATCTACAGCTAAAGCTATGTTAGCATCAGTGTTTTTGCTATTAGCTGTGTGGATACACGGAGGAGACTCGGTGTGCCAGCTGCACAGTTCTGTGCAGGTACCGGAGCTAGCCCAGAATGGGGACCTGAACATTGGGGGCATTTTTTCATTTAGAACAGGGCAAGACTATGTTGTTGACACATTTCAAAGGGTGCCAACATTTAGAAAATGCAAAAAGTATGTTCAAATTATTATTATTATTATTGTTTGTTAGATTAAAATGTGATAGCCCTACAGATATACTGAAGTTTTTGATGTTTGATTGTTTTGGCAGTCCACGTATTTAGTAGAGGATGCATTATTTTATTTCTGCTCTGGTTTGGTTTTGGATTAAATGTTTGATCATAGCTTAGTCCATGTTTAGACCTGGTGCTGATTTGAGCAAGTTTAGGCCAGGTTTGATCCTTGTTTACTTTTTACCTTGTTTTTGTTGCTAATTTTTTTGCTTCTCGCTTCTTTCTTTTTTTTTTTAAGCAAGATTTAGTCCAAACGTTTAGATAATGAGAACTTTCTTCTGTTCATTTCAGCTTCAATTTCCGCGAATTTAAATTTGCTCAAACAATGATTTTTGCAATTAACGAGATCAACCAAGATCGAAGCATTCTCCCTAATGTCACATTGGGCTGGAGGATATATGACAACTGTGGCACTATGGACATACTTAGGGCTGGGCTGGCATTGGTAAGTGGACTAAGGCAAGAAATTCAGGATGGCAATTGTACCAAAAGAGAGACAGTGCAAGCCATTTTGGGCCATTCTGGATCCACTCCGATAATTCCATTTGCCCAAGTTGTAGGAAGATTCAATATACCTGTTGTGAGTAGATACATTTATACATAAGTCATTTTGCTTATACTGTTGAGATATATGACCCCCCCTCTACTGTTTCTGTTTTAGATCAGCCACTTTGCCACATGTGCCTGCCTCACCAATCGCAGAATGTTCCCCACTTTTTACAGAACCATTCCCAGTGACTATTACCAAAGCGCTGCAATAGCCAAGCTCATAAAGCACTTTGGTTGGACTTGGATAGGTGTAATAGCTGTGAACAACTACTACGGTCTCAATGGCGTTGCCTCTTTTGTTCAGTCTGCACAAGAATACGAAATATGCATCGAGTACTCCGAAGCCTTTTCATCCTCTGGTCCACCTGAGCAATTGCAAAAAATTGTTGAAGTGATAAAGCGTGCGACTTCTAGAGTGATTTTGGCTTTTATGTCTCATCGAGAAATCAATATTCTGGCTGCAGAGATTTATAAGCGAAATATGACCGGGTTTCAGTGGGTTGGGAGTGATGCATGGATCACAGACTACTCTCTGGCTGATAGTGAAGGACATGGCATCCTTGTTGGTTCTCTGGGCTTTGTCGTCAGCAAAACACATATTCCTGGATTAGAGGATCACCTGAGAAGACTCCACCCATCACAGTTCCCCAACAGCCAATTTGTCAGGGACTTTTGGGAGAGCGTGTTTGACTGCTCACTGGTCAATTCTTTAAACGCAAAAAGAAAACCATGCACTGGAACAGAGAGCTTGCAAAATGTTGACATTGATTTCACTGATGTATCCGAGTTAAGATTTGAGACTAATGTGTATAAGTCTCTGTACGCAGTAGCACATGCACTTGATGACCTGTTAAAATGTGAAGAGGGTAAAGGGCCCTTTGCCAATGGGAGTTGTGCTGAAATGCAAAACATCCAGCCATCGCAGGTAAGGAAAGTGGCCCAATCAACACAATGTGTTTTCAAACCTTACAAAACATACAGTCTTTTCAGGTGATATTTAACAGCCCTATATCTCATGTAATTTATAGGTGCTGCACTACCTAGACAATGTAGATTTTACCACCAGAGAAGGACAACGAGTGTATTTTGACAGTTATGGAGATTCACCTGCAAGATATGAACTGGTCAATTTGCAAACTACATCTAAAGGCACTTTGGAGGCTATTACAGTTGGGATATTTGATGCATCATTTCCAGAAAGCCAACAATTCATTATAAATAACGAATCACTGATGTGGGGCAATAATTCAATGGTAAATAGAAACAATATTTCAAAAGAAAAGCACCCATGTATTCATCATACTTGTTTATTGGTTTACAGTTGGTACCAGTTTCAGTGTGCAGTGCCAGCTGTGACCCGGGGACTCAGAAGGTGCTGATCAAAGGCAAGCCGGTCTGCTGTTACCATTGTATTCGCTGTCCAGCAGGAGAGATTACTAACACTACAGGTACATTTATATTGGAAACCATTTCATTACCACAGGTGAATCTTGAGTTGTGAATTAAACATCTATTTTAAATGCATTTTGCACACATTATTTGTTTTCCAGATGCATTGCAGTGCCTAAAATGTCCCAGTGAATTCTGGTCCAATGAACAGCGAGACACATGTGTCCCTAAAGTGGTAGAGTTTTTAGCCTACACTGAACTCCTGGGTTACCTCTTGGTCCTGTTTTCATTAATAGGATGGTTTCTGACTATGATCACGACACTTATCTTCTACTGTCACAAAGAAACGCCACTGGTCAGAGCCAATAACTCTGAGCTGAGCTTCCTGCTGCTCTTCTCCCTGACCCTATGTTTCCTGTGCTCTCTCACCTTCATCGGACGTCCCTCTGAGTGGTCCTGCATGCTGCGCCACACTGCGTTCGGCATCACCTTTGTCCTCTGTATCTCTTGCGTTCTGGGGAAGACTATAGTGGTGTTGATGGCCTTCAGAGCCACACTTCCAGGCAGTAATGTCATGAAATGGTTTGGGCCTCTTCAGCAGAGACTCAGTGTTTTTGGAGCTACTCTAATCCAGGTCCTCATCTGTATCCTATGGTTAACAATAAACCCTCCTTTTCCAAATAAGAACATGTTGTATTATAAAAATAAAATCATTTTAGAGTGTAGCCTAGGGTCACCTATTGGTTTCTGGGCAGTTCTTGGATACATAGGCCTGTTGGCTCTGTTGTGTTTTGTGTTGGCGTTCTTGGCTCGTAAACTTCCTGATAATTTTAATGAGGCCAAACTCATCACCTTCAGCATGTTGATCTTCTGTGCAGTCTGGATCACTTTCATCCCAGCTTATGTCAGCTCTCCAGGAAAGTTCACTGTTGCTGTTGAGGTATTTTCTATTCTGGCCTCTAGTTATGGTCTATTATTTTGTATTTTTATGCCAAAAGTGTTTATAATTTTGTTTCAACCAGACAAGAATACAAAGAAGCACATCATGGGAAAGACTCAGAATTACATTCAATATTAACAATTTGTTTAATGTATAAACTGTCATTAAAATAAAACCTAATTTTATGATCATCTAATATTACAAGTGTGAATGACTACTTTCACCCGTATATTTATTAATTATTAGATATAAAATGTATTTATTATCAAATGGCACAGCACTTTACAGACACCAAAAACATAAAACATTATATGATTATAAACCTGTATTTGACAATAATAATTGTAGTAAAAATTACATCTGATTTCAATGAAATACGTAATATGTATATTCACATTATTCACATTATTTGCAATACAATAATATGGTATGTAATTAAATAGTTACTATATTAACTGTTCAAATATAAAGGTTAATACAGAAAAATTGGAGTTTGTATAACAAATTTAAAGTTTATGCCTAGCAAACCATTAACTAATTTACACTCATTGTTATGATCAACTTTAAATTCTTGAAATCATTAGAGCTCATGATCTTCCATCAAAACAACAGCACAAAACAAGAGCTATGAGTTATGACATGTTTGGCAAACCCACTAGGGCTGTCCATGTCCCTGAGGGAGGCAGCTCTGGGACTCTATATTGCAACAGTTACTTTATTTTCAGCTCAACAATGCCAACAGCAGGTGGCATGTGGCCTGGAGCAGAATAAGAGCCTGTATTTACACCAGTCTCTGTCATAACACGAGCTTGTTATGTAGTGAAGTCTCTGGAGTTTTGTACAAAAGAGGTCAGTGTTGAGGGTCCAATTATTTGTTACTTTATAATTTTATTTTATTCCAATAATAGTTTTCAGTTTATGTGCTTTGAAGGGACAAACTGCAAAATTATTAAATTCAACATTTTGAAGTATTTTTTTTCACATTTGTCTAAATGAAAGGAAGGGAAAATATAATCCAATCCACTTTATTTATACAAAGAAGTCCTGTCCATCCTGGTTTAAAGTCATGTCTTCGGTACCATTGAGCTGGAGCTGACCCTCGGTCAAGTACAATGACTATGGGAGCCAGGACGTGCCTGAAAAAGATATTCTGAATCTCTGTGGGACTCAAATAAAGATCAATTAATCTACTGAAGGGCCAGTCCATTCAAAACTTTAAAAACAAACATTAACATCTTAAAATAAACTCTAAAATGAACTGCAAGCCAGTGAAAAAAAAATCGGGGTGGTGTGCTCTCGTTTTTGCTTCCGATTAAAGAATCAGAATCAGAACACAGTTTGCAACATAAAACAGTGAATGATAAAAAAATATAATAATAATAATAACAACATTTATAGAGTCAAATATGGCAGGCATAAATTAATCATTTACTAATAAAATAAGGCAAAAAATAAACTTGTCTTCGTATGTACACAGATATTTCCAAAATCATTTACAGATGGTGCAGGAAGTGAACAGTGCGTGAATAGTATTTGTAAAAAAATTGTTAAAGTGACAGGTGTTAAGTGTTTATGAGTGCAACGGCAGAGGGAAAGAACCTGTTCTTGTGCTGCTGGGCCTTCTTGATGAAGGAGCTGATGGTGGGATCCCACCTGAGGTCATGAGTGATGGTGGTGCAGAGGAAGTGGAAGGAGACACACAAAGTTGCAGGCCAACCAAGCTTTGATGTCACGAAAGTACTCAAGCATTTATTGCTTGTTTGTTCTCCAAACCTACAAATTAGAAAAATAACCCTAAAATTAAAAAGTATAATAGGCCTTATATATATATTCAGCCTTTTTTCATTTTCTTTTTTACTATAAGCCCCTAAATCATTTTTGCTGTGACATTTGCACCAGCTTTTGATTTTTCTCTGTGCGGAGCTTGTTTAAATCAAACCACAGACACCAAAACTACAGAGTCTCAGCTTTGCAAAGAGTCCAGTCAATTGTTCAGGAAGGGTTCAGGAATTGGGAGAATTTTTAGTCAGGTGTTTCTGGGAAAATCTGTTGTAATGATGAGGAGTTTTAACTCAATCAAATCATTTGCAAGGGGGTCAGGGCTCCCTGAAAGGTAAATAATATACTGTAAACCATTTCCAGATTTAAAAACAGAAAAGTGCACCGTACAAAACTATTTTGCTAAAACTATTTTGCTCAGGCCCCTTGAGTCAATACTTTGTAGAACAAAGTGTCAGCTTTTGTCTCTACCAACTTTGCTCACTGACAGAACAACATTTTTGTCCATTCTTCTTTGCAAAACATCAGTTCAGTCAGATTTGATGGAGAGCGTTTGTGAACAGCAGTTTTCAGATTTTGCCACAGAATCTAGATTAGATTTAGGTCTGGGCTTTGACTGGTCCATTCTACCACATGAATATGTTTTGTTTAAACCTTTCTATTGTAGCTCTAGCTTTATGTTGAAGGTTGTCGTTCTGTTGAAGATGAACCTCTGCCCCGCCTCAAGTCTTTTGCGGAGGCCAACAGGTTTCCCTCCAAGAGTGCCCTGTATTTGGCTCCATCCATATTCCCATAAGATAAGATAAGTTGTTCCTTTATTGTCCCACATGGGGAAATTTCATTGCTGCAACGCAGGTAGATACAGAGGTAGATACAGATATATAAACTCTGAGAAGTTTCCCTGTCCCTGGCTTTCTTCTGGCCATTCTTCCATAAAGGCCAGATTTTGGACTTGGCTTTCATCCTACATCTGTTCTTAATGTTGAATGAATTATTTGTTCTCATATAAAATAATAAATTAAATTAGACTGTTTTCTTGCCAACATTATCTTAACAAACTTCTGTGGCCTTCAAAGAACAGCTGTATTATTACTGAGATTCGATTACTCGCAGGAGGGCTCTATTTAATCATTAGATCAACATTCATTCCTTCAGCAATCATCAGGAACTATTAACATGTTCTAAAATGTGACGTTTACCTGTTAATAAATCACTACAGAAATGTTGTAGACAACAGTACTTTTCATCAGCACCACAACAAATCCATCTTCAATAAATTGATCCAACAATATCATCTAATGCAAAGTAGACAGTGTCATGAAATATGGGAACAGCCTAACATTCCTTAATATCAATTGTTTCAAAATTTGCATGTACAATATTTCAACACATGCTCAATGTTGTATTTATTTCCCCCATGGACATTAAAAGCCCTTTGTTTACCTGTCATAGAGCATATAAGATGGGAGGGTTGCTTGTATTGTGGGTGTGACGATGGGGTGGTGGGTTCTGCTCTCCCTGGTTCAGCTGGTCCACAGGGGCTCTTGTCTCTGCCAGTCGTTGGGTCAGATCCAGCCTCCAGAACTGTCCCAGACTGGAGACATCTTACTTGGAGGCATTTTTACCTTTCGAACTGAATACAGGGGTAGTGTTTCCTTGTTCACTGCCAAACCGACTGCTCCTACATGCCTGAAGTATTTATCCTTGTGTGCTATTGGTTCTGACGTGTTCTTCTTTTCTAATCTTGTATCTTTCTCTTTACAGCCTGAATGTGCGAGAATTCAAATTTGCTATGACAATGATTTTTGCAATTGATGAAATAAACAAGAATCCCGGTCTTTTGCCACATCACACCATAGGCTACAAGATCTATAACACCTGCGGCATGTCCAATATAGTTATGTCTGCCATAGTTGTGGCCAATGGTCAGGAAGAGCTGCTGAATGAGACCCCCTGCTCTGGGCCTAGCAATGCTGTGGCAGTGCTGGGGCACTCTGGCTCTGCTCCAACCATGGCATTTGCTCGTGTTATTGGGAGGTTTCAGGTCCCAGTGGTAAGTGCACTACTAAATGTGTCATACAAATATGACAGTACGTTATATATGTAAAAAATATTTTTTAACAAAATGTTTTATTATCAAGCAGCTCTATCGGAGAATATCAGTCAAATGTAAATAATGTTGTGCAGACGATATACATTTGGTCTTTTTTGCTCACGCAGGCATAGCATGGAGTTTTCAACAAAATATTTGATTTACTTGATTTACTTGTTTGATGGAACGTCTAGACATAGAGTATATACCATTATAATTTGTATGCAGTTTCCAATAAATAACAACCTTATCTCATGTATACTATGTGACATAAGTCCCTGGCTCTACATTGTAATTGTGTTTCCTCCACACAGATCAGCCACTTTGCGACCTGTGCTTGTCTGAGTGACAGAGAGGAGTTCCCATCCTTCTTCAGGACTATTCCTAGTGACCACCATCAGAGCAGAGCGCTGGCCAAACTAGTGAAGCGCTTTGGCTGGACATGGGTTGGGGCCATAAGCAACCGCAATGATTATGGCATCAATGGCATTGAAGCTTTTATACAGGCTGCACTGGAAGAGGGAGTTTGCATTGAGTACTATGAAGCATTTGAGCAGAGTGAGCCAGTTAGTGTTTTAGCCAAAGTGGTCGAAACAGTCAAGCGTTCAACCTCAAAAGTCATTGTGGCTTTCATGTCTAACAGGGAGGTTAAGGTCCTGGCTGCAGAGCTTTCTAAGAATAACATTACAGGGCTACAGTGGGTTGGAAGTGATGCTTGGATCACAGATTCTTCTCTGAGTGACAGTGAAGGCCGTGATATCCTGGTTGGTACTCTAGGATTTGTTGTGAGCAGAGCAAACATCCCTGGTTTGAAGGAGCACCTCAGACGACTCCATCCCTCTCAATTTCCTAAGAGTCAATTTGTTGAGCATTTCTGGGAATATTTATTCGAATGTTCTCTAGCCAATTCAACAAATACAGCAAGAAAGCCATGCACTGGAATGGAGAGCCTGCAAAAGGTGGACACGTATTTCACAGATGTTTCTGAGCTAAGATTTGAGAATAATGTGTACAAGTCTGTGTATGCAGTGGCACATGCACTCCATGCATTGATTAGTAAGGGGAGGAACTCAAGTTCCAACAATAGTGAACCCATAGAACCATGGCAGGTGAGAGAGTAATGCTAAACTATTCTAAGCATGTTCTGATTATTAGAGAAGATAAGCTATGTTTGGACACTAATATGTATTTATTTTCATTTTGGACAGGTACTGCAATATTTACAAAAGGTGGATTTCATGACAGGTCAAGGGGAGAGGGTGACCTTTGACGAGAATGGTGATATATTTGCACAATATGAACTTATTAATATCCAAAGTATAACTTCAAGCACAATACATACCACCACAGTGGGCCTCTATGATCCCACTCTGACCGATGGCCATCAAGTAAAAATGACCAGCACTAAAGTGATTTGGGGAGGAGGAAGATATCTGGTACACATTTACATTGACCTGTTTGGATATTTGTGGATTAGCGGTCACTATGTCATTCTGAAAAATATTTTTATAAACTAAACTGGACAATTCTGTGCACCAGGTGCCAGTGTCTGTATGCAGTGAGAGCTGTCCCACAGGAAAAAGAAAGGTTTTTTACAAAACCAAGCCAGTGTGCTGCTTTGACTGCATCCCATGTGGAGAAGCAGAAATCAGTAATACTACAGGTTTGAAAACTATTATTTTTTTCAGTGCATAACAAAGGTTTGTTGTATTTGAAGTCTAATAAAATGTAGCAGTAGGGCAACAGCGGCTTTAGTGTATACTGTTGTTGTGTCTTTGGGCACTTCACCAACCTTGTCTCTGATGTTGCAGTATAATGGTGAATGAATGCATGTGAATGAAAAAGTACAGAATTACCCCATGGCTACAATCCAGCATGTACCGTAGTAACAAAGGAAAGAACAAAGTCTACACTGCTAAATTAGCCTACGCCTGAAACTTCACTTGTGGTGCACGATAATACATTTTCGGGGGCTAAATAAACAGTGCAGACTTCCTTCTTTTCTTTCGTTACTATATAGTATTTGTGGTCTAGTACACTACTTATTTTGGGGATATGCGTGTCCCTCCTTTAAATATCTACAATGCACTGTCTGGACCAAAAACATAAATACAACAACAACAATGGCAATAATAATACAAATATTAATAATGTATCAAATAAAATATAGTATTTTTTATTGAAATTATAAACATGTCTTATTGAACAGATAATTGACAATACAATTTAAACATTGGTTATAATATTGATTTTGTTTGTTTTGTTACAGACTCTTTGGATTGCTTTACATGCCCCATTGAATACTGGCCCAACGCAAATCAGGACAAATGCATATTGAAAGAAATTGAATTCTTATCATTTTCTGAAATAATGGGAATTGTATTAACATGTTTCTGTTTTATCGGAATACTTTTGACATGTCTAGTTTGTTTAGTGTTCTTTCAGCACAGAAAAACTCCAATTGTGAGAGCCAATAACTCTGAGCTGAGCTTCCTGCTGCTCTTCTCCCTGACCCTATGTTTCCTGTGCTCTCTCACCTTCATCGGACGTCCCTCTGAGTGGTCCTGCATGCTGCGCCACACTGCGTTCGGCATCACCTTTGTCCTCTGTATCTCTTGCGTTCTGGGGAAGACTATAGTGGTGTTGATGGCCTTCAGAGCCACACTTCCAGGCAGTAATGTCATGAAATGGTTTGGGCCTCTTCAGCAGAGACTCAGTGTTTTTGGAGCTACTCTAATCCAGGTCCTCATCTGTATCCTATGGTTAACAATAAACCCTCCTTTTCCAAATAAGAACATGTTGTATTATAAAAATAAAATCATTTTAGAGTGTAGCCTAGGGTCACCTATTGGTTTCTGGGCAGTTCTTGGATACATAGGCCTGTTGGCTCTGTTGTGTTTTGTGTTGGCGTTCTTGGCTCGTAAACTTCCTGATAACTTCAATGAGGCCAAGTTCATCACCTTCAGCATGTTGATCTTCTGTGCAGTCTGGATCACTTTCATCCCAGCTTATGTCAGCTCTCCAGGAAAGTTCACTGTTGCTGTGGAGATATTTGCTATTCTGGCCTCTAGTTATGGTCTACTACTGTGTATATTTGTACCAAAAGTTGTTATAATTTTATTTAATTCTGAGAAAAACACTAAAAGGCACATCATGGGAAAGACTCAAAAGGACATTCACTATTAACAATATGTATTTTGTATTAAGGAACATTGATTTTGCAATTTCATACACAAAAGTGCAAAAGTATATTCTTTAGCCTAATGATTTTAAGTTGTAATAAAGAACCAATCGGATCAATGATTTCTGTCTGTATTTAGCTTGCTAACACATACATAAACTCATATCTGTTTAAGTTAATTATGTGTCACCAAATTGCAATTTCGGCATGATTTTGTTTTGTTCCAACAAATTATCAAAATGCATTCAATCTTCCTTGACCCCAACCGACTTTGATGTGAAACACTGAGTCCCTGTGTCCTTGTTGCTGAACAAGGATGGAGACAATCAAAACAAATGTGGACCGTCAGTCATTCTTGAGGAAAAATTTGTCTCAGGTGTATTTACCTTGAGTTACAAATATTTTTCTTGCGCATGGGTGGAACAGGGTTGAACTGCATTGTCTTTCACACCTGCGTTACAATTTAGAAACTATAAAACCCAGCGGTGCTGTGAGAGTGACGGTGCCAAAGGCGAGTCTCTGAGATGACAGCATTAGTTTTAGCCGTTTTATTGTTAGCGTGGACGCTGCCATGTGGTCTCTGGTTCAAACCACCTGAGCACTCAAACTCTGAAGAGATTCTTGGCATACTTACCGATCGGTTTGTTCAAGACCACACATATGTGACACCGGCAATGTGAGTATAGTCTGGTAATGATTGTCTGATATTCGCATTTGCTTGGATTGTCTTTGTATAATTGTCAAATTTGGCTACTCGCAGATTTGGTTAAGTTAGCTTAAAAAATAACTAGTTAGTCTTTAGGGAACTGCTAATTTCAACAATTCACAATCATTTGGCTGGCAGACTAGAAAATGAAGACTGTTTAAATTCAAAGTGTGTGCCAGGTTAAGTATGATAATGTGAATGTCAAATGAGATGTTGATGCAAACTCATCCCTGTAATTTGAACACTTTCATGTTTTTGTCATTCAGATCTCCTTATGTGAGTGTTGTCTTGGGGGATACTAATGTGATGCATGGAATGTACAACACAACTGGAAGATACATGCCAAAGAGTCATCAGAAAATGCTGTTGAATATATGTATGTGTACTTTTAACAAAACACATATGTTCACATATTTTGCGTGTTGGACTAAGACAATAGACGTAAGTTAGTGATTTCAAATTTTCACTTTGTGATTCATCGTAATAATCCTAACCCTTTGTGTGTGTGTGTGTGTGTGTGTGTGTGTGTGTGTGTGTGTGTGTGTTTCAACAGAATTTCAAATGTGTTTGTGACATTTCACTTGATGCTAAACATTTGTTGCTGTACAAGATTCCATGCATAAATCCCTTTTCCATGATCTGTCACTGCTATAAGGACCTTATTTATGCACTAAATAGTCTGTGGATCTGCAATGTCCAGGTTCGTCCTTCATTTTCTTATTCTTCACAAAATGCCAGTGTCTCTAAAATTACTGCTTATTTGTTAAAATAAAGCTTGTCATTTTATATTCATGTATATGTCATACTACAGATCTTACCTGTCCTTTGTGGAATACAACAAGATAAGTTTAAAGGTGGATTTGATTACTATGAACGTCTGTGAACATATCCAATAATAATAATTATTATTATTATTATTAAAATGTTCTTTTTTCCTACAGGCTTGTATTGCAAATGGAATACAGTAATAATGGTCGTACTTCTTGAAATCTACATGCAACATTTCAGAGCTACTCCAACCACAATTATTTATGGTCAATTTTTTGCAATGTATTTTTTTTATTCTTTGTTAGTCATAACGCTGCTCATAAGGAACAATATTGTAATTTTGGTTATTGTTATTAGTGCAAATAATAGTGTAACCTTTGTGCCAAAATATGTGCATGTTGTCTCAAAATTAAGTTGTTCTCCATTGTTTTTAATGTTGGGAATGAGTTTTAGTTGGTCAGCGTTGAACTATTTGCTTTCCATCTATCTAAAACAATTCCTGTCTATGCATTTGCCTATGCATTTGTTTGTAAAATACTTTGAACCTACTGTATATTACACACAAGGGTTAATATTAATGTTAATCCGAATGGAATGGCAGAAAAGAAAAGTATCAGAGGTTTGTATATGGTTTCACATGTATGTCAACAATGCTAGATGTTTTGCTAAATGTGTAGTGATTGTACACCATAGGCCTGATGTAGACATGTGATATTATATATATACCATATTTTCCGGACTACAAGTCGCACCGGAGTATAAGCCATGGCAGCCAAAAAATGCATAATAGAGAAAAAAATTCCACTGGAGTATGAAATAAGGTTGCAAGTGTGAAAATAACAAATAATATCACATATAGATCCAGAGTATACGTATATAAGTATAAATATAAATCGCACCCCTGCCAAAACTATGAAAAAATATGCGACTTATAGTCAGGAAAATACGGTGTGTGTGTGTGTGTATATATCAGGGCTCAGATTAAGGATTTTCACTTGTATAGCGGTGCTGCTAAACAATCCCTTAATTTTTTCAAATGTGTATAGCAATTTGATAATTGCATAGCAAAACACGAAAGTGACTAACAATCAATATTTTCCATTGATATAACACAATTATTTATTTAAAATGTATTTGCAGGAATATTAAGCTTCTGATGGAAAAATAAATGTTGCTGTGGTGTCCATCATGGTGTACTTTATTATGTGTTATTCAAATTGTACCGCTCTATTTGACATTCCATTCCATTTTTCGTTTTGCTATTTGATGACGGTCTCCAAGTACTCTCGTCTCGGATCCGGCTGCACATTTAATGACGGTCCCTAAGCACTCGTCTCGGCTCCGGCTGCACATTCGGATCAGTGTAATTCGCTGCGCCCAAAATACGCATCTGATTGTTAAAAACGAGGTTGTGTCACTTGGCAGTGTAAATATGAGTATTTGGGGATGTGTATGATTTGCAAAGACTTTTTAGGAGCTATTGACCTCGGAAGTCTGTATCTGTGACACTAACTTTACCGCACGTGGCTCCTCCCACTTTCAGACTCGCGATCTGAGACAGCAGCGGAACTCGTCATGTCAACACAGCGTCCACATTGTGTCATGTCCACACAGCGTCCTACATGTGTCATGTCCACACAGCGTCCTACATGTGTCATGCCGTTGTTGACGATCGATTGACGAGTGATCAGTACTTTTAGGCACTTTGATTATACAATTGAACTTATGACAATTGAATGTCATAAGGCGCTGGTACAGCTAGCAGCCCGGTGTAAACGCTCTCTCTTTTTTCTCACACTTATTGTGCTTTATCTCCTATATTTTGTAAATATAGTTAGTATATTTTTTCTATTTTACTGTACGATAGGGACACGCGCTGGAATCGTTTTTAATTCAACTGTTTTTGACTTTTTTTCGGCTGGATTTGAGCGTTTTTCGCCCCCCCCGCGCCCTCCGGCCGCCGCTAAAGTATGGCGTGTCGTCGGTACACGTTTATATGAAAGAGGAACTTCATGAACGATCGGGACACGTACTGGAATCGCTTTAAATTAACTTGTTTTGACTTTATTCGGCTGGAGTGTTTTCGTCGTGTCGATGTGTCTTGGCTCTGAGTCCCCCGGCTCCGGCCCCGCCCCCCGGCCGGCGCCATACCGCGTTTACACAAAGGAGGAACTCATGAAACTGCGGAGAACAGCCGTCTT
Source organism: Eucyclogobius newberryi (assembly GCF_026437365.1). Taxonomy (NCBI): domain Eukaryota; kingdom Metazoa; phylum Chordata; class Actinopteri; order Gobiiformes; family Gobiidae; genus Eucyclogobius; species Eucyclogobius newberryi. The sequence goes on from NW_027315724.1 coordinate 24,413,989, forward strand.
ACCCGGAGATCGTCACGTTATCCCGGCGAACATCCTAAGGAAAACGCAGAGAAGCAGACGGGCTGGACGTAAACTCCGAGAGAAGAGAGGAGGAAACAGGAAGTCGGTTCCCGCCGTAGTCATGGGTAACGTGAGGTCCCTTCAAAATAAAATGACGGAAATAGCGAGCCTCATGCGGTCCCAGAGGATTTATAGGGACAGCAGCGTCTTGATTTTCACAGAGACCTGGTTAACAGCAGAAATGCCAGACTCTATTGTAGGTTTGGACAATTTTCATCTGCTGCGGGCGGACAGAACGAGAGAATGCGGGAAGAAAAGAGGTGGAGGTCTGGCTGTATATGTGAACACGAGCTGGTCCAAACCCGAACACTGCACAGTGAGGGAGCAGCTATGTAGCAAGGATATTGAAATATTGGCTATTGGCATGAGGCCATATAATCTGCCCCGGGAGTTCTCACATGCAATTTTGATCGCAGTCTATGTGGCCCCGTCTGCCAATGCTGAAAATGCTTGTGAAGCACTGCTCTCCTGCACTTGTAGGCTGCAAACACAGCACCCACAGGCTCTCTTCCTCGTCTCTGGTGACTTTAACCACGCTTCTCACTCTTCTGTTCTACCAACACACCCAGTATGTTACCTGCCCCACCAGGAACAATAGAACATTGGACTTGTTTTTTGCCAACACCAAGGAGGCTTATTCCTCTTCCCCCCTCCCTCCCCTGGGCAGCTCGGACCACAACCTTGTACATCTGAGGCCTGTGTATGAACCCATCGTGCGCAGGCAGCCTGTGGTGTCCCGTGAGGTGAGGATGTGGTCTGCTGAGAGCGAGGAGGCTTTGAGGGACTGCTTCAGCACCACTGTCTGGACTGAGCTTTATGACCCACATGGGGAGGACATCAACACCATCACAGAGTGCATCACGGACTACATCAACTTCTGTTTTGAGAACATTGTTCCCTCCCAGACGGTGCAGTGTTTTCCAAACAACAAGCCATGGATTAACCGTGAACTGAAGGCTCTGCTGAAGGAGAAGAAGAGAGCCTTCAGGTCAGGGAACAAGGAGGAGCTGAGGACTGTGCAGAAGGAGCTGAGGAGGAAGATCAGGCAAGTTGAAGTCGGCTACAAGAGGAGGATGGAGGAGCAGCTGCAGCAAAAGAACATTCAGGGAGTGTGGAGGAGCCTGAAAACCATCTTGGGCTTCAAAATCCCCCCTGCCCAGACAGAGGGGGATCTACAGTGGGTGAATGATTTAAATGCTCACTTCTTGAGGTTTGATCGGTTATCCGCCCCTCCCCCTGCACAGCTGCATGCTCCCTCTTCCACAGCTGGACAATGCCCTGCATCTGTTCCTCTTCGCTTATCTGCCCCGGACCATCAGCTCCCCACTTCGCCTGGACTCACCCATCCCCCCAGCACACGGTCCCCCTGCCAACCACTGACTGTCACAGCAGCACAGGTGAGGAGTGAGCTGAAGAGGATTAAAGTGAGGAAGGCAGCAGGACCTGACGGCATCAGCCCCAGGCTCCTTAAGTCCTGCGCAGATGAACTGTGTGGAGTTGTGGAGCATGTCTTCAACATGAGCCTGAAGCTGAGGGTGGTACCACAGGTCTGGAAGACCTCCTGTCTGGTACCTGTGCCTAAGACACCGCGCCCCAAAGACCTCAACAGCTTCAGGCCAGTGGCTCTCATGTCCCACCTGATGAAGACAATGGACTTCATGGACAATGCTCCTGAGGGACAAGCTGGTGTGGAGTATGACCTGGCAGAGTGGATCCTGGACTACCTCACAGACCGACCCCAGTTTGTGAGAGCCCGGAACTGTGTGTCTGACACTCGGACCTGCAGTGTGGGGGCACCCCAGGGCACTGTCCTCGCGCCCTTTCTCTTCACCCCACTGCCCCCTTACTAGTGAACATCCAGGGATGGGACATTGAGAGAGTGGACTCATACAAGTACCTGGGTGTTCATCTGAACCACAAACTGGACTGGACTCATAACACAGACGCACTGTACAGGAAGAGCCAGAGTCGGCTCTACCTCCTGAGGAGACTCAGGTCTTTTGGAGTGACAGGGCCACTCCTGATGACCTTCTACGACTCTGTGGTGGCATCAGCTCCTGTACGGTGTGGCCTGTTGGAGCAGCAGCATCACAGAGAGAGAGAGGAAGAGGCTGGACAGAGTCATCAAGAAATCCAGCTCTGTCCTGGGCTGTGCTTTGGACTCGGTGCAAGAGGTGGGGGACAGGAGGGTCCTGGCTAGATTCACATCTATGCTGGACCATGAGTGTCACCCCCTGCAGGACACTCTGTCCGCTCTGGAGAGCAGCTTCAGTGAGAGACTGATCCACCCTCGCTGTGTGAAGGAAAGGTTTCGCAGGTCTTTCCTTCCTGCTGCTGTCAGACTTTATAGCAAACAATGTTAGTCCTGAACACTCGCAATACTGACCTAACCATGTGCAATTCTGTCATATGTGCAATTGCTGTTGGAATTCATGTGCAATCTATGTGCTGTCGTGACACATTTACTGTCGTGATCACATGCAATGGTATTTATGTATTTATTTATTTATTTGTCTATGGCAGTTTTTATTTATAAGATAAGATAAGATAAGATATTCCTTTATTGTCCCACGTGGGGAAATTTCATTGGTGCAACGCAGGTAGATACAGAGATAGATCCAGAAGAACAGATCACTTATAGGAAGTCTGAAAAACACTTTCAGTAGAAGATCTCCTATAAATAAACAAAAACTCCCATAGACATAGGAGATCTTCTACTGAAAGTGTTTTTCAGACTTCCTATAAGTGATCTGTTCTTCTGTATCTACCTGCGTTGCACCAATGAAATTTCCCCATGTGGGACAATAAAGGAATATCTTATCTTATCTTATCTGAACACGCATTTTTGTCAAAAGCTGCAATACAAAAACACTTTTTTCTGTTGAATGCATCGCATTTGAGAGACATTGTGTTGCATTTTGCGATGCGATACTGCTTATTCTGAACCCTATATATATATATATATATATATATATAACCTCCCGCCAAAAGACCAGTTTCTTTCCCTCTTGCCACTTTAACAATTATTCAAACCAATAACTATTCATTGCACAGCTCATTGTTCTCCACTATTCTGACTATCTGTAAATTGTGCATATATTCAGACCAAGTCTATTTTAATTGATTTGTGAATTTAAAATTTCTGAGAAGCTCATGAACCGGCCTCCTGCTGGTGCCCAAAGTATGGACAAAACATGGAGAATCAGCCTTTCAGTTTTATGCAGTTCAAATCTAGAACAGTCTTTCTGAAGCCTCCACTCTGACAATACTCAAATCTCGACTAAAACAGTTGTTTAGCTGTGCATATAACCTAAATTAGTTTATGTGCTCTCTTTTCTGTTAAAGTACATTTTCTAATGATTCTTTATGTTTTCCTCGGTTTTGTAATTTGAATGCATCTTTTTCTCTTTTGCACTTGTTTCTCACTTTAAAGGTGCCATAACATGCTTTTTTTCACGTTTCGTAGTCTATCCTAAGTGTATAATTGATAATAATAAGGGTTGCCCTTGTGACGCGGTCTTGCACCCACCGCCCGTCAGTTTGGAGATTCGAGGAAAGGAGATAGTCTGTAATATAGCTAAACACTGCGGGAATCAATCAAAAAACACTCTGGGTACATATATGAAGCACAAATAGCAATGTAAGAAGGTTAAAAGCTCTGAAAAGTCAATTTTGCATGTTATGGGACCTTTAAATCACTTTGTGTACAAATTTTGTTCTGCAAATAAACTTGCCCTACAACTTTAGTACAGATTTAAAATGTGTTAAGGAATGTTTGTTACCACAACTTGGTCAAGCTTAATCTGGAAAGTATTCTCGAATACCTTGAAAAGTCATTAGGCGTCTCCTAAAGAAAAGCTGTCTTGTTGTCACAGAACTGAACAGTTATCAGCCCACTTCAAATCTGTAGATTCTTTCTTAAGGAAAGTCTGTCTATCAAGCTGACAAATGGACCCACTTGAAAACACTGACTTTAAGGCAGCTCTGCTTGTGTCTTCATCGACTAGCACCAAAGTACATCTCTACAGCACAATTTTTGTTATAGTTTTTTTTTTTTTTTTTTTTATTTGACTGGGACAGTACAATTACAAAATCATTTCTAAACCCATACCATAGAGAATCAGCATATTCTTTTGAGATTTATTGGTACTTGTTGGTTGGCTAGAAAAGGTTATAAAAGCAAAGCAGGTCGACCAGGCAAACTCAGAGTAGGCAGGGCATAGGGATGGGGCAGGTTACTATCTGTTTATTTGTTTTGCTTGTAGGGACCAACTGTAATAACCAGACATGTACATTTATAGGAAAGAGTGGATATTTAGAATTCTCACAAGATGGTGACTTTATACTAGCAGGTGTATTCAGCATCAGTAGCACAAAGACATATCTAAATATGGATTTTACAGCTATGCCATATGAAACATGCTCGACGTAATATTCAATATGCCATTTGTATAAACTTCTTAAACATAGAAAGTTGGTGATATATGCATTTTTGTCAATGTGTGTGTTCTTGCAGGTGGAATTTCAGAGAGCTAAGATTTGCCCTCACTGTTATCTTCACTATTGAGGAGATAAACAAGGACCCGACATTACTTCCAGGAACGACACTGGGCTATCGCTTGTACAATGGCTGTGGAAGTGAAAACCTGATCAGAGCGGCGATTGAGGCTTTGAATGGGAAAAGAGAGCACTGCAGTGGACAGATCATAGGCCTGCTTGGTCACTCATCCTCAGGGGTCTCACAATACATCAACTACATTCTTAGCCCCCTGTCTGTGCCACATGTAAGGACCGTTAATGTGTTTTTTCTGTTTCTGTCAGAGCATTTTTACAAGATACTATAATTAGAGATTTTACAGTGTAACACAATGTGACAGATGAGAGAGAAATATTTTGTGCACAGTTTTAACGACAACAAGGAGGGAATGTGACACTAGTTTGAATTTTAAATGAACGATATAACTAATGACCATGTTTTTTATTCATTTTTGATAGTCCGTCTAAATGCAAATCACCATCCCATAGCGGTCCAATTTATATTTTTACCATTTGTTACACTATGTGATAGACAGTTGTTACATTTTTAGATATATTGTTGTGAATGTCGAGTATATTGTGAAATAAGTTTCATTGTTTGTTTCTCTCCAGCTAAGCCACCTTTCAACATGTGCCTGCCTAAGCAATAAGAAGATATACCCAACTTTCTTCCGCACTGTGCCAAGTGACTTCTTCCAGGTTACTGGTTTGTTGCAGCTTATGAAGTACTTTGACTGGCGCTGGGTTGGAATTATTTATTCCCCAGAATTGTATGCTTATGAAGGCACCGAAAACTTTATAAAGTTGTCCAAACAATATGGCATATGTGTTGAATACTATCAAGAGTACAGTAAAACCAGTAAACCAACGCTTGTTGTAGAAGCATTGAAAACCTCTTCTTCCAAAGTGGTAATATTGTTCATGGGCTTTTCTTATACCTATTCCTTCTTTTCAGTTTTTGAAGGGTATAACATCACAGACAAGCAGTTTATAGGAAGTGAGTCCTGGATTTCACAGACAAAACTGGCCTCTAGGGAGAGAAGGAGCATGTTACAAGGAGCAATGGGTTTTGCAATTCCTGATGTAAAAGTGCCTGGTCTGAGAGAATATCTGCTTAGATTGAATCCATTGAAGGAACCGCAGAGTGAAATAGTCAAAACAGTGTGGGGGCACATATTTGGCTGTGCCTTTACTCCCTCCAACACCTCAACCATGTGCACAGGCTCTGAAGACCTGTTGACCACTCCAAATCAGTACACCGCCTTTACAGATCTGAGAACAGAGAGTAATGTGTACAATGCAGTCTACTCATTTGCACATGCCCTCCACTCCCTGCTACAGTGCAAGAACAGACTGAACCCCACCACTGGGAACGCTTGTGTCAGCAAGACCGAAGTCCGGCCCAAAGACGTGAGTGGTAAACACATATGTTCAGAACTCATATCAAGTACCATTGTATGCAAGTGAGTTAGTAAGATAGCATATATTGTCAGTAAGGAATGAATAGTCAGTTTGTTTAAATCATTGAAAATATGATTTTAAATCATACATTTACTACTATAAATAAAAATGAACACAATGAATTTGATTATTGTAAACAGTGTGGCAGGAAAGACAATTTGCTATTTCATGTTCTTTCAAATCTTTTTGATTCAACTGTTATCAGTCATCATTACTGACACTCATTCTTACTTGTGTAGGTTCTAGAACATTTACATTACGTGAATTTCACCACAAATAATGATGCAAGGGTGTTCTTTGATGAAAATGGAGACCCCGCTTCTCACTACGACTTGGTGAACTGGCAGATCCACAGAAATGACTCTGCTGAGATTGTGACCATTGGCCTTTATCGCACATCTTCACTGGAAGGAGAGAATCTTCAAATTCTGGACTCCAAAATAACATGGGGTGGAGGAAACAACAAGGTATCAATTTGACCAGGCATCTGTCATATGTTATTTCTATGCCATTAATATACGATATGATATGTGTTAGGTTGTAAGGTCTGTATGCAGGGAGCCTTGTCCACTGGGGACCCGCAAAGCCATAAACAAAAACAGACCTGTGTGCTGTTTTGATTGTTTTGAATGCCCTGAAGGTACAATAAGCAACCAAACAGGTAAGAGGAAAGAGGAAGCATCAATAATAATATAAAATAAAAAATGGCCTCCTAGAAGCACTGATTGTCTAATGAAATGTATGAATAATCATCATCATAATGAAGTTAAACACCCTGTCTGTTTAACTTTGCTGACCAGTGCTAGTAATTGTCTGCAGCACAAATACCGGCCTCTGTGCTGGCAAATAAGGGCCTGACCAGACATGTCACAGTAACATCTCATGTCAAGAAATTACACAAAGATATGTAACTATAAGAACACTGACTATAACATGCACTGGTCAGTTACAGCACAACTCTACCGTCTGAGACTCCACCACCCTCGGCTATCTGATCTGTCCTGATTTAGAGACGCTTAATCTACCGTATAGAGACACAATAGCAATGTGTTAACAATAACACCAACACTTTTTTGTCTTTTATTGTTGGGAAATATAAATGTTTATATTGCTATGAATCTACTTTTATTTATTTCATGTTTATTGATTTAGTCCTTTGTTAAATTCACTGATGTTTGAGAGCCATTGATACATTTATTTTTTTACTGATACTGTTTTTTAGATTCTCCCAACTGCTTGACATGTCCTCCTGAGTTCTGGCCAAATGAAAGCAAGGACAAGTGCTTATCCAAACCCACTGAATACCTCTCCTACAAAGAGATCATGGGCACACTGTTAACCATATTCAGTTGCATTGGTGTATTTCTCTCTCTTCTTGTCTTAATCATTTTTTTCACACATAAAGAAACTCCCATTGTCAAAGCCAACAACTCGGAGCTGAGCTTCTTGCTTCTGCTTTCACTTAAACTGTGTTTCCTGTGCTCTCTCACCTTTATCGGTCGTCCTTCTGAGTGGTCCTGCAAGCTGCGCCACACTGCGTTCGGCATCACCTTTGTCCTCTGTCTCTCTTGTGTTCTGGGGAAGACAATGCTAGTTGTGTTAGCCTTCAGAGCCACACTTCCAAGCAATAATATGATGAAGAAGTTTGGCCCTCTTCAGCAGAGACTCAGTGTAGTTATATTTACTTCAGTTCAGGTGGTAATTTGCATACTGTGGCTCAGTACAAACCCTCCTTTTCCAAAGGAGAATATGAAGTACTATAAAGAGAAGATTATATTGGAGTGTGATGTTGGATCAGCTGTGGGTTTCTGGGCCGTGCTTGGGTACATTGGATGTCTAGCACTACTGTGTTTCATACTTGCATTTCTTGCCAGAAAACTGCCTGATACTTTTAATGAAGCCAAACTCATCACCTTCAGCATGTTGATCTTCTGTGCAGTTTGGATCACTTTTATTCCAGCTTATGTCAGCTCTCCAGGAAAGTTCACTGTTGCTGTAGAGATATTTGCTATATTGGCTTCGAGTTTTGGATTATTGATATGTATTTTTGCCCCGAAATGCTACATTATATTATTTAAACCAGAAAAAAATTCCAAAAAACAAATGAGAGTAAAGTTGAAATCAAGGTCTTAATAGTTATGTGTAGCATACAGTTGATTAATAAAGCACTCAACCAAGATCCACAGGCCTACTCAATCTACTTGATCATCAGACTTGATGTGATTTCATTTGGTAATAACCAGTAAAAAAATAATAAAAACAAATGTTTTGAGCTAGTTATGTGCCATGGGCCAAAACACAGAAAGAATATAAAAATATAGCCGCAAGCGGCAATGATCGGCCCTCGCCACGCCGCCGCCACACCGCCGCAAGAGGAGGGGGCGCTAACGCGCGCCAATTGTCCTTTTATTACGCCTACTGCTGAATCTGTGACGCTGTCACATCTTCTCCCCTTTGTTTTACCATCAAAAAGCAATTTTATTTTGAATTCTTGGCAAAATGTGCGGCTTTGCCGCACAGACACCGTGACTCTTTGAATGAAAATGTGGATAACTTTTGATGGTCCTGAAGATGAGTCTCACCAAATTTCAGGTTAATAGGGCTGACGCCCTGGGAGGAGTTTGTGAAAGTCTAAAGTGTAAACATGTTCTGGCGATTTCCCCATTGGAATAACATGGGAGGTTTCGGTCATCGTTATGGCAACGCCATAACAATTATGACATGGGTCTCATTGACTTTTTTGATGGGGATGCTAAAATTGAGTTGTGTGTTAAATTTCATATAATTTCGCAAAACTAAACATTTAACCTCCATATAAAATCTGTAGGGGGCGCTGTGGCGCCAAATTAATTTATTTCACTTCAAGTAGGTTTAGGGCAAAGAGTTTAACAACTGATTCTAATTTGACGCAATTCAGACTTTATCTGCGCAAATGGCAGAAATTTTAAATATGGGAGATTTCTGAAATTCTAGCTACAGTTTGCGGCTTCGCCGCACAGAGACCGTGAGAGGTATCAATGTAATTTGGATAACTTTTGATGTCCCACTCCTCAGTAGCATTTTCACCAAATTTCAGCTTTTTAGGGCCAACGCCCTGGGAGGAGTTCGTAAAAGTACGACGTTTGGAAAAACTCCGAAGTCATGTTTAGCCATTTTTGAAGCAATATGGCCGACATTTGGTTGGCCGGACGGCGTTGCCGTAATAATATTTTTTACTTCTCTTGTCACCATCTACCTCTGCGCCAAATTTCATGATTCTACGATCAGATTTTTTTTGGGTCATTTCCCATCTCTCAATGCATTTTTGGTACATTTGGGGGCGCTGACGCGCCAACTTTTTTTTATTTTAGAAAAGGGAAATAGCCAGAATGTAGAGAGGCACGATTTTTAGAGGTGTGAACATTTTTGTGACTTTTCGTCAATGTTCACTGGGTGAAAAATAGGGGGGTTGGTCCCGAGAAGAAGAAGAAAGAATAATATTCCGATGCGAAAACAATGTTTCCCATTTTTCAAATATCATAAACTATACATTTTCGGAAAGCGCTCGCGCTTTCCTACCTCATGGTGTGGGTCCCTGGTCACTGACGGGTACTTTCGTTAATTTTGAGTGGGCTCCGCCCACTTTGTGTTTTTGGCCCTCTATACAGTAATAATGTTCAATTTTTGCATTACATGCTTATATGCACGGAACATGCAAGAGATGGGGAACGTATTCGTGAGCTACTTAGCGCAAATGAGTGCTTTATATGAGTGCTTTAATGTAAAGTGCTCGTTTAGTGCGCACTTTTGCACGGGCTTCGCCCGTTTACAACGGTAATGTTCCATTTTCCTACTACTAATTAGTATGCACGGGGCGTGCATGAGTGAAGGAATGCGTTAGTGAGTGTTTGGAAGTGGGCGAGCGCTTCGCGCTCGATTTCGTGCGCACTATGTGCGCACTTTCGCAGCCGTGCTTCGCACGGCCTTACGAGATTAATAGGCCTCTCGCCAGCTTGTGGCGCTCGGGCCTAATAAGGCTGAGGCTGCAGAGCCGCGGCGCGGTCAAATAGCTCAGCAGTTTCAGGGTTAGGGTTAGTCATATAGCCTCATAGCTAACCCTAACCTTAACCCTAACCTTAACCCTAACCCGACACGGTCAAATAGCTCAGCAGTTTCAGGAGCCGCAGCACAAAATAACATGGCAGTTTCGGCCGCGCGCCGCGGCTCTGTAGACACTCCCATAAAATAAACAGGTTGAATCTAAATTAACTTGCAACCAGGGCTGGGTCTACAGGGGTGAAAAAGAGTGCATTGCAACCTCATTTAAAAGTTGTTGCACCCTCATTTGAGGTGCATTAAATAACTAGATCAGGGGTGTCAAACATCGCCAAACGTTTTAATCCGGCCCGCCGAACCGTAGTTTCATCCGTAACCGTTGTCAGCGCTAAAACTACACGTCCCACAATGCCGCTGGTGGCCGCCCCTCCCCCGCGCGGCTCTTCACTGCAGTGTGTACTGCCGAGGGAGAAGTGCTGGGAGAAGTAAGACACGCGTTTGCGCACTTTACAGCACTTACACACCTCAGAGCAGAGGTCTGAGCGAGGACAGAGACGTGTGGCTTTAGAAAACACCTGGAAGAAAGAAAGAAGACGGTTTTGTGGACGTTAGAGTGGAGCTAACAACAAGAAAACTAACTTATGTGATGATGCTCTGTGAGGAAAACATCCAAACCTCTACAAACCTGGACAGATCAGGAGCCACAGGTAAAAACACAGGTCAGAGTGTAATAAAGTATGAACATGACTGTGTCCACACTAATGTGACTGTGAACACAAACACAATGACCTCATTTGAGTCACTACATGAATCATTTCGTCACTAAGATCAGCTTAAAATATGAAAATAGTAAGCTCATATTGAGTTTGAGCAGAAACACGTCTGTGATATGAACATTTCACATCAGAAATCACATCAAAAGTCCATGTCCCTGTCCCTGCTGCTGCTGAATATGGACTCAGTCTTTCACCTGCTGCACATTTGTGGAACAGTCTCCATAACTATTACTAGGCTGTAAAAAAAACTGTTTATTTCTTATATTTTTAAATTGTTTTATGTTTTACGTTATGTTCGGCCCGCGACCCAGCATGAGCGTCGAAATTCGGCCCGCGGCCCAAAATGAGTTTGACACCCCTGAACTAGATCATTTGCAATTGCTGAAGCCATTGCTAGAGTGTCTGCGTCTCTCCCTCTCTCCCCCCTCCCTCTCTCCCCCCTCCCTCTCTCTCACCCTCTCTCCCAACTTTTTTAGTTGTGTATTTTGAGAATGTAGATGGGTTTTTCTGTGCTCGTGAACTTGCGCTCCGCCATCTTGTGTTAAAGCAAACAATGTATTGCTAATGTTACAAACATAGAAAGGGATTATTATGCCATTCCTTGTAAAATAACGAATGTTGTTCATAATAAGCTGTTGTTCCAATGTCAGACATTTGGACAATTAAAATATTTGTACAATTATGTTCAATTCATTGCATTAAACTCCTGCAAGAGGGAAACACCTATAAATCACTCTTGTGATTCTTTCTCCCTCTTTTCAGGTGTGCAACATAAACACACACACTTTGCCACAAGTGACGGTTATTCTTAAATGCCAGTAATTGTAATCATAAAATACCTCAAAGAGATAACATCATAGATAGATCATCATAAGTAATAATAATACCTTTCATTTATATAGCGCTTTTCAATGAACCAAAGACGCTTTGACATATACAAAAAAAGGGGGGGGGTATTTACAGACAGGGGGGACAGCACGTACAATACACAATAAATTCACAGTTCCAGAGTTGGGGTGCTGTTCGGGAGAACGCTCTGTCACCAAAAGTTTTTAGTCGGGATGTTGGTGCAGCCAGGGTGAGAGTGGAGGAGGAGCAGAGGGCTCGAGAGGGGCGGTGGGGGATGAGAAGGTCAGACAGGTAAGGGGGGGCTAGGTGGTGAAGAGCTTTGAAGGTGAGGAAGAGTATTTTGAAGTGTATGCGCTGCTTGATGGGGAGCCAGTGGAGAGAGTGGAGAACGGGAGTGATGTGTTCACGGGACCGGGTGTGGGTGAGGAGGCGGGCAGCGGAGTTTTGGACCATTTGGAGTCTATGGAGGGAATGGGAGGAGATGCCAGTGAGGAGGGAGTTGCAGTAGTCAAGGCGGGAGGAGATGAAGGCATGGATGAGGGATTCAGCAGCGGGGAGGGAGAGGCAGTGTCTGATTTTGGCGATGCGGCGGAGGTGGAAGTATGAGGTCTTGACGATGTGGCTGACATGGGGAGTGAAGGAGAGGGTGGGGTCCATGATGACGCCAAGATTGCGTACCAGGGTGGAGGGAGTGATGGTCGAGGTATCAATGGTGAGTGAAAAGGGACCAGTTTTATTGAGAGTGGATTTGGTGCCAATGAGGAGGAGCTCTGTTTTGTCACTGTTCAGTTTGAGGAAGTTGTGAGTTAGCCATGTTTTTATTGTAGAGATGCAGGTTTCGATGTGGGTGAGGGGAGGGTTTTGGGTGGATTTGGTGGTGACGTATATCTGGGTGTCGTCAGCGTAACATTGGAAGTCCAGGTTGAGTTGGCGGAGGATGTGACCAAGGGGGAAGAGGTAGCAGATGAAGAGGAGGGGGCCGAGGACTGAGCCGAGGACTGAGCCCTGGGGGACCCTGCGTTACTGGGGAGAGGGTGGATGAGTGACCGGAAAGGGAGATGAACTCTTGCCTGTTGGTGAGGTAGGATGTGAGCCAGTCAAGTGCAGAGCCCTCAACACCCAGTTGGCGCAGCCTTTGTAGGAGGATGGAATGGTTTATAGTGTCAAAGGCTGCGCAGAGGTCTAGTAGTAACAGGATGTTGAGGGCCCCGGAGTCTGCAGAGGTGAGGAGATCGTTGATTACTTTGATCAGGGCTGTTTCAGTGCTGTGAAGTGGGCGGAAGCCACATTGGAGGGGTTCGTAGAGGTTGTTTGACTGGAGATGGATGTGGAGTTGGGCGGCGACGATGCGTTCCAGTGTTTTGGAGAGGAACGGTAGGTTGGAGATGGGGCGGTAGTTGGAGAGGTTGGCGGGGTCTAGGGTGGGTTTTTTGAGGATGGGGGTGATGGAGGCCAGTAATAGCACTGCCGACTGTACATAAACCTGAAAACACATAAACCTCCCTCTTTCTGTTTGTGACTGTTGTTTGCAGAGGGATTTAAAGTGGTAAATATTTGCCCCAGACTGTTCCATAACTTTGTACATGCAGAAAAAAGTTTCTCCTGGTTGTTTTCGTCATTAGATGAGTAAAGCTACCATATCATATCAAATGTCAGCTCTCTCTGTGTGAATAATTTTGGAATAGTCAAAGGTAAGCAACTTGTCAAAATTGCATTGTAAAAATGAACAAGATCATAAATATTTAATATGTTGGACAGAGGAAATAGAAAATGTGTACAAGTCTTGTGTATGCTCTGTACTGCTATTTTCTAAGTTACATATTTCAATGCATTAAATTAGATATGGAAGATTTAGGGAACAGTTCAAGGTATGAAAGGCGTTGTGATTGAGGACATGTTAATGATGCACAATGTTTCCTCTATGAACAGAAGAATCAAAAGCACACATGACATGAAGGTGCAAAGTGCATAGCTTTAAAAACAAACATCCATCCATCTTCTTCCGCTTTAACCGGGGCCGGGTTGCGGGGGCAGCAGTCTAAGCAGGGACTCCCAGACTTCCTCCTCCCCAGACACTTCCTCCAACTCCTCCGGGGGGATCCCGAGGCGTTCCCAGGCCAGCCGAGAGACATAGTCCCTCCAGCGTGTCCTGGGTCTTCCCCGGGGCCTCTTCCCAGTGGGACAGGCCCGAAACACCTCCTCAGGGAGGCGCCCAGGAGGCATCCGGAACAGATGCCCGAGCCACGTCAGCTGGCTCCTCTCGACGTGGAGGAGCAGCTGCTACACTCCGAGCTCCCCCCGTGTGGTCGAGCTCCTCACCCTACCTCAAAGGGAGCGTCCAGCCACCCGGCGGAGGAAACTCATTTCGACCTCTTGTATCCTCAATCTTGTCCTTTCAGTAATTACCCAAAGCTCATGACCATAGGTGAGGGTAGGAACGTAGATTGACCGGTAAATCGAGAGCTTTGCCTTTTGACTCAGCTCCTTCTTCACCACAACAGTCCGATGCAGCGACTGCATCACTGCAGCCGCTGCACCGATCCGCCTGTCAATCTCACGCTTCATCCTTCCCTCACTCGTGAACAACTCCTCCACTTGGGGCTAGGACTCTCCACCCAACCGGAGAGGACAAGCCACCTTTTTCTGGTTGAGAACCATAGCCTCGGATTTGGAGGTGCTGATTCTCATCCCAGCTGCTTCACACTCGGCTGCAAACTGTCCAAGTGCATGTTGCAGGTCCGGATTTGATGGAGCCATCAGGACAACATCGTCTGCAAACAGCAGAGATGAGATCCTATGGTCCCCAAACCGGACACCCTCCGACCCCTGACTGCGCCTAGAAATTCTGTCCATAAAAACTATGAACAGAACCGGTGACAAAGGGCAGCCCTGGCGGATTCCAACATGCACTGGGAACAGGTCTGACTTACTGCCGGCAATGCGAACACAGCTCCTGCTCCGGTCATACAGGGACCGGACAGCCCTGAGCAAAGGGCCCCGGACCCTGTACACCCGGAGCACCGCCCAAAGGACACCCCAAGAGACACGGTCGAAAGTCTTCTCCAGATCCACAAAACACATGGACTGGTTGGGCAAACTCCCATGAACCCTCGAGCACCCGATGGAGGGTATAGAGCTGGTCCAGTGTGCCACAACCAGGACGAAAACCACTCTGCTCCTCCTGAATCCGAGGTTCGACTATCGGCCGGATTCTCCTCTCCAGTACCTTGGAATAGACCTTACCGGGAGGCTGAGGAGTGTGATGCCTCTGTAGTTGGAACACACCCTCCGGTCCCCCTTCTTGAACAGAGGGACCATCACCCCGGTCTGCCAGTCCAGAAGCACTGACCCCGACCGCCACGCGATGTTGCAGAGACGTGTCAGCCAAGACAGTCCTACAAGATCCAGAGACTTTAGGTACTCAGGGCGGATCTCATCCACCCCTGGAGCCTTGCCACCGAAGAGTTTGCGAACAACCTCAGTGACTTCAGCTTGGGTGATGGATGAGCCAGCCTCTGAGTCCGGTCTCTCCTTCCTCTTCGGAAGACGTGACGGTGGGATTAAGGAGATCCTCAAAGTATTCCTTCCACCGTCCGTGGACATCCCCACACGACATCCGCACCGTAAACTGTGTTGGTGAAGCACTGCTTTCCCCTCCTGAGGCGCCGGACGGTTTGCCAGAATTTCTTTGAGGCCAACCGATAGTCCTCCTCCATGGCCTCCCCGAACTCCTCCCAGCCCCGGGTTTTTGCCTCTGCGACAGCACGATCTGCGGCTCGCTTGGCCTGCCGATACCTGTCGATGACCTCAGGAGACCTACAAGCCAGAGTCTCTGTATCCGGAGATCTGGTCATCGAGGTCCCTGCCGTCGACTGCTGCCCAGATCTCTCTGCACCAGCCCCTTATGGATCCTCCTGTGGGTGGTGGGCCCTGTAAAAACAAACATCTAAAGTTTAAAATAAGTGAAACATTGTAGAGGGAGTAGAATGGGAGTGGTGTGACTGTGTTTGCAAGTGTTTGTCAGAAGGTGGCCTCAGCATTGTGGACCTGGACCATCTGCACAGGTCTAAGAGTGCACTGGATTACTCAACATAAAGCGCTTTGCAGTAGTGGCATTAAAAGTATCCATCTTCATGGAGAAAAGCAAATTACACTTTCAAGGCCAAGTTACAGGTCAGAACTGTGGAGAAAGGACCCTGCTCATAGGAATGTATTTTTTTTTCACCTTAATTTTAATTTTAATTTCAAAGCATCTGTAATGCAACATGTATGAAAGAAAATGTCTAAACCCATACTACGGAACAAATCTCCAAGGAGGCAGGCAGCCACCGGAAAGGTTCAGTGCATCTTGAATTATTGAAAAGTTTAGGTTTTGGTTTTAACCCTAACCCAAGTTTACTGTTCATTATTATGGCTAAAAAAAATAATTTGCACTATCTCAATCATTGCATTGAGTTGAATGTATAATTTCCAAACAGCATTATTTTGTTTAAATTTAAAGATAATGTCTTATTTTCCACATTTCTACATCACATTTACAGTCATATTTAAGTTAATCTAATTTAGAATGTCTTGAATATATTTGGGTTGTCTACAAATATGAATGCATTATTATAGTTATTAAAAAACATCATGAATACACATGTTACATCATTATACAATACAATACAATACTGATCCATGGGGGACACTAAAAACTTCACCTTTCACCATTTTATTATAATATGATGAATCAACGAAATGCAATGATTAATAAACGTTTCTCCCGTCATATCTAAAGATCACTGAAGTTAACCATTATAACCCATTATTCAGTAATCATTTAAATGAGTGGCATTGTGGTTATGGCTGAAGGTTTTATTCCTGAACTTTCTCCATATGTTAGGGGGGGTTGGGTTCCATCTGATAAAACTAGATCCCACAATCAACCTTAACAAAAGACCATTAGGCTTTTATCCGGTATCACTTTAGAATAAGGCATATACAAAGCATTTATAAATGAAGCCTCCACTCTGACAATACTCAAATCTCGACTAAAACAGTTGTTTAGCTGTGCATATGACTGAAATTATTTTATCTGCTCTCTTTTCTGTTAAAGTACATTTTCTAATATTGTTTGTTTTTCTTGGTTTTGTAATTTGAATGCATCTTTTTCTCTTTTGTACTTGTTTCTCACTTTGAATTACTTTGTGTACACATTTTGTTCCCTCTCCTTGAACCGAATGATCCCGGGAGCTATGTTGTCGGGGGCTTCAAGCCCCTGGTAGGGTCTCCCAAGGCAAACAGGTCCTAGGTGACGGGTCAGACAAAGATCGGTTCAGAAGCCCCCTATGATGAGCAAAAGAACAAGGCCGTTTACGTTGCCCGGATCGGCGTCACCGGGGTCCCATCCTGGAGCCAGGCCTGGGATGGGTGCTCGATGGCGAGCGCCTGGTGGCCGGGTCTTACCCCACGGGGCCCGGCCGGGCACAGCCCGAAGGACCGACGTGGGGCCGCCCTCCCGTGGGCCCACCACCCGCAGGAGGATCCATAAGGGGCCGGTGCAGAGAGATCTGGGCGGCAGTCGATGGCAGGGGCCTCGGCGACCAGATCTCCGGACACAGAGACTAACTCTGGGGACATGGAATGTCACCTCGCTGTGGGGGAAAGAGCCTGAGTTTGTGCGGGAGGTTGAGCGATACCAACTAGATATAGTCGGCCTCACCTCCACG
Source organism: Eucyclogobius newberryi (assembly GCF_026437365.1). NCBI lineage: Eukaryota > Metazoa > Chordata > Actinopteri > Gobiiformes > Gobiidae > Eucyclogobius > Eucyclogobius newberryi. The sequence goes on from NW_027315724.1 coordinate 24,431,417, forward strand.
CACAGTTTGGGCTCTGGAACCCATCTCCTCGAGAGGGGCTGGACGCTCTACTTCTCTGGTGTTGCCCGCGGGGAGAGGCGGCGGGCTGGTGTGGGCTTGCTTATAGATAAGATAAGATAAGATAAGATAAGATAAGATATTCCTTTATTGTCCCACATGGGGAAATTTCATTGGTGCAACGCAGGTAGATACAGAGATAGATACAGAAGAACAGATCACTTATAGGAAGTCTGAAAAACACTTTCAGTAGAAGATCTCCTATAAATAAATAAAAAAACTCCCATAGACAAATAAATAAATACATAAATACCATTGCATGTGATCACGACAGTAATTGCACATGAATATGTGTCACGACAGCACATAGATTGACATGAATTTCACAGTAATTGCACATGAATTGCACATGAATTCCAACAGCAATTGCACATATGACAGAATTGCACATGGTTAGGTCAGTATTACGAGTGTTCAGTACTAACAGCGTTTGTGTAACAGTGTTTGTTAAGTTTGACAGCAGCAGGAAGGAAAGACTTGCGAAACCTTTCCTTCACACAGCGAGGGTGGATTAGTCTCTCACTGAAGCTGCTCTCCAGAGCGGACAGAGTGTCCTGCATGGGGTGACAATCATGGTCCAGCATAGATGTGAATCTCGCCAGGACCCTCCTGTCCCCCACCTCCTGCACCGAGTCCAGAGCACAGCCCAGGACGGAGCTGGACTTCTTGATGACTCTGTCCAGCCTCTTCCTCTCCCTCTCTGTGATGCTGCTGCTCCAGCAGGTCACACCGTACAGGAGGGCTGATGCCACCACATCGTAGAAGGTCTTCAGGAGTGGCCCTGTCACTCCAAAAGACCTGAGTCTTCTCAGGAGGTAGAGCCGACTCTGGCTCTTCCTGTACAGTGCGTCTGTGTTATGAGTCCAGTCAAGTTTGTGGTTCAGATGAACACCCAGGTACTTGTATGAGTCCACTGGATGTTCACTGGGGCAGTGGGGTGGCGTCTGCGGAAATCCACCACCATCTCCTTGGTCTTCCCCGCGTTGATGAGGAGGTGGTTCCGCTGACACCAGTCCACAAAGTCCTGCGCCAGTCCTCTGTACTCCGCGTCATCGTCGTCCGTGATGCTCAGCCGCCACGTGTTGGAGTTCACCCCAGTGAACGAGAGGGTCGTGTCCCTCCGCCTTCGGGTGGGGGACAGGTCTCTCACTGTTGTGGCGGCCTACGGGCCGAACAGCAGTGCAGAGTACCCGGCCTTCTTGGAGTCCTTGGGAGGAGTACTGTAATGGCAGAAAATGGGTCATGTCATGTCATTCTAATGTTGTTTTAGGCCATGACATGTCACGGAATTAATATCTTTGTTGTTCTCCTGTGCAGATGGGATAAGAATATGAGGTCCTGATTATACTGAATATCTACTGTCCGGCGCCTCTTAATCATCAATTAATGCGTCAGGACCGGATTCAGTGTGGAAATGGTCTTAGATTAAACCTCTGAAGAGAGAGCTGGAACCGTCACGGACGTGATAGTCTGGTCTATCTCCCTTTGGGCTGATTTGGGTTGTGATTATGTCATGTTTGTTACCACCTATAAAAGGTGTACTTTGTAACTTGTAAAGTTAGGTAGGGACAGAACGAACTTGTCTTAGGGAAAGTGAGGGTGTTTATCCACTGTGCACGTGAATAAACTTCCACCTTTTGAGAGAGACCGAGAGACTCTGTTTCTGCTTCAAGTTATTGCCTGGTTACTCTTTACTTGATCATTGTTTACAGGAAACTGCCGTAACAGTACTGAACAGTGCACCGACCGGGGACTCCGTTGTTCTACTGGGGGACTTCAACGTGGGCAATGACAGTGACACCTGGGGAGGGGTGATTGGGAAGAACGGCTTCCCCGATCTGAACCCGAGCGGTGTTCAGTTATTGGACTTCTGTGCTAGCCACGGTTTGTCCATAACGAACACCATGTTCAAGCACAAAGGTGTTCAGTGCACATGGCACCAGGACACCCTAGGCCGGAGGTCAATGATCGACTTTGTTGTCGTGTCATCTGACCTCCGGCCGCGTGTCTTGGACACTCGGGTGAAGAGAGGGGCAGAGTTGTCAACCGATCACCACCTGGTGGTGAGTTGGATCCGCTGGCGGAGGAGGAAGCCGGACAGACTTGGCAGACCCAAGCGCATTGTGATGGGGCTGCTCGGAGCTGTGGTCGCAAGGTCTCCGGTGCCTGTCGTGGCGGCAGCCTCCGAACCCGGTGGTGGACACTGGAAGTAAGGGATGCCGTCAGACTGAAGAAGGAGGCCTATCAGGCCACTCTGGCTTGTGGGTCTCCGGAGGTCATCGACAGGTATCGGCAGGCCAAGCAAGCCGCGGCTCGTGCTGTCGCAGAGGCAAAAACCCGGGCCTAGGAGGAGTTCGGGGAGGCCATGGAGGAGGACTATCGGTCGGCACAAAATAAATTCTGGCAAACCGTCCGGCGCCTCAGGAGGGGGAAGCAGTGCTTCACCAACACCGTTTACGGTGTGGGTGGAGGCCTGCTGACCTCGACTGGGGATGTCGTCGGACGGTGGAAGGAATACTTTGAGGATCTCCTTAATCCCTCAGTCACGTCTTCCGAAGAGGAGGTAGAGACCGGGGACTCAGAGGCTGGCTCATCCATCACCCAAGCTGAAGTCACTGAGGTTGTTCGCAAACTCCTTGGGGGCAGGGCTCCGGGTGTGGATGAGATCCGCCCTGAGTACCTAAACTATCTGGATGTTGTAGGACTGTCTTGGTTGACACGTCTCTGCAACATCGCATGGCGGTCAGGGACCGTGCCTCTGGACTGGCAGACCGGGGTGGTGGTCCCTCTGTTTAAGAAAGGGGACCGGAGGGTGTGTACAGAGGGATCACACTCCTCAGCCTCCCGGGTAAGGTCTATTCCAAGGTACTGGAGAGGAGAATCCGACCGATAGTCGAACCTCGGATTCAGGAGGAGCAGAGTGGTTTTCGTCCCGGTCGTGGAAGCTCTATACCAGCTCTATACCCTCCATCGGGTGCTCGAGGGTTCATGGGAGTTTGCCCAACCAGTCCACATGTGCTTTGTGGATCTGGAGAAGGCTTTCGACCGTGTCCCTCGGGGTGTCCTTTGGGGGGTGCTCCGGGAGTACGGGGTCCGGGGCCCTTTGCTCAGGGCTGTCCGGTCCCTGTATGACCGGAGCAGGAGCTGTGTTCTCATTGCCGGCAGTAAGTCAGACCTGTTCCCGGTGCATGTTGGACTCCGCCAGGGCTGCCCTTTGTCACCGGTTCTGTTCATAGTTTTTATGGACAGAATTTCTAGGCGCAGTCAGGGGCCGGAGGGTATCCGGTTTGGGGACCACAGGATTCCATCTCTGCTGTTTGCAGACGATGTTGTCCTGATGGCTCCATCAAACCCGGGCCTGCAACATGCACTGGGACGCAGCCGAGTGTGAAGCGGCTGGGATGAAAATCAGCACCTCCAAATCCGAGGCCATGGTTCTCGACCGGATAAAGGTGGCTTGCCCTCTTCAGGTGGGTGGGGTATCCTTGCCCCAAGTGGAGGAGTTCAAGTATCTCGGGGTCTTGTTCACGAGTGAGGGAAGGATGGAGCGTGAGATTGAAAGGCGGATCCGTTGTGGTAAAGAGGGAGCTGAGTCAAAAGGCAAAGCTCTCTATTTACCGGTCGGTCTACGTTCCTACCCTCACCTATGGTCATGAGCTTTGGGTAGTGACCGAAAGAACAAGATTGCGGATACAAGCGGTCGAAATGAGTTTCCTCCGCTGTGTGGCTGGGCGCTCCCTTAGAGATAGGGTGAGGAGCTCGGCCACACGGGGGGAGCTCGGAGTAGAGCCGCTGCTCCTCCACGTCTAGAGGAGCCAGCTGAGGTGGCTCGGGCATCTGTTCCGGATGCCTCCTGGGCGCCTTCCTCGGGAGGTGATTCAGGCATGTCCCACCGGGAAGAGGCCCCGGGGAAGACCAAGGACACGCTGGAGGGACTATGTCTCTCGGCTGGCCTGGCAATGGCTCTGGATCCCCCTGGAGGAGTTAGAGGAAGTGTCTGGGGAGGAGGAAGTCTGGGAGTCCCTGCTCAGACTGCTGCCCCCGCGACCCGGCCCCGGATAAAGCGGAAGAAGATGGATGGATGGACACATTTTGTTCTACAAATAAACTCGCCCTACAACTTTAGTACAGATTTAAAATGTGTTAAAGAATGTTTGTTACCACAACTTGGTCAAGCTCAATCTGGAAAGTTCTCGAATACCTTAAAAAGTCATTAGGCCTCTCCTAAAGAAAAGCTGTCTTGTTGTCACAGAACTGAACAGTTATCAGCCCACTTCAAATCTGTAGGTTCTTTCTTAGGGAAAGTCTGTCTATCAAGCTGACAGATGGACTCACTTGAAAACACTGACTTTAAGGCAGTTATGGTTATTTCTTTATTTTATTTATTTGACTGGGACAGTACAATTACAAAATCATTTCTAAACCCATACCATAGAGAATCAGCATATTCTTTTGAGAATTATTGGTACTTGTTGATTGGCTAGAAAAGGTTATAAAAGCAAAGCAGGTCGACCAGGCAAACTCAGAGTAGGCAGGGCATAGGGATGGGGCAGGTTACTATCTGTTTATTTGTTTTGCTTGTAGGGACCAACTGTAATAACCAGACATGTACATTTATAGGAAAAAGTGGATATTTAGAATTCTCACAAGACGGTGACTTTATACTAGCAGGTGTATTCAGCATCACTAGCACAAGGACAAAACGAAATATGGATTTTACAGCTATGCCATATGAAACATGCTCGACGTAATATTCAATATGCCATTTGTATAAACTTCTTAAACATAGAAAGTTGGTGATATATGCATTTTTGTCAATGTGTGTGTTCTTGCAGGTGGAATCTCAGAGAGCTAACATTTGCCCTCACTGTTATCTTCACTATTGAGGAGATAAACAAGGACCCGACATTACTTCCAGGAACGACACTGGGCTATCACTTGTACAATGGCTGTGGAAGTGAAAACCTGATCAGAGCGGCGATTGAGGCTTTGAATGGGAAAAGAGAGCACTGCAGTGGACAGATCATAGGCCTGCTTGGTCACTCATCCTCAGGGGTCTCACAATACATCAACTACATTCTTAGCCCCCTGTCTGTGCCACATGTAAGGACCGTTAATGTGTTTTTTTCTGTTTCTGTCAGAGCATTTTTACAGGATACTATAATTAGAGATTTTACAGTGTAACACAATGTGACAGATTAGAGAAATATTTTGTGCACAATTTTAAAGACAACAAGGAGGGAATGTGGCACTAGTTTGAATTTTAAATGAATTATATAATTAATGACCATGTTTTTTATTCATTTTTGATAGTCCGTCTGCTAAATGCAAATCACCATCCCATAGCGGTCCAATTTATATTTTTACCATTTGTTACACTATGTGATAGACAGTTGTTACATTTTTAGATATATTGTTGTGAATGTCGAGTATATTGTGAAATAAGTTTCATTGTTTGTTTCTCTCCAGCTAAGCCACCTTTCAACATGTGCCTGCCTAAGCAATAAGAAGATATACCCAACTTTCTTCCGCACTGTGCCAAGTGACTTCTTCCAGGTTACTGGTTTGTTGCAGCTCATGAAGTACTTTGACTGGCGCTGGGTTGGAATTATTTATTCCCCAGAAATGTATGCTTATGAAGGCACCGAAAACTTTATAAAGTTGTCCAAACAATATGGCATATGTGTTGAATACTATCAAGAGTACAGTAAAACCAGTAAACCAACGCTTGTTGTAGAAGCATTGAAAACCTCTTCTTCCAAAGTGGTAATTTTGTTCATGGGCTTGTCTTATACCGATTCCTTCTTTTCAGTTTTTGAAGGGTATAACATCACAGACAAGCAGTTTATAGGAAGTGAGTCTTGGATTTCACAGACAAAACTGGCCTCTAGGGAGAGAAGGAGCATGTTACAAGGAGCAATGGGTTTTGCCATCCCTGATGCAAAAGTGCCTGGTCTGAGAGAATATCTGCTTAGATTGAATCCATTGAAGGAACCGCAGAGTGAAATAGTCAAAACAGTGTGGGGGCACATATTTGGCTGTGCCTTTACTCCCTCCAACACCTCAACCATGTGCACAGGCTCTGAAGACCTGTTGACCACTCCAAATCAGTACACCGCCTTTACAGATCTGAGAACAGAGAGTAATGTGTACAATGCAGTCTACTCATTTGCACATGCCCTCCACTCCCTGCTACAGTGCAAGAACAGACTGAACCCCACCACTGGGAACGCTTGTGTCAGCAAGACCGAAGTCCGGCCCAAAGACGTGAGTGGTAAACACATATGTTCAGAACTCATATCAAGTACCATTGTATGCAAGTGAGTTAGTAAGATAGCATATATTGTCAGTAAGGAATGAATAGTCAGTTTGTTTAAATCATTGAAAATATGCTTTTAAATCATACATTTACTACTATAAATAAAAATGAACACAATGAATTTGATTATTGTAAACAGTGTGGCAGGAAAGACAATTTGCTATTTCATGTTCTTTCAAATCTTTTTGATTCAACTGTTATCAGTCATCATTACTGACACTCATTCTTACTTGTGTAGGTTCTAGAACATTTACATTACGTGAATTTCACCACAAATAATGATGCAAGGGTGTTCTTTGATGAAAATGGAGACCCCGCTTCTCACTACGACTTGGTGAACTGGCAGATCCACAGAAATGACTCTGCTGAGATTGTGACCATTGGCCTTTATCGCACATCTTCACTGGAAGGAGAGAATCTTCAAATTCTGGACTCCAAAATAACATGGGGTGGAGGAAACAACAAGGTATCAATTTGACCAGGCATCTGTCATATGTTATTTCTATGCCATTAATATACGATATGATATGTGTTAGGTTGTAAGGTCTGTATGCAGGGAGCCTTGTCCACTGGGGACCCGCAAAGCCATAAACAAAAACAGACCTGTGTGCTGTTTTGATTGTTTTGAATGCCCTGAAGGTACAATAAGCAACCAAACAGGTAAGAGGAAAGAGGAAGCATCAATAATAATATAAAATAAAAAATGGCCTCCTAGAAGCACTGATTGTCTAATGAAATGTATGAATAATCATCATCATAATGAAGTTAAACACCCTGTCTGTTTAACTTTGCTGACCAGTGCTAGTAATTGTCTGCAGCACAAATACCGGCCTCTGTGCTGGCAAATAAGGGCCTGACCAGACATGTCACAGTAACATCTCATGTCAAGAAATTACACAAAGATATGTAACTATAAGAACACTGACTATAACATGCACTGGTCAGTTACAGCACAACTCTACCGTCTGAGACTCCACCACCCTCGGCTATCTGATCTGTCCTGATTTAGAGACGCTTAATCTACCGTATAGAGACACAATAGCAATGTGTTAACAATAACACCAACACTTTTTTGTCTTTTATTGTTGGGAAATATAAATGTTTATATTGCTATGAATCTACTTTTATTTATTTCATGTTTATTGATTTAGTCCTTTGTTAAATTCACTGATGTTTGAGAGCCATTGATACATTAAATTTTTTACTGATACTGTTTTTTAGATTCTCTCAACTGCTTGACATGTCCTCCTGAGTTCTGGCCAAATGAAAGCAAGGACAAGTGCTTATCCAAACCCACTGAATACCTCTCCTACAAAGAGATCATGGGCACACTGTTAACCATATTCAGTTGCATTGGTGTATTTCTCTCTCTTCTTGTCTTAATCATTTTTTTCACACATAAAGAAACTCCCATTGTCAAAGCCAACAACTCGGAGCTGAGCTTCTTGCTTCTGCTTTCACTTAAACTGTGTTTCCTGTGCTCTCTCACCTTTATCGGTCGTCCTTCTGAGTGGTCCTGCAAGCTGCGCCACACTGCGTTCGGCATCACCTTTGTCCTCTGTCTCTCTTGTGTTCTGGGGAAGACAATGCTAGTTGTGTTAGCCTTCAGAGCCACACTTCCAAGCAATAATATGATGAAGAAGTTTGGCCCTCTTCAGCAGAGACTCAGTGTAGTTATATTTACTTCAGTTCAGGTGGTAATTTGCATACTGTGGCTCAGTACAAACCCTCCTTTTCCAAAGGAGAATATGAAGTACTATAAAGAGAAGATTATATTGGAGTGTGATGTTGGATCAGCTGTGGGTTTCTGGGCCGTGCTTGGGTACATTGGATGTCTAGCACTACTGTGTTTCATACTTGCATTTCTTGCCAGAAAACTGCCTGATACTTTTAATGAAGCCAAATTCATCACCTTCAGCATGTTGATCTTCTGTGCAGTTTGGATCACTTTTATTCCAGCTTATGTCAGCTCTCCAGGAAAGTTCACTGTTGCTGTAGAGATATTTGCTATATTAGCTTCGAGTTTTGGATTATTGATATGTATTTTTTCCCCGAAATGCTACATTATATTATTTAAACCAGAAAAAAATTCCAAAAAACAGATGAGAGTAAAGTTGAAATCAAGGTCTTAATAGTTATGTGTAGCATACAGTTGCTTAATAAAGCACTCAACCAAGATCCACAGGCCTACTCAATCTACTTGATCATCAGACTTGATGTGATTTCATTTGGTAATAACCAGTAAAAAAATAATAAAAACAAATATTTTGAGCTAGTTATGTGCCATGGGCCAAAACACAGAAAGAATATAAAATAAGGCTGAGGCTGCAGAGCCGCGGCTCTGTAGACACTCCCATAAAATAAACAGGTTGAATCCAAATTCACTTGGAACCAGGGCTGGGTCTACAGGGGTGAAAAAGAGTGCATTGCAACCTCATTTAAAAGTTGTTGCACCGTCATTTGAGGTACATTAAATAATAACGCTTAATTGAAGAGGAATATCTTTGCACCCCCTGAAACTCAGATGCACTCTCTGTCAGTTTGGTCCAGACCTGGGGCCTGCTTGCGACAGGTGCAAAAATAAAGCACTGATGAAGCTTGAAATGAAGTCAAAAAAGGTTAAATGTATTTTGATCCTCCCCAATGTCAAGAAAACATTACAGACAATAAAGCTCAGCCATACCCCAAAATTACTGAAAGGCTTATATAATCTCTTACATACGATATGTAAATGATTACACATGGTTAGGTTAGAATGGTACTATATGCCCCTAAAACAATTTTATTTGGCTTTAAAAAGTGATGTGATTCATAAAGTGAGTTCTTGCTTAAAAAGACATTTTTTAGAAACAGTTAAAAAGATTGCAATAAATATCAATTTACAGAAGCCTGATAAATATCAATATGGTTAAAAGTTTGCTAAAAACGTTATTTGTCATGTTACACTGTCAATGTCATTTTGTATTAATTTTGATCGTATCATCAGTGATCACCTAGAAAGCCTGAATCCTTTTGTTGATCGATTGGTAATACCTTTCACCCACCACTAGGGGTTTTCCCGCGTTGTTTCTCCTCATTGCATTTAACTCCTGCACTCTAGTGATACTTTCTCCCTATATTCAGATAAAGTTTACCAAATGTTATTCCCTTGTCATCTGTACATTGTTAAGACGTTTTGCAGTTAATCAAGTATGATTTAATGAAGCTAAAGCAACTTTTTTAGTTGTGTATTTTGAGAATGTAGATGGGTTTTTCTGTGCTCGTGAACTTGCGCTCCGCCATCTTGTGCTAAACCAAACAATATGTTGCTAATGTTACAAACATAGAAAGGGATTATTATGTCATTTCTTGTAAAATAACTCATGTTGTTCATAATAAGCTGTTGTTCCAATGTCGGACATTGGACAGTTAAAATATTTGTACAATTATGTTCAATTCATTGCATTAAACTCCTGCAAGAGGGAAACACCTATAAATCACTCTTGTGATTCTTTCTCCCTCTTTTCAGGTGTGCAACATAAACACACACACTTTGCCACAAGTGACGGTTATTCTTAAATGCCAGTAATTGTAATCATAAAATACCACAAAGAGATAACATCATAGATAGATCATCATAAGTGATAGCACAGCCGACTGTACATAAACCTGAAAACACTTAAACCTCCCTCTTTCTGTTTGTGACTTTTGTTTGCAAAGGGATTTAAAGTGGTAAATAACAACTAAAGGTACTGATTAATAAAAGTTTTTCCCGTCATATCTAAAGATCATTGAAGTTAACCGTTTCCTCATTATTCAACAATCATTTAAATGAGTGGCATTGTGGTTATGGCTGAAGGCTTTATTCCTGAACTTTCTCCATATGTTAGGGGGGGTTGGGTTCCATCTGAATAAACTAGATCCTACAATCAACCTTAAACAAAAGCCTAATGCTAATTAATGTGTTTTGCAAATTGATTAAGAATGTATTACTAAACATTTCTAAATGCTTTGTAGATATGCCTTATAGTAGGGGGCCTGAGGGCCAAACCGGGCCCTCCAGGACATCTCATTTTGCCCACGAAGTGGTGCTCTGATTTATTTGAATTACATTTTGTGCTGAAAAGACTACCAGTAGTTGTAAAGGAGACCACATCAAGTCTATTTCCCGAAAAAAACACGTGAACAAAAGAAAATGTATCATCAGAAAGAATCAAATTAATAATAAATACAACTCAAAATTGCGTTTGGGCCTTGGTATGCTAATATGCATTAATGTTGGACGGCCGAGGAAAACATTTGAACATTTTGGCCCACAGAAGAAAAACTTTTGTGCTCAATTTGTTTAATAATTAGTAAATAATGTTAAATATTTGCAAAAGATTGACAAGTTTATTGTTGTCAATGATTAGTTAATGATTAACAAACATTTATTAACGCTATGTAATGATTACATAGCATTAATAAATGCCATATTTCAAAGTGGTTGTTGTTGCATGAGTTAGGCTATTTTTTAAACGGACAATGATACAGTTTGAAAAACTGCTGATAATTTTAGTCCCACAGTTATAGAAATGTATGTACATTATCCCACACAGCAACAGCCCTGATCTCACATGTTATAATTGTAATGGAACAATTGGCTCCGAGTTGCCGACTGGAGGTCAAGGAAAAAAGGGATGGCCCCTCCTCTGAGGTTTCCCTCTGCCTTTGATAAAGCACCTTGGATCCTTCCACATTTGTTATTGGAGTTGTGTTTGGACAGAAGGAATATGAAGATGCTGCAGAAATCTATAATATTCCCACTGTTCCATTATGTGAATGCATTGTCAAGCTGTAAGTTACTGGGGCAGGTGAATTTACCAAGTCTTTTTCGAGAGGGGGAAATAATGATTGGAGGTATTTTTCCTGTCTATAACAAAGAAATCCTCATTACATCAACATTTGATGATCAGCCTGCTGGAGCCACATGTACTTTGTAAGAATATCATTCAGGCTGCTTTCAACTCTGTATATTTTTGTATATATTTCTGTATATTTTTGTATATATTTCTGTATATTTGTAAGATTTATACACTTACAGATTTGACCTGAGAGCTTTCCGGTGGACACAAGTGATGATATTTGCCATTGAGGAAGTGAACAGCAGTAATTTTCTTTTGCCAAATGTGACCCTGGGTTACAGGATTTTAAATTCTTGTTCATCTCCCAGCATCACATTGCGTGCTGCTCTGGCCCTGGCTGGGGGTGTAGAGAGGACTCAATCTCCTGCCTGTGTTCCAGCTGTGTCGGCCCTAATCGCAGAATCAGGGTCGTCTCAGTCTTTAGCTGTTGCCGGGATCATGGGGCCATTTCAAGTGCCTGTTGTAAGCATCTATGAAATCATGTTTGTTGTACGTGTTTGTTGTACGTTGATTGCAATGTTTTCTATAATACAAGAATAAGTATAATATATCATAGCATATTTTTTGCTTATTTCAACCTTGTGCAGAAAATTTGATGAATGCACCTACTCTGTTTCCTCTATAAAGGGAAATTAATTTGATAAAGCTATACTCAAATCACAATGTTGGAATATCAGAGAAAGTTGTAATTGTTTGTTTATTTGAGTGACAATGTAAGAAGCGTTGAATCACACCGAAACACACTCAGACTAGCTGGATATGGATATATATATATATATATATATATATATATATATATATATATATATATATATATATATATATATACACAATGGGTAGTGGTATATGGTGATTGCTATTTTAAAAATATCACTACATGTACGACAACATATGGGAGCATGGAGAAAAGTGTAATATTAATACAAAACATTTTTACTCTGTTTTTCAAACAAACATACACACACGCATACACCCGAACACATACAACCGAACACATACACCCAAACACATACACCCAAACATGTACACACACACACAATCACCCAGCTATGAAGTTTATAGACTGTTGTCCCTCTATTTGTATAATGTCTGTGTTGTCTGTCTTTTGCGTCTTTATTGTTCTTGTTGTCCTACTATTGTTACTGTTTTGTATTTGTATTTTTTTTTTTTTTTAAAGAAGCGTTGAATTAATATGACATCATTAAAAAAGAAAAAGAAACAAGCACACAATAAAAAAGTGCTACGTTTAAATCCACAATTTAAAAAAAAAAAAGAACAAATATCGGATACTTCAATGATTTGAACTCAACCTAATGTGTCTTAATTGTATGTTTTCATCTTATCTTCTGTCTCCTGTAGGTGAGTTACTTCTCCACCTGTGCGTGCCTCAGCGACAGAGACAAATTCCCAACATTTTTTCGTACAATTCCCAGTGATTACTTTCAGGCCAAAGCTTTGGCTGCTCTGGTAAAATATTTTAACTGGGAGTGGATTGGAGTCATACAGTCAGATAATGACTATGGGAGAAACGGTGTGTCAGCGTTCATCCAAGAGGTTAAGAAACTTGGTGTCTGTGTGGCCTTTGTTGGCACTGTTCTTCGGACATACTCCATGGACAAAATCCTCAGAGTTGTGGACATGATCAAAAGTTCAAACGTCAAAGTTATACTCGCTTTTGTTCCAGAGGGAGATTTTCGCCCGTTAATGACTGAAATAGTCAAACGAAACATTACAGAGATTCAATGGATTGCTAGTGAAGCTTGGATCACAGCAGCTCGGCTCTCAACACCAGAAATGTACCAGTCATTTGGAGGAGCACTGGGGTTTGTCATGCCAAAAAGAGCAATCCCAAATCTAAAGCCCTTCCTCAAAGACATTGACCCCTATGCTAATCCAGAAGATGGATTTGTGAAGAAATTCTGGGACGTTATGGTGGGATGTAGTCCGGTGTTACATGGAGCAATTGAAGGAAATGAACCAACAAAGCAAATCTGTAGCGGGAACGAGACGCTAAAGGATTTGGATGATGTGTTTTTTGATGTAACACAGTTGAGAGTGTCCTATAATGTGTATAATGCTGTATATGCAGTGGCCCACGCTCTGCATCAGCATCTCTTCTGTCAGGCTGCCTCCAACATAACAAATAAACTGTGTAAGAAGGTGTCAGATATCACTCCCAAACAGGTATGTAGCCAGTCCAAATTTGCCAGATCATAGTTGCCAAGTCGTACTAATGTTTCCCAAAATGTTAAAGGTGACGGAGAATTTGAAAAAGCTGACATTTCAGAACATATTTGAAGACGAAATATTTTTTGATGCGAATGGAAACCCACCTCCATCTTATGACCTCATAAACTGGCAGATGGCAGAGGGCAAAGTTCAGCATGTCACAGTGGGTCACTTCACCTCAGTAAATGGAAACGACAAGCTCAGGTTTAACGAAGAAGACATTGACTGGAGAACAGGACAAATGGTGGAAGAAAATAGCATTTACATAAGACATAAATTACAAAACATATTAATGCATTTTATTTTTATCCAAAAGGTACCGAAATCCGTGTGTTCAACTGTTTGTTCAGTGGGAACCAGGAAGGCTCAAATTAGAGGAAAACCGGTCTGCTGCTTCGACTGCATCCCATGTGCTGAAGGAACTATAGCTAATTTAACAGGTGATGGAGCACAAGATCAGGGGTGCTGTTTTGTCATATCGCAGGAGGACTCAGACTTGACTTTGGACTTTCTGGAGTTTCTGAGGTGCAATGACATGTGATTTGGCTTGTTGTTGGGGCTGATCACACATACTTTGACATCAGTGGAGCAGCAGAGGCTCAAGTGTACACTGTTGTTGTGTCCTTGGGCAAGACACTTCATGTACCCTTCCTCCAGTGTCAATGTACACAGGTGTATGAATGAGAGCGTGCTTGTGAGATCAAATGACAAACAACAAATTGAAATCAGCCCATGGCTACAATCCCTGTGTCTACTGTCACTATTATTAGACAATGTTATTTTCTTTTTGCATGTGGTTATACTGTCTAATTTTGATAAAGAAAGAAAAAAATGGGGGGGGGGCGGAAAATTTGGGACCTTCATAAGATAGCTGCAGGGGAAGTTCTATTGACAAAGTTGTGCAACCGTGAGGACATGAAGGTGATTTGAAACATTGGGATAGCTTCAGCATATTAGCAAATACTATGAGTCATCATTGTAATATTAGACCTTAAGTGGGCCACCATGTTGATTCTGTTGTTAAAGGAGCAATGGACGATTTTTTGCCGATTTGAGAACGCAGACGGAAGTGCGCATGCGCACTCCCCCGTGCGGACTGATACAGCACACACGTGCGTTTGTTTATTAGCGCGACGGATCGCATCGCATCTCTCGTCTCCTGTAGACTTCCGTCCACTTCTGCATCAGCTCGAACTGTCTTTCTCCGTCTTCAATTTGTCCCGTACACTGAGGGAACTATATTATGATAGATCCATGCGCTTAGGCACGCGGAAACGTGGGCACGATCCGCACACGGCTGCAGGTGAGTGGTAGGTGCGTTTTATGATTGATACGTGGCAGAACTAATCGGCAGTCCACGCCACAAGGAAATAAGACTTAGATTTGTGCCAAAAAATTGTCCATTCAACCTTTAAGACAGAAAATAGTGCACTGTAAATAAAAACATTTTTATTTCCAACAGGGGAGGCAGAATGCACCCCATGTCCAGAAGAATTTTGGTCCAACAATCTCAAAAATCAATGTATTCCTAAAACCGTGGAGTACTTGTCCTACCAGGAACCAATGGGTATAGCCCTCACGGTTGTCTCTCTGATGGGGACTGCTCTGTCTATGGCCACTATGTTGATCTTCATTCTCTACAGAGACACCCCAGTCATCAAGGCCAGTAACTCTGAGCTCAGCTGTTTCTTGCTCTTCTCGCTGTTCTTGTGTTTCCTGTGTCCGCTCACCTTTATTGGAAAGCCTACCATCTGGACGTGCATGCTGCGCCATACTGTTTTTGGAGTGACTTTTGCATTTTGCATGTCTTGTGTACTATGCAGAACTATTGTAGTGGTTGCAGCATTTAAAGCAACTTTTCCTAGAAACTCTACGGCGGCAAACTTTGGTCAAACACAGCAAAGAATCATAGTTTGTTCTTGTACCTTAGTTCAAATTCTGATATGTGCTGCCTGGCTTAAACTAAGTCCACCATTTCCAGATAAGGTATTTAAATATAGCAATACAAAAATAGTTTTGGAGTGTAATACAGGTTCCCAGGCTGCCTTCTATACTGTTTTGGGGTATATTGGGTTATTAGCAATAATATGTTTAGTGTTAGCATTTTTAGCTCGTAAACTGCCTGATAATTTCAATGAGGCCAAGTTCATCACCTTCAGCATGTTGATCTTCTGTGCAGTCTGGATCACTTTTATCCCAGCTTATGTCAGCTCTCCGGGAAAGTTCACTGTCGCTGTTGAGATTTTTGCTATTTTGTCATCAGCATTTGGTTTATTGATAAGTATTTTTGCCCCGAAATGTTATAAGGTACTGATCACACCAGAGAAAAATACAAAGAAATACATGATGGGAAAACGTTGAGAGAAAGATGGTTCAGCAACCTATAAACTGCACTGGATCGATGCACATACAGGCCACTTTTGTTGTTTGTATAATCCTTTTAGAGTTTCTGTCATTTATCAAGTTTATATTTTCTGACTTCCATATAACTTGTGAACGTCAATGTTGTATTTACTGCTTATATTTGAATGGTATATCAAAAAAATAAAACATTTGAATTTCATTCTTAATATTGCTATTCTTATTAATAAGATAGATCATATCTTAGCGGTAACATTTGGTTGCACTGACATATTTGGCCTCATACTCAAATAGAGGCTGGGAAAAAACGAGGATGAAACAAAACGTCTGATGCGTCCAGCTGGAACGGCAAACCGCGGAGCCGTCTTGGTAGCACGCGCAAACTCAAAGTGGTTCAACATCTTACAAATTTCTTATGTTTTTTATGAATACAACAAAAAGCGTCAATAGTTTGCAACCTGTAGTCTTCTCTCGAGACTTGATCTGTCCTGCAGAAGAGCAAGAGGAGGGAAATTTAGAGACTGTGAAGGGGCCTCATATTAAGCGAATGAGTTGCTAAGACATCTAAAGTTCACCAGAATACAGACATTCAAGTTTTTGTTAAAAACGTCTTGGATGAGGGCTCTAGACCACACCTAGGATTGCAATGTATGCAATATTTATAAAATGTAATTTATCTAAAAAATAATGATAACTTCAGAAATTGTCCCTTTACGTTTGTATTGCTTACATCAAACCCCTACGGATTCGATGTGGGTTGGGGGCATGGGGCCACCACTGAACATCTCTGCTTAGGGCATCCAAGTGTCTAGCTGCGGCCCTGGGATCAGGGCCACTCCTCTTAGGCCCCTCCTCTGAGGGTTTCACTCTGCCTTTGATAAAGCACCTTGGATCCTTCCACGTTTGTTATTGGAGTTGTGTTTGGACAGAAGGAATATGAAGATGCTGCAGAAATCTATAATATTCCCACTGTTCCATTATGTGAATGCATTGTCAAGCTGTAAGTTACTGGGGCAGGTGAATTTACCAAGTCTTTTTCGAGAGGGGGAAATAATGATTGGAGGTATTTTTCCTGTCTATAACAAAGAAATCCTCATTACATCAACATTTGATGATCAGCCTGCTGGAGCCACGTGTACTTTGTAAGAATATCATTCAGGCTGCTTTCAACTCTGTATAGTTTTCTTATAAGATTTATACACTTACAGATTTGACCTGAGAGCTTTCCGGTGGACACAAGTGATGATATTTGCCATTGAGGAAGTGAACAGCAGTAATTTTCTTTTGCCAAATGTGACCCTGGGTTACAGGATTTTAAATTCTTGTTCATCTCCCAGCATCACATTGCGTGCTGCTCTGGCCCTGGCTGGGGGTGTAGAGAGGACTCAATCTCCTGCCTGTGTTCCAGCTGTGTCGGCCCTAATCGCAGAATCAGGGTCGTCTCAGTCTTTAGCTGTTGCCGGGATCATGGGGCCATTTCAAGTGCCTGTTGTAAGCGTTTATGAAAATCATGTTGTAATTGCATAAAATGTTTTTTTTATAATACAAGGATAAGTATAATGTATCATAGCCTTTTTTTGGGGCTTATTTTAACCTTTGGACGTATGCACCTACTCTGTTTCCACTATAAAGAGGAATGTATTTGAAAAAGCTAAACTCAAATCACCACATTTGAATATCAGAGAAAGTTGTCATTGTTTGATGGGCAATGTATGAAGCGTGGTATTATTACAGAAGAAGAAGAAAAAAAAATAAAAAATTAAAAAAAAAAGGGCTAAAGAGCAAAAAACACTTAAAAAGTATATATTTTCAAAAGTCATAACTGTGGAACCTGTTGGCATGGTACAGTGGTTGCTGTAACTTGACATCGACACATTCTAAACTAGTTCAAAATTGAGTTTGAGAGCAGATCTGTTTCTATTGTAGAATTTGCCAAAAGGCAAAAAAGGGTTGCATTATTTAATTACAAAAGTCAGCATTGATTGAGCATACATTGATGTCAGCTGAAATACTTAATTTTTTTTTCATCAGATACTTCAATGATTTGAACTCAACCTAATGTGTCCTAATTGTATGTTTTCATCTTATCTTCTGTCTCCTGTAGGTGAGTTACTTCTCCACCTGTGCGTGCCTCAGCGACAGAGACAAATTCCCAAAAATTTTTCGTACAATTCCCAGTGATTACTTTCAGGCCAAAGCTTTGGCTGCTCTGGTAAAATATTTTAACTGGGAGTGGATTGGAGTCATACAGTCAGATAATGACTATGGGAGAAACGGTGTGTCAGCGTTCATCCAAGAGGTTAAGAAACTTGGTGTCTGTGTGGCCTTTGTTGGCACTGTTCTTCGGACATACTCCATGGACAAAATCCTCAGAGTTGTGGACATGATCAAAAGTTCAAACGTCAAAGTTATACTCGCTTTTGTTCCAGAGGGAGATTTTCGCCCGTTAATGAATGAAATAGTCAAACGAAACATTACAGAGATTCAATGGATTGCTAGTGAAGCTTGGATCACAGCAGCTCGGCTCTCAACACCAGAAATGTACCAGTCATTTGGAGGAGCACTGGGGTTTGTCATGCCAAAAAGAGCGATCCCAAATCTAAAGCCCTTCCTCAAAGACATTGACCCCTATGCTAATCCAGAAGATGGATTTGTGAAGAAATTCTGGGACGTTATGGTGGGATGTAGTCCGGTGTTACATGGAGCAATTGAAGGAAATGAACCAACAAAGCAAATCTGTAGCGGGAACGAGACGCTAAAGGATTTGGATGATGTGTTTTTTGATGTAACACAGTTGAGAGTGTCCTATAATGTGTATAATGCTGTATATGCAGTGGCCCACGCTCTGCATCAGCATCTCTTCTGTCAGGCTGCCTCCAACATAACAAATAAACTGTGTAAGAAGGTGTCAGATATCACTCCCAAACAGGTATGTAGCCAGTCCAAATTTGCCAGATCATAGTTGCCAAGTCATACTAATGTTTCCCAAAATGTTAAAGGTGACGGAGAATTTGAAAAAGCTGACATTTCAGAACATATTTGAAGACGAAATATTTTTTGATGCGAATGGAAACCCACCTCCATCTTATGACCTCATAAACTGGCAGATGGCAGAGGGCAAAGTTCAGCATGTCACAGTGGGTCACTTCACCTCAGTAAATGGAAACGACAAGCTCAGGTTTAACGAAGAAGACATTGACTGGAGAACAGGACAAATGGTGGAAGAAAATAGCATTTACATAAGACATAAATTACAAAACATATTAATGCATTTTATTTTTATCCAAAAGGTACCGAAATCCGTGTGTTCAACTGTTTGTTCAGTGGGAACCAGGAAAGCTCAAATTAGAGGAAAACCGGTCTGCTGCTTCGACTGCATCCCATGTGCTGAAGGAACTATAGCTAATTTAACAGGTGATGGAGCACAAGATCAGGGGTGCTGTTTTGTCATATCGCAGGAGGACTCAGACTTGACTTTGGACTTGATTTGGACTTTCTGGAGTTTCTGAGGTGCAATGACATGTGATTTGGCTTGTTGTTGGGGCTGATCACACATACTTTGAGTAAAGCATCAGTAGAGCAGCAGAGGCTCAAGTGTACACTGTTGTTGTGTCCTTGGGCAAGACACTTCATTTACCTCCAGTGTCAATGTACACTGGTGTATGAATGACAGATAACAAAAGGAAATCAGCGCATGGCTGCAATCCACCGTGTTTACAGCACGTGTATCATGCATGTTGATTAGCATTTACTGTCCCCATCAAATAGACAAATAATAATAATAAAATAGATGGCGCTCTCGACCCTCCTGCAGAGCCCATGCTGCAATTGTTAAATGTTACAAAGAGGGGTTTAAGTTCAAATGTAGTCATTAGACTTACTGTAAATAAATAGGTTGAATTAGAATTTGATGATTTGGGTTTATATGTTTATTTTAAGGGAGTGTCTGCAGAGCTGCGGCGCGCGGCCGAAACTGCCATGTTATTTTTGTGCCGGCCGCGCCGCGGCTCCTGAAACTGCGCCGCTATTTGACCGCGTTTTAGCGCCATTTTAGACCGCGCCGGGTTAAGGTTAGGGTTAAGGTTAGGGTTAGGATTAAGGTTAGGATTAAGGTTAAGGTTAGGGTTAGGGTTAGGGTTAGCCATGAGGCTATAACGGGCTATAAGGGAAATGCTGCGGTCCCTGAAACTGCGCAGCAATTTGACCCGCGCCGCGGCTCTCCAGCCACGGCCTTATTTTAAAGCCTTAAATGAAATGTCTTTGTAAGACCCTGTGATGGTTAAATATACATTTTCAGGGCAATTGAAGTGTGTGTTATCTCCCCTTGCTGTCTCTGGACAGAAAACCAGCTTTGCAACATTTGCCAACCTCGACCCAAAGACAGCACTCTTGAGAAACCCTGGCACCTTCTATTATTTGACAGTTTCATTTATTTTTGTTGTATGGAGTTATACTGCCTTATATACTGCTTCAGTATATTAGCAAATACTATAAGTCAGGGGTGGGCAATTATTTTCCTCCGAGGGCCATATTCGAATCCAGGCAAATAGCGGAGGGCCAGCCCGCGATCATTGGTGTGATTTTTTTTTTTTAATTAAATATCAAATAAAATATCACTTTTCTGTCAAATATAGGCTATTGAATCTATTATTTACACATAATCTTTATTAAGGATACAAGAGCAGACAGATATATTATATTATATATATATTTTTTTTACATTACTTGGCATGTGTGGTGGGCCGGATTATAAAGACAAACGGGCTGTATGTGGCCCGCGGGCCGTAGTTTGCCCACCCCTGCTATAAGTCATCAAAAATTAAATTCTGCACCATGGAGTTGCAATATTAGACCTTAAGTGGGCCAACATGTTGATTCTGTTGTTGAGACAGAAAATAGTGCACTGTAAATAAAAACATTTTTATTTCCAACAGGGGAGGCAGAATGCACCCCATGTCCAGAAGAATTTTGGTCCAACAATCTCAAAAATCAATGTATTCCTAAAACCGTGGAGTACTTGCCCTACCAGGAACCAATGGGTATAGCCCTCACGGTTGTCTCTCTGATGGGGACTGCTCTGTCTATGGCCACTATGTTGATCTTCATTCTCTACAGAGACACCCCAGTCATCAAGGCCAGTAACTCTGAGCTCAGCTGTTTCTTGCTCTTCTCGCTGTTCTTGTGTTTCCTGTGTCCGCTCACCTTTATTGGAAAGCCTACCATCTGGACGTGCATGCTGCGCCATACTGTTTTTGGAGTGACTTTTGCATTTTGCATGTCTTGTGTACTATGCAGAACTATTGTAGTGGTTGCAGCATTTAAAGCAACTTTTCCTAGAAACTCTACGGCGGCAAACTTTGGTCAAACACAGCAAAGAATCATAGTTTGTTCTTGTACCTTAGTTCAAATTCTGATATGTGCTGCCTGGCTTAAACTAAGTCCACCATTTCCAGATAAGGTATTTAAATATAGCAATACAAAAATAGTTTTGGAGTGTAATACAGGTTCCCAGGCTGCCTTCTATACTGTTTTGGGGTATATTGGTTTATTGGCAATAATATGTTTAGTGTTAGCATTTTTAGCTCGTAAACTGCCTGATAATTTCAATGAGGCCAAGTTCATCACCTTCAGCATGTTGATCTTCTGTGCAGTCTGGATCACTTTTATCCCAGCTTATGTCAGCTCTCCGGGAAAGTTCACTGTTGCTGTTGAGATTTTTGCTATTTTGTCATCAGCATTTGGTTTATTGATGAGTATTTTTGCCCCGAAATGTTACGAAATACTGATCAAACCAGAAAAAATATACAAAGAAATACATAATGAGAAAACACTGACAGAAAAATGTTTCAACAACCTATAAACTGTACTGGATCGATGCACATACAGGCAAATTTTGTTATTTGCATAATCCTTTGAGGGTTTCGGTCACTTATCAAGTTAATATTTTCTGACTTTCTGACTACAATTTATGAACATCAATGTTGTATTTACTGGTTATATTTGAATGGTATAAAAAAACATTAAAATTGAATGCTTAATTTTTCTTTTCTATATTGGAAAAATAATTTGTGCATGTACAGAAGTTTACCACATTAAATTAAGTGAAGTGATGAATCTTCTTTCCCCTGATACGCCGTACAAAAAATAGAAAGAAAATGCATGATGTCAGAGAGCATAAAACCCACTACAAGTTCCTCTCCCATCTCCAGTTCCACATCAGGCTCAGGATGATTGCTCATCTGACATTGTTTTGTCCGCTTGCTCATATCATAACTGCAACATTTGTTAGAAGTGTCACATTTGCTGTCAAAGATCCTGAAGAATTTTGTAGACTTCAAAACTATTTTGAGCCAGCTTTTATGGCTAAAGGTGACTTTTTACTTGGGGGCATTTTTCCTCTTCATTATAACCAAGAAATGCCAGATCTGAACAGTACCTACCAACCACCACCAGTCAAGTGTAATGGGTAAATTCAAATTTTTGTGTGTGTTTTTAATCAATTTCTTTTGTGATTTCTTAACCATAATTTGTCCTCTTCAGGTTTGATCCCAGAGCGTTCCGGTGGGCACTGACTATGATGCTGGCTGTGGATGAAATCAACCAAAACAAGCAGCTGTTGCCCAATCACACCTTGGGATATAAAATCTTTGACTCTTGTGCCTATCCCCTGACAGGGCAAAGAGCAGCACTCGCAGTTCTTAACGGGGTGAGAGAGGAGGACCATGCTATATGCAGTGGTGCTTCCCCACTCTTGGCTATCGTTGGGGAGTCTGGATCTGCTCAGTCCATAGTTGTGTCCAGAATTCTAAGGCCATTTAGGATACCAATGGTAATACCAATTCTGTTTCAGAAAACGCATGCAACACAACATTCTCATTCTTATAGTACAGCTGAAATATTTTCTGTTTTTATCAGATCAGTTACTTCTCATCATGTGCATGTTTTACTGACAGACAAAAATATCCCACATTTTTCAGAGTGATTCCAAATGATGACTATCAGGTAATTGCTATTGTTGTACAGTCTCTAAATTATGTTTGTGATAGGACTGCTTCTGTGTATGTTATATAAATGGTTTGAATGGAATTTAAACAAATATATTATTTATATTATTTTTCACCTTTAGGTGAAAGCCATATCCCAGCTGCTTGTGCACTTTAACTGGACTTGGGTTGGTCTGATTCGAGGGGATCATGAGTATGGACGGTTTGCAGTGCAGGGTTTATTAAGAGAGCTCCAAGGGAGCAAAGTGTGTGTGGCATACACAGAGATGATTCCTTTACTCTACAACCGAAAACGGGCTCTAGAAATCATGCAGGTTGGTGAATGCGCATATATATTTGCCCTTCAACATATATTCAACATTATAAAGAATATTTTCAATCTTTTATTTATAGTGTACATAATTTTATGAATGCAACATACAGCATTTATCTCTTTATCCTTATTCAAAAGGTAATGCGCTCTTCACGAGCCAAAGTGGTGGTAGTGTTTTCAGCAGAAGGAGAGATGACGCCCTTCCTGAGGGACTACATGGAGCAGAACATCACTGGGATCCAGTGGGTGGCCAGTGAAGCCTGGGTCACAGCGTCTGTCTTCTCTGGCAGCCTTTACTACCCCTACCTGGGAGGCACCATCGGCTTTGGGATCAGAAAAGGCTATATCCCAGGGCTCAGTGATTTCTTACAAATAGTAACCCCATACGCTTACCCCAGAAATCCATATGTACAAGAGCTGTGGAAGACTTTGTATGGATGTGCTTCCTCTGTCTCCGCCTTGGACTCAGCCCTGCCTCTCTGTTCAGGAAACGAGATGTTGCTGGAGAAGCACGAGGCGTACATAAACACATCAAGTCCTCGAGTGGCCTACAATGTGTACAAAGCTGTGTATGCTGTCGCCCATTCTCTACACAATCTATTCCTCTGTCAGCCAGGTGCAGGGCCTTTTGAGAACGGCTCCTGTGCTCAAAGTAACAACATCCACCCCTGGCAGGTACCAAATGATAATTTTAAAGGCTATTATTCTAAATCCACAAACCTCTACTGTATGATAATTACAAAGTGTTCTGTATTTCCCAAAATAACAAAACAATACAAAACATTATTCAAACTCCAAAATAAACAATGCAATCAGTCCAGACCTATACACTATTGGTCAAATCATGAGTTTAAACACAACAAAACACAACATATCTATAATAAATCAATTAACTTCAAAATGAAATGTGAAATATATTAATAAGGACCTTTATATAATTTCTTTTAAAGCTTCAGCAATATCTTCAGGATGTAGAATTTACTATCAATGGAGAAGAGGTGAACTTTGACCTAAAGGGTGACTCCATACCCTACTATGACATCATCAACTGGCAGAGAGGGACCAGTGGGAACATAGAGTTTGTCCCAGTTGGCCTGTTTGATGGGACCAAAGCTGCGGGAAAGGAGCTGGTCATCAAGGAAGACATAATTATTTGGGCTGGTCATCAGAGCAAGGCAAGCTGCAGCTCAAACTGTGTTTTGACCTTCTTCAGAGGTCAACTGTTGAAGTTCTGTAGGTCCAGGTGGAGGTAAGTCATGTAAAAACAGGTCAATGAATGCGGATATGGATGACTGGCATAAGGGAAGTCAGTATTAAACAGCCATTAGTATTGGACTACTTTGTATATCCATTTATTTGTGTCTGTAAAACGAATTCTGTAACGCCTCCATACTTCAGTTTGTGCATCTGTACTTAATTTTTGTGTGAACATATTAGGTTTTTTTATGTCTAAATTTATCATGTTGTATTAGATACGATTAAAAAAATGTACATGAATCCTGTCAACATTTTAGACACACACTAATTGAATTATAGTTGCCAATATAGACGTACAAATGGACTGAATAGTACTGGTACTAAATGATACACTGAATAGCAGATATTTCTTGCAACAGACAAATTAATTTATAGTCTATAATAATTGCCTAGTTGCAACATTCTAAGCTCCATACAGTAATTACAAACTTTGAATTTGGGAATAATGTTCACAATAGGTACCAGTGTCTGTGTGCAGTGACAGCTGTGCTCCAGGATCCCGGAAAGCTGTCCGTCGTGGGGAGCTTGTTTGCTGCTTTGACTGTCTACCATGTGACAGCGGCAAAGTTAGCAATGAGACAGGTGGGGATGAAATGAGCAAAAGCATGATACAGTTCATCTTCATTTGAACCAAACTGAAACAGTAACCTAGGAAATAAAACATTATAACATAAACATAAAATTACCTGCAAAAACTGCCATAGTATAGGGCACAAACTGGTGGCCCAAGGGCCGAATCTGGCCCACATACGTTTTAATCTGGCCCGCCGAACATTTCTAATTTATATTTAATCATTTCTGATATATAGCGTTTTTATCACTAGAACAACACGTCCCACAAGCCTTTGCAGCGGCTGCTGCTCCCCCACGCTGCTCTGCGCTGCTGTGTGCACTGCCCAGCGCAAGCACAAAGGGCTGATAAGTGCTGACGCACGTCGCAAACTTTACAGACTTGAGCAGAAGTCCGAGTGAGAAAAGACATGTGGATTTGGGAAACACGTGGAAGAAAGTAAGGAGACGAGTTTAGAGCTGTGCTAAAAGCGACGCTGATGTGGAGCTAATAACAAAAAAACACAATTCTGTGATGATGCTCTGTGAGGAAAACATCCAAACAAGTGCAAACCTTGAAAGATCAAAAAACACAAGTCAGAGTGTAATACAATATGAGAATGAAGTAGCTGTGAGCTCTGACTATGTCCACACTAATGTGACTGTGAACACAAACACAATGCACTCATTTAAATCACTACATGAATAATTTGTCACTTAGATCAGCTTAATCTATAAAAATAGTCATCCCATATTGAGTGTGCGCAGCAACAGCCAACAGGTCTGTGATATCAACATTTCATATGAGAAATCCTATCAAAAGTGCATGTTCCTGTTCCTGCTGCTGCATGAATATGGACTATGGAATATGGTCTTTCAGCTTTTGCAGATTTGTGCAACAGTGTCCACATAGAACTATTACTAGGCTATATAGAGCTATTTCTTTCTTATATATTTAATTTGTTTTAATTTTTACGCTATGTTCAGCCCGCGACCCAGCCTGAGCTGGTATAGGGTGTTTAATAATACTGATACTTGTCTTTTCCCTCATTCACACATTGCTAATTAATTTCAAAATTCATTGTTTTTAGATTCAATAGAATGCAGAGTGTGCCCTGAAGACTTTTGGTCCAACCTGGACAGAACAACCTGTATTCCTAAAGAGGTGGAGTTTCTGGCTTATGACACAGTGGGTATAGTGCTGACGGTCATGTCTGTAGTGGGAGCTGCTCTCACCATCACTGTCCTAGTGGTCTTTGTCTACCACAGAAACACTCCCATCGTTCGGATGAACAACTCTGAACTGAGCTTCTTTATTCTTCTCTCCCTCACACTGTGTTTCCTCTGTTCTTTGGTCTTCATTGGTGAGCCAACAGCCTGGTCCTGCATGCTACGCCATACAGCCTTTAGCATAACATTTTCTTTATGTCTCTCGTGTATTCTTGGGAAAACCCTTGTAGTGCTTGCTGCCTTTACTGCTGCCAGACCAGGCAATAACTTAATGAAATGGTTAGGGCCCAAACAGCAAAGAGCCATAATATCCACCTCCACTTTAGTCCAGGTAGTGATTTGTGTAGCTTGGCTCATTGATGCACCTCCTCATCCATCTAGGAACATGGAATATGAAAAATCAAAGATAATACTCGAATGCAGCAATGGTTCGAGTCTGGCCTTTTGGTGTGTGCTAGGATATATCAGTGTCCAGGCCAGTCTTTGCTTCTTGTTGGCCTTCCTTGCTAGGAAGTTACCAGGAAATTTTAATGAAGCCAAGTTCATCACATTCAGCATGCTGATCTTCTGTGCAGTGTGGCTAGCCTTCATCCCAGCATACATCAGCTCTCCAGGGAACTATGCAGATGCAGTGGAATCCTTCGCAATCCTGGCTTCGAGTTTTGGTCTATTGTTCTGTTTGTTTGTACCAAAGTGCTACATTATTTTATTGAAGCCAGAACAGAATACTAAACAGCATCTAATTGGGAAAGATAAGAAGTGAAGGGATCAATCCTTCAATTGATTACGCTGATTGAGACATGTTTGAACGTGTATTTAAGTGGTCTTTAGAATTAAACTTGTTTAAGGCCTGCTGTGACAGACACATATAAATAGACTTAAATACAAGCATTTATTTCACACCCATTGTTAAGCCATCATAACCCATATCATTGTTATTATGAGCAGGCTTGTCTTTGCCTTTGGTTTATGTTTAAACTTCTTGTGTTTATTAAATAAAAATATGTGTGTCCATTGAGCCAATAAAAAAGCTTTAGTAGTGTGTAAAGTTTGGTATCGCTGGAGTGTTTCTTACAACATACCAGTGGCGGCTCGACCATAGGGGGCGCCGCCCCCCCTGACCTTACTGCCTGTTTTTATTTTATTTTTTAAATAATCTCTCATTTTAAAAAAAAATAACCTGTGTTAATTAGATCCTATTGATGATTTTGCTTTATGGGTTTAGAACTCTCCAGAATTATATTTACAATCACTTTCAAGTTCCACGTTTAAAACGTGAACGTTTATCATGTTTGGTGTAGTAGCCAATAGGCTACTGTCGGCAAGACAGGGGCTCCTGCTCCATCAGCCCCATTGTGCTGTATTTAAGCCAATGGCTCCCCTGCTGCTAGGCAAAAAAGAATACACATCCGCCAATCATCGTCGAAGAATTTTATGGGTTTGGGGCGCTGAAGATTAGCGGTCTGTTAAAGGTCCCATAACATGCAAAATCGACTTTTCAGAGCTTTTAACCTTCTTACATTGCTATTTGTGCTTCATATATGTCCCCAGAGTGTAGAAGTAACACCAGTTTTATTTAGGCTCAAAGTAGTGTTGATCTGAAGTTCTATCGTTTGTCACTCACTCGCGCGGCAGGAGCGGCGCACGGCGGAGCTGACAGCTGTGGGACTATGTCACGGGTGGGCGGGGCACACACGCACTCTGAGACTACGTCACGGGTTGGGCGAGGAGCCAGATCGCTCTTCGCAAGGGTGGGGGCGAATCATGGATCTATTATAATATCTGGATAGGGTATGGCTAGCCGCAGCATGTCGTTACAACCCCCAGTGGCCACTCCATTGGTACTGCAGCCAAAGAAATTCCACGGCCCAGAAAGGTTTTTTTCCCTAGAGCGCAATGTAACGAAAAACTGCTCGTGTTCAGCTGTAAAAGCACCTAGAGCTTTCGAAATGTCGGATATAGCGACATTTCTTACCTATTTTTGGGTCATTGACTTTTTTTGATTTTAAGATTGTTCAGTTGTCTTTAAAACGCATTCTAAGCTAGTAGCTTCGGCTACGCTCTAGCGCGCCGCTCTAACCCAGCTCGTGACCGTCTAGACCAATCAGAGCGCGTGTAGGTGAAGTGAACGGGCCGAGATGCCGTGGAAGAGCCCAAATGTCACGACTGAGCTACAGGCGTAAAAATATGGATCTATGAGTTTAATAACTGATCAAATCATGGAACTAATGACCACCACGGATCTGAGGGCCGTGGATCTACTGCTCAGAAGCAATGTCTTTAAATCGTTTTGCCTGAAAAACTGAAAGAACGTGAGAAATGCTGCGGAAAGAAAGCGAGGAAATGGAACGTTTTGCCGGGTATAAACTTATGATGTTACGTTTCGTGTCCATCAGTGTGTTATTTGTATTACACAAGCAGCATAAATAGACTTAATCATGACTTTAGCATAAATACTGACTTCATCATGACTTTAGCATGTTTTGTGATAGATGAACATGTGAATACATTTTACATGTTGTAGAATGATTGGTATTTGGCAGATAAAAAAATCCGTGATTTAAGAAATCAATTTTAGATCATACGATTCATGTACTTAAGAATGAGAATTGTTTCCATTGTCAGAGAAAAAGTTTACAAACTAGACATTTTTTATGGTTTTATATTTTATTTGCGATAAACCACAAAACACTGAATAATAACACTAAAATATAGAGCCGTGACAATAAATAGATTTTGGTCAATACATATACAAAATGTACAGTTTTGCACTATGTATATAATATAATCAAACTGGAGTGTAAAAAACAAATTGCATTAATGAGCAAATGTTCTGATGTAAAAGTGAAGAAGCAGCAGCTTTAGACCATGAGCTGGACTTAAGGTGAAGCTCATATTTTAATAGATCCATGAGTGAAAACGGCTTGATTTTATGACGACGCAGTGACAGCTGCTCTCTGCTCTCTCCTCACCTCGTGTTCTGGTCAACTTTTTCCAGTTCAAAACCAGAAGTATAATATTACGCTTTATCTCACACTGGGCTCTGCGCTGCTCTTGTAACTCTCTCTGATTGGTCAGCGCAATCACGTGGTACGGAAACTTGGGTCGCACGTCGCTGGAGAGCTAAAGGCTAACTGGCGACATGCGACACTGAGCAGCTCTCATAGACTTGAAAGGGTGGCCATCTTGGCTGCTGGGGGCTTGGGGCATGGATCTATTATAATATCTGGATAGGGTATGGCTAGCCGCAGCATGTAGCAAACTCCCCCAGTGGCCACTCCATTGGTACTGCATCGTGCGTCCAGAAAGCTTGTTTTCCCTAGAGCGCAATGTAACTAAAAACTGCTCGTGTTCGGCTGACAGGGCACGTAGAGCTTTCAAAAAAGTCGGATATGGCGGCAATTCTTACTTATTTATGGGTCATTGACTTTTTCCAATTTTAAGATTCTTCAGTTATCTTTAAAACGCATTTTAAGCTGTTAGCTTCGGCGCCGCTCTAGACCAGCTCGTGACCGTCTAGACCAATCAGAGCGTGTGTAGGTGAAGTGAACGGGCCGAGATGCCTTGAAATAGCCCAAATGCCACGACTAAGTTACAGGCGTAAAAATATGAATCTATGAGTTTAATAACTGAACAAATCATGGAACTAATGACCACCACGGACCTGAGGGCCGTGGATCTACGACTCAGAAGTGATGTCTTGAAATGTTTCTGCCTGAAAAACTAAATCACGTAATAAATGCTATGGAAATGGAATGTTTTGCCAGGTATAAACTAATCGATGTTACGTTTCGTGTCCATCAGTGTTGTTATCTGTATTACACAGACAAGAAACCTAAATACGGACTTAATCATGACTTTAGCATGTTTTGCAAGTAGATAAACATGTCATCTGAATACATTTGACATGTTGTAGAATGATATGATTAAAAATCCGTAATTTAAGAAATCAATTTTAGATCATACATTCCAATTACTTAATAAGGACCAGAATTATTTCCATTGAGAGTAAAAAAGTTTACTAGACATTTTTCATATTTTATTTGCGATAAACTACAAAACACTGAATAATAACTCTAAACTATTGATCCATGACAATAAATAGATTTACTTTTTTCCGGTTCAAAATCCTTCAGTTTTCTTAAAACCAGTTTAATATTTCGCTTTATCTCACACTGTGCTCTGCGCTGCTCTAGTAACTCTCTGATTGGTCAGTACGATCACATGGTACGCTAACCGGACGCAGACCTACGTCACTTCTGGGCTGCAGTGTCCAAAGAGCTAAAGGCTAACTGGCGACATGCGCTACTGAGCAGCTCTCATTGACTTAAATGGGCGGCCATCTTGGCTGCTGGGGGCTTGGCTTGGGGCGAATATCAAACCAAGCCGTGTGCATTTCCGGGTCGGTGAGGGGATCCAAGGTATGGGTGATATTTCTTAAAGGTGGCATGGACGATTTTTTTCAGAATTTTTTTTATCATATTTCCTCGTGGCGTGGATAAATCATTAGTCCTGCCACGTATCAATCATAAAACGCACCTACCGCTCACCTGCAGCCGCGTCAGGCTCGTCCCCACGTTTCCGCATGCCTACGCGCATGGATCTATCATAATATAGTTCCATCAGTGTACGGGACAAAATGAAGACGGAGAAAGACAGTTCGAGCTGACGCAGAAGTGGACAGAAATCTACGGAGACGAGCGATGCAATGCGCTCCGTTGCGCTAATAAACAAACGCACGTGTGTGCTGTATCGGTCAGCACGGGGGAGTGCGCATGCGCACTTCCGCCTGCGTTCTCAAGTCGCCGAAAAATCGTCCATACCGCCTTTAACTATTATGTTAAGGGTGTTGCACAACCCTTATTATTATCAAATATACACTTAGGATAGACTACGAAACGTGAAAAAAGCATGTTATGGCACCTTTAAGTACAGAAACATCGTTCGTATTTACTTGTTAATTCCTCTTAATTCTGGGAGAAATTGAAACCTCCCGCTCTGGGGGGGTAATCTCCCTCTTTACTACGCGTCCCCCTGGGATGACAAATAGGTTGAGAAGTATGCCTAAAATGCACCAGAATGCGGGAAATCACATCTGCGACATTCTAAATTTTAAATAGCCCCACCTAAAAAAGAATTCACCAGCCGCCACTGCAACATACACCAATTATCAAACAAACATCCGAGGCAGGTGTGGCAAGATGGGCTGTGGAGGCCTGTGCTGAGAGTTCAGTACACTTACCTGCCGCTCCTCGCTGAGCTGGCAGACTACTTAAACGCAGCCTCCTTCCTCTTCCGGGCCTTGTTTGTTGGCCGCTCCGTCCTCCATTCCCAGGTTATGACAATCCCGCGGCTTCTATTCATCTATTTTCCAAATTCATGAATTAAATTCTTCCTGTAGTGCCGCTGCTGTGCCACAGCTTTACCCAAAGTCCATCCCGGGGCTCAGTCGAATCTCACTGGCAGGTAATGAACGCCCAATACTCCTCATTCATTAAATTCCAATGGTCAAATGCACCTTTTTGCTCCCTAAAACCTGGTCCGTTGCCATGCACCGCAGATCGTGGCGAAAGGTAACCCTAAGCACTACTCCAATCCCAGTAATATTGTTCAACTTCTCAAAACCACTGTCTGTTTGTAGCGCTGCTGTGCGGCTGGCAGCTGGCCAGCGTGGCGCGCGCTGGCGCACGCAGGCTGGCGCACGCAGGCTGGCGCACGCAGGCTGGCGCACGCAGGCTGGCGCACGCAGGCTGGCTCACGCAGGCTGGCGCACGCAGGCTGGCTCACGCAGGCTGGCGCACGCAGGCTGGCGCACGCAGGCTGGCTCACGCAGGCTGGCACACGCAGGCTGGCACACGCAGGCTGGCACACGCAGGCTGGCACACGCAGGCTGGCACACTGGAGCAGCGGGTGTGTAGAGTCCTCCGAATGATCAGTTATGCCAGGGATTATGCGCTGCCCTCAGACATCTCCGGTGTCCAGCGGTGGTCTGCAGCAGCTTGGGGACGCCGCCTCTGCTGTTTTGTTTTGTTCCTCCTTTTGCCATTTTGTGTTTTGTTCATTTGCGCCTTTGTTTTGTCTTTTTGTGTCTTATTTTGATTCGGTCCTGGTTTTGTTTTCTGTTGCGGTCCGCGGTGTCTTGGCACCTCCCTCGTGTCAGGTTACGGCTGGTAATATGGACAGTGGGACTCTGCGCGCACTGTGCACTTTGCCCTGATTTTGGTCTGGCAGGCAATCAGGCCGGGGGTTAGTTTTAGGAAAGTGAGTGAGAAGTGTGTGAATGTGTTTTAGTAAAGATTTTTCACCATAAATGCAACATTAAATCTTCGAAGAAAATATTGTTTTATATTTTTATACTATTGTTGAATAAAGACTATGTAAATTATTTGCTTGCCTGTTTGGGAAATCTGTTTGCAATCGTTGTTGCAACAAATACAAACTGATTCATCCACGACTCGGCCGCTACACAGGGTTAACAAAAAGAAAAGGAATTGAATTAGTTGTCCATTGTGTCTAATGTGAAGAGTCACCGTCGTAACTGTAACGGATGCTTTGAGTAAATGGAAATAAAGTGTACACTATTTATGTTTTGTTTTTGTGATAGTTTACTGGATTTGATCAAAATCTCATCCATCCTCTCTTTTGACTTTCTTTCAAGGTTGACACAGATGAACTCTGTCTCAAGTATCCAGGGCTTTAAATATTCAACTGACTTTTAGCTATTACAGCTGTTAATTATTCTGACACCGGCTGGGACCAGATGAAGCCCCTAAAGTCATACATTTATATTAAAGTTAACGTCCAGTCACAAAAGTTTTCAGAATGCTTCGATTAAAAATAAAATGGTCAAAGCAGAGGTATCCACAAAAGATTTATTGTACATGCATTTAGATCTAATTGCAGTTCTTTCCTACCAGTGTTAAACTATACAAATAAATGAGAACTCATTTTACAAATATTCCAGTCATATTTTTCTTGACATTTTTTTCAGGCCGGAATAGAATGATGTAACATTTGGGCATAAATATGCAAACCAACAACCCAAAACTTGAAGCTAAGATAGCAAAAATCTCTACTGCCACTGTAAATTTCCCTGGGGAGCTGACATAAGCTGGGATAAAACAGAGCCACACAGCCCAGAAGATAAGCATACTGAACGAGATTAGTTTAGCCTCATTGAAAGTGTCCGGCAATTTTCGCCCAAGGAACGCCAGCAGGAGACAGAAAAAAGCCAGGAGTCCAATGTAGCCCAAAACCAAGTAGAATCCAGGTGACCAGGGTTCTCTACACTCCAGAACGATCTAGAAAAGGGATTTGAAAAGCATAAGTGTCAACTAAGCAGTAAATTACATTTGAAGTTTCCAAACTGGAGCCACAAGTTTACTCACCTGAGTGCAGGCCACTACAGGGTTAGTGCGCTTATGGCAACCAAAGAGACCAGGAATGTCGATAGCAATTTGCGGTCAATGCTAACATTTTACAACGCAATGTTTACCCATGCAGTCTTTTACAACCTCAAATTCTAAAATGTATAATCACACAGTGATACCACAGCATGTCCTTGCACTCTGGTGACACAGAGCTGACAAAAAAAATATTCACTGTCATTCTTTCAGGCCATTGACTTTCATGCCAGAGAACAAGATGGGTTGCATCTTGTTCTCTGGCAGGACGTAATTGCTTTTTATCTTAGCAATTACGTCCTGTTCAAATTTTCTTTTATATTATTGGTTACGCTGTGGCTAAATTACGATTGATGCTTCCAACCAAAGGGTTATAATCAAATATGAAATGTACCTTTCCAGTTGTAGGTTGGTAATCTGGATTTCTGAATGGAAAAGGAGGTGCTGCTATAAGCCAGCCAGCACATAGACAAACCTGAAAAAGAACAAAACAGAGACAGTTTTGTCAAAAGAGCAGAAAAGTCAATGATGTTTCTTACCTGTGGAACAGTGGTGCACATTATAAGAATTCTCTGCTGGATGGGCCCAAACAGCCTGACAGTTTTGGAGTGGGGTGTGTTAGTCCGAAAGGCCAGAAGTACCACAATGGTCTTAACCAAGAGACAAGAGAGACAGAGGACAAAGCTGACCCCAAACGCTGCCTGTCTGAGTCGGCATGTCCACACCGACGGTTGACCAATGAACACCAGGGAACACAAGAAGCACAGTTTGAGTGATGCAAGAAGCAAGAAACTGATCTCGGAGTTGTTGGCCTTGACAATGGGTGTGGAGCGGAAACAGTGGAAGACAGTGGTGATTACAGCAGTGAGGGACACCCCCAGTAATGTCAACGTGACCAAGATGATGCCCATAGTGTCAGAGTAAGACAGGAACTCTTCCACACCCGCAACACATTTGACTTTGTCCTTGTCAGACCAGTAGAACTGAGGGCATTTAGTGCATTCAGTTGATCCTATTAAACGCAAAAAACATCATGTGATACAAAACCCTAAATTTGTGTTTTAGTGACATTTTAAAAGTCAAGGTCACTATTTCACCTGATTGGTTGCTGATCTCTCCGTCGCCACAAGGCAAACAGTCAAAGCAACATGGTGGCTGCCCCTTACGTGAGGCCTTCCTGGTGCCTGGGGGGCAGGGTGCACTGCACTGGGACAGGGGCACCTGCATAAAATACACCAAACAAAACATCAAAAAAATCCTTGGACTTGATAAAAAAAACAGCATTTATTATTACTATTTGTTCTATATGTCCTGTTAACTTCACAAATATTTGACTTAAATGTATTTATCAATGATCAAAGTAACTTACTTGTCTCAGTCCTGTTGTCCATGTAATATTGCTTTGTTCCATGTGCAGTTGTTGCCCCAGAGGAGCTGAACCATCATAACTTCCCACTTTAATTAATCTTCATAGAGCATACATTTGGATTATTTTAATTCTCATAATTCAAGTCATTGAAATGTATTGTCATTTTACCTTATTTTCTCCTCCCTGTCCGTCTGCCAGTTGATAATGTCATACAGTGGTACTGGCTCTCCATTGGAATCAAAATAAACTTTTTCCCCAAACTGATCA
Source organism: Eucyclogobius newberryi (assembly GCF_026437365.1). Classification (NCBI taxonomy): domain Eukaryota; kingdom Metazoa; phylum Chordata; class Actinopteri; order Gobiiformes; family Gobiidae; genus Eucyclogobius; species Eucyclogobius newberryi. The sequence goes on from NW_027315724.1 coordinate 24,466,658, forward strand.
GTGAAGTTGACTTTTTTAAGATGGTATAATAACTGTCAAAGAAACAAATAAGACATGTAACTGCAGCTGGGATTTTTTTTTTTTTCATGCTTTGACTTACCTCCGTTGAGGTAAATGCTCTGAGCTCACAGGTTCCTTTCAGTGCATCACATTTGAAGAGTCGGTGCAGAGCGTGGCTGATTGCATAGGCGGCTTTGTAAACATTATAGGAGATTCTGACCTGAGAGACTTCTGTGTAACTACTGTCAGTGCCACTAACATTCTCAAAACCTGAGCACTCCCTCTTTACAGTATCAACGCTCTCATCATTAGTGCTAAAATTTAGCCTACAATCAAAAAGCTCTTCCCAGAACATGTTGACTAATTCCATCCCTTCTTGTGAAGAGGGCCGGACACTTTGCAGAAACTCTTTTAGTCTTGGAATATAAACACCAGGAAAAGAGAAGCCCACAGTTCCCTCCAGTAGACCCTGGAATTTTGCTGAAGTGAGCAGACTGGCTGTTACCCATGCTTCACTTGCCACCCACTGAATTCCTGTCACGTTCCTCTCTGACAACTGCAAACAGCAGATTTAAACAAATGATTTACATTTTTCAAAACATGTAAAACAAAAATGTTTTATATTCTCACAAAACACCTTACACGTGCTGAGTTCACCATTTAGCAACTTAAAAATAAAGAACAGATGCAGACTGTTTGCAGTAGTTTACCTCTGAGAACAGCGCCACCAGCTGGCCTTCAGTCGCAAACACCACCACGACTCGGGCTGTGGAGGTTTGCAGCCTGGCTGCCATACTCTTAATCTGAGCAACAGATGGTGATTTAGGGATAGTGACATGGAAAGCCACGCATCCTCCATGCTTACTGAACTCATGTGTAAAAGCCTGAATGCCATACTGGCTGTAGTCATCCTGCAAAAACACATACAAATTATTATTGTTTACTTAGTTGACAAATGTGGTACAGTAGTTGTCTTACTGTGGTTCCAATAGTGCCAACCCAGTTCCAGCCGAAGAAAGTGACCAGCTGTACCAGACCTCCAACTTGGAAGAGGTCACTTGGCACTGTGCGCAAAAATGATGGATACATTTTTTTGTTGGTAAGACATGTGCATGTGGCAAAGTAACTAACCTACAGATTTAAGAGAAAGAAAGAGAGATCAGTTGTGTTCTTTGAAAACAGTGAGAAAATTATGAGATCAACAGTCAAAAAACATTTGGCAATCTCTAGCACGTTGAAAGCCAAAAACATCACCTTGTAATATTACTTTTTTTAAACAGAGACCATATTAAAATTCTTGTTTTAAAAAAGTAATAAGAAAAGGTGTATGTTTTTGGCCCTAAACATAGACATACAACTACAGTTAGAGGCATTTGGCGCTCACCAGGGGGATGTTAAAGGGGCCCACAGTGTGTGCCACAGCTCTGGTGGGAGTAGACGATGCCAGTCCTATCACTGCAGACACAGGTGAACCAGCCGAGCAGCCAAGCCAAGAGCTTTCTGCCATTACACTGCCACCAAAAACACGCTGGTAGACTTTTTCATTTTCAATCGTTTTTTCTTCAGTTTGCGAGAGTAAAGCGAGCCCTGCCTGCAGGCTGGTGGAGACTTGGTCACAGCAGTCCATAATCCGATAACCCAGTTTTAACCCAGGCAGTAAACTCAAGTCTCTGTTGATTTCCTTCACTGCAAACACCATGGTCATCATCCATCTGAAAGCCCTGAAATCAAAGCTGAACAATGCAGACAATCTGTTAAAAAAAACATTGCATAACAATTTGAATATGATGGAAATAGCAGATGATTGAGCTGATGAAAAATAGTCACACTTGGTCTAATAACAGAAATGTTCATGAACACAAAATGTCCCTATTAAAATACATTTTTCTTTGCAAATATTATTTTTACCAAACATTTACATATCTTAAATATACAGTTTTAGAAACATTTCAAGAACATTCAAGTTAAACTGTGAAGCATTGCATCGCAGTTGTAACTCAATGATCTAAATTTTCTTAAGTTGCTGGTTGGGTTTAAATCTACAGTATTAGTATAAAAAAAAACATTTTTATTCTTTGGCAATCAAACCTATACCTAACACAATTGTTTAAAGTCCACAGACCCACTGCATGCTTTCATTTGTGGTTTACTGCTGTAGTTCTTCTCTGGCTCCGGAGCCAAATAATGCAGAGGGAAGAGTCCTCCGATTATGACATGTCCATCCGACTGTAGCGCTAAAAGCTCATTGTCAAAAACCGCCTTACAGGATCTGTTTGCGGCTTCAAATTTATAATCACCAGATAGAACAAACTGAAAAAACAATGAAAATTGAATTACAAAAGAAAAAGAAAAAAATAGTCTACTGCACGTTACTGCCGCCATAGGACCCATGTGAGGATGTGGTCTGTGTGCAGTGAATCTTTGTCATTTAGTAATCATTCATCAGCACTCCTCACCACTAAATCAACCAATCAACATCAAGCACATTCTTAGTATGCGCTGATGTAATTAATATTAACAATGTAGAGGCACAGCACCTTCCTGTCAAATGTGAACAGTTTGATATTTAAGGTAAATACTAAATACATGAATAATTACACGCAAATGTTTGATTAAAATACATTTAAAAAAATTATTGTCAGACTTTAATAATAATAACAATAATTAAAGGCCTTCGCCCCCCTTGCTACCACGGGGGGGGGGGGTTAAGTATCAGCTTCAAAATTTATAAAATTTCATTGCTCATGGGTTTTGGGTTTTGTGGCCAAATTTGAAGTGTTTTCAATGAAAACTGTAGGAGGAGATGCCAAAAGTACGACCAGGTGCACTTTTGTCAGCACCGTGTTTGATCCAATATCGCTGACTTCCTACATGAGGGCGGGGTCATAATATATTTTTTTACATGTCTTTACATGAAAATGTAGAAAAAGGTTCAATTGTAGTCATCTGGACTCAGTTTAGAAAAAGCTAGACATTTCGACTCTCTCTCTGGGCCTACAAATGATAAGATAAGATAATCCTTTATTGTCCCACATGGGGAAATTTCATTGATGCAATGCATCAATGAGGAAAAGGACAGATCACTTGATCACTTATATGAAGATCTCCTATAAACAAAAACTCCTATTTACAAAACCTCCCATTTCCCAACATGGGAAAAAATAATAAAGATAAAAATAAATAAATACATAAATACCATTGCATGTGATCACGACAGTAATTGCACATGCATATGTGTTACGACGGCACATGGATTGCACATGAATTTCACAGTAATTGCACATGAATCACGACAGTAATTGCACATATGACGGAATTGCACATGGTTAGGTCAGTATTGCGAGTGTTCAGGACTAACAGTGTTTGTTATAAAGTTTGACAGCAGCAGGAAGGAAAGATCTGCGAAACCTTTCCTTCACACAGCGAGGGTGAATCAGTCTCTCACTGAAGCTGCTCTTCAGAGTGGACAGAGTGTCCCGCATGGGGTGGCACTCATGGTCAAGCATAGATGTGAATCTAGCCAGGACCCTTCTGTTCCCCACCTCCTGCACCGAGTCCAGAGCGCAGCCCAGGACGGAGCTGGACTTCTTGATGACTCTGTCCAGCCTCCTCCTCTCCCTCTCTGTGATGCTGCTGCTCCAGCAGGCCACACCGTACAGGAGCTGATGCCACCACAGAGTCGTAGATGGTCTTCAGGAGTGGCCCTGTCACTCCAAAAGACCTGAGTCTCCTCAGGAGGTAGAGCCGACTCTGGCTCTTCCTGTACTGTGCTTCTGTGTTATGAGTCCAGTCCAGTTTGTGGTTCAGGTGAACACCAGGTACTTGTATGAGTCCACTCTCTCAATGTCCCGTCACTGGATGTTCACTGGTAAGGGGGCAGTGGGGTGGCATCTGCGGAAGTACACCACCATCTCCTTGGTCTTCCACGCGTTGCTGAGGAGGTGGTTCCGCTGACACCAGTCCACAAAATCCTGCGCCAGTCCCCTGTACTCCGCATCATCGTCGTCCGTGATGAGTCCGATGATGGCAGAGTCATCAGAGAACTTCTGCAGGACACAGCTGTCCGTGTCATGTCTGAAGTCTGCAGTGTAGAGGGTGAAGAGAAAGGGCGCGAGGACAGTGCCCTGGGGCGCCCGCACACTGCAGGTCCGAGTGTCAGACACACAGTCCCGTGCTCTCACAAACTGGGGTCGGTCCGTGAGGTAGTCCAGGATCCACTCTGCCAGGTCATACTCCACACCAACCATCTCCAGCTTGTCCCTCAGGAGCAGCGGCTGGATGGTGTTGAAGGCGCTGGAGAAATCGAAGAACAGGATCCTCACAGAGCTGCCAGGCTTCTCCAGGTGAGAGAGAGAGAGAGCGGTGCAGCAGGGAGATGACGGCGTCCTCCACTCCGATGCCAGGCCGATATGCAAACTGCAGCGGGTCCATGGCTGAGCTCACGGTGGAGCCTAGGTGGTCCAGGACCAGCCGCTTCATTGTCTTCATCAGGTGGGACGTGAGATCCACCGGCCTGAAGCTGTTGAGGTCTTTGGCGCGCGGTGTCTTGGGCACAGGTACCAGACAGGAGGTCTTCCAGACCTGTGGTACCACCCTCAGCTTCAGGCTCATGTTGAAGACATGCTCCATAACTCCACACAGTTCATTTGCGCAGGACTTAAGGAGCCTGGGGCTGATCCCGTCAGGTCCTGCTGCCTTCCTCACTTTAATCCTCTTCAGCTCACTCCTCACCTGTGCTGCTGTGACAGTCAGTGGTTGGCAGGGGGACTGTGTGCTGGGGGGATGGGTGAGTCCAGGTGAACTGGGGAGCTGATGGTCTGGGGCAGAGAAGTGAAGAGGAACAGATGCAGGGCATTGTCCAGCTGTGGAAGAGGGAGCATGCAGCTGTGCAAGGGGAGGGGTGGGTGACCGATCAAATCTCAAGAAGTGAGCATTTAAATCATTCACCCATTGTAGATCCCCCTCTGTCTGGGCAGGGGGGATTTTGAAGCCCGAGATGGTTTTCAGGCTTCTCCACACTCCCTGAATGTTCTTCTGCTGCAGCTGCTCCTCCATCCTCCTCTTGTAGCCGGCTTCAGCCTGCCTGATCTTCCTCCTCAGCTCCTTCTGCACAGTCCTCAGCTCCTCCTTGTTCCCTGACCTGAAGGCTCTCTTCTTCTCCTTCAGCAGAGCCTTCAGTTCACAGTTAATCCACGGCTTGTTGTTTGGAAAACACTGCACCGTCCGGGAGGGAACAATGTTCTCAAAACAGAAGTTGATGTAGTCCGTGATGCACTCTGTGATGGTGTTGATGTCCTCCCCATGGGGGCCATAAAGCTCAGTCCAGACAGTGGTGCTGAAGCAGTCCCTCAGAGCCTCCTCGCTCTCAGCAGACCACATCCTCACCTCACGGGACACCACAGGCTGCCTGCGCACGATGGGTTCATACACAGGCCTCAGATGTACAAGGTTGTGGTACGAGCTGCCCAGGGGAGGGAGGGGGGAAGAAGAATAAGCCTCTTTGGTGTTGGCAAAAAACAAGGCCAATGTTCTATTGTCTCTGGTAGGGCAGGTAACATACTGGGTTTGTTGGTAGAACAGAAGAGTGAGAAGCGTGGTTAAAGTCACCAGAGACGAGGAAGAGAGCCTGTGGGTGCTGTGTTTGCAGCCTACAAGTGCAGGAGAGCAGTGCTTCACAAGCATATTCAGCATTGGCAGACGGGGCCACATAGACTGCGATCAAAATCCCATGTGAGAACTCCCGGGGCAGATTATATGGCCTCATGCCAATAGCCAATAGTTCAATATCCCTGTTACGTAGCTGCTCCCGCACTGTGCAGTGTTCGGGTTTGCACCAGCTCGTGTTCACATACACAGCCAGACCTCCACCTCTTTTCTTCCCGCATTCTCTCGTTCTGTCCGCCCGCAGCAGATGAAAATTGTCCAAACCTACAATAGAGTCTGGCATTTCTGCTGTTAACCAGGTCTCTGTGAAAATCAAGACGCTGCTGTCCCTATAAATCCTCTGGGACCGCATGAGGCTCGCTATTTCCGTCATTTTATTTTGAAGGGACCTCACGTTACCCATGACTACGGCGGGAACCGGCTTTCTGTTTCCTTATCTCTTCTCTCGGAGTTCACGTCCAGCCCTTCTGCTTCTCTGCGATTTCCTTAGGATGTCCGCCGGGATAACGCGACGATCTCCGAGTAAGACGACGGTACTCCGCAGTTTCATGAGTTCTTCCTTTGTGTAAACACGGACCGGTGCCGGCCGGGGGGCGCGGGGGGGCCGGGGGGGCTCAGAGCTAGGGCACATCGCGACGACACGACGAAAACACTCAATAATCCAGCCGAAACAAAGTCAAAATAAGTTGAATTAAAGCGATTCCAGTGCATGTCCCGATCGTTCATGAAGTTCCTCTTTTATATAAACGTGTACCGCGGCATATCGTACGTTAGGGGCGGCCGGAGGGCGCGGGGGGGGGGCAGGGGCTAGCTCGGAGCTAGCTCACATCACAACGACGTGACGAAAACACTCAATAATCCAGCCAAACAAAGTCAAAAACAGTTAAAAATGATTCCAGCGCGTGTCCCTATCAACAAGTAAAGTAGAAAAAAATATTTACAAAATACAGAAGATAAAGCACAATAAGTGTGAAAAAAGTGTGAGAAAAGAGCGGAGCGTTTACACAGGGCTGCCAGCTGTACCGGCGCCTTTGTGACGTATGTAATAAGTGTGTAATAATAATATTATGAAAAGTTTTATTATTATAAGTATAGTCAAATTAGACAGGATGTTTAGGTTTTTGGGCAAAATAAAAAATGAGATACACACAAGACTTTCTGTCTTTAAAACTTTATTGTACATATTGCTGACAAATTATTTACAGTTATTTGCATATTGGTAACTATTTACTCATTAAATATTTCTTTGTGTTCTTCTCTGGCTTGAATAGAATAATGTAACATCTAGGGAGAAAAAGACAAAAAAACAATCCAAAACTGGAAGCCAGAATAGCAAATATCTCCACGGCAACCGTAAACTTTCCTGGAGAGCTGACATAAGCTGGGATGAAAGTGATCCAGACTGCACAGAAGATCAACATGCTGAAGGTGATGAACTTGGCCTCATTGAAGTTATCGGGCAGTTTACGAGCCAAGAACGCCAACACAAAACACAACAGAGCCAACAGGCCTATGTATCCAAGAACTGCCCAGAAACCTATAGCTGAACCTAAAGCACATTCTAATATGATCCTGTCTTTGTACGTGGTTAAGTTATTTATGGGAAAAGGCGGATTCACAACTAACCAAATTATACAAATCAAAACTTGTATTAGCGTGAATGAGGCAACTGTCAGTCGTTGCTGTGAAGGCCCGAACCATTTCATAACATTACTGCCTGGAAGTGTGGCTCTGAAGGCTATCAACACCACTATCGTCTTCCCCAGAACGCAAGAGATACAGAGGACAAAGGTGATGCCGAACGCAGTGTGGCGCAGCATGCAGGACCACTCAGAGGGAGCCCCAATAAAAGTCAGCGAGCATAAAAAGCATAGAGTGAGTGAGAGAAGCAGCCAAAAGCTTAATTCTGAGTTGTTGGCTTTGACTATTGGGGTGTTCCTATCCTGGAAGAACACTGTGGCTGTGAGGATAGCCAAGCAAGCTCCGCCCACTGAGAACACAATCAGGATGATGCCCAGGTTCTCGCTAAAAGACAAGAACTCCACTGATTTGGGTAAACAGGAATCTCTTTTGGGGTTTGGCCAGGATTCCTCTGGACAGTGATGGCAATTAGGTGAATCTAAAACAGAAAGATTGTGTTATTATTATGTGTGAAAGTGCTGTTTAGCTACCAATTTATAATTACAACACCTAATTTGATTTAATAAAGCATGAAACAAAGATATATATAAAAGACGTTTTAAAATATCATCAGAAGGTTCAACATTTCAGAGTGAAAGCAAAAGGAAGTAGACAATTAAAACAATTCTGTGATTAACTGAAATCAGATGTAAATGCTAAATGTTTTAGTTCAAAAGTATTCGGAGCAAAAATAATTAAGCAACCCTTTTGGGTTCCAGGGTAGAAATGTCAGTCAGCTTGCTTTTCCATTAGGATGGAATCTACTGAGAGTTACAAAAAGTACATTTGTTGTAAAAACATGTAATATAATATATTATCCTTAGATAAAAATGAAAAATTATTGTGAGGTCAACATATTTGACCTTGTTTATTCAAAATCTGGATTTTCCTTTCATCAAAAGTTCTAATTGTCATATCATCTTAATAAATAAACAACTAATGTTAAATAAAATAGTAAATGTCTTTGTGTCATTACCTGTAATGTTGCTTATTTCACCTTCAGGACATGCGATGCAGTCATAGCAACAGATAGGTTTGCCTTTGTGGAGAACTTTACGGGTTCCAGGGACACAACTCTGACTGCACACTGACATTGGAACCTGCAGGAACAAATATGATTACTTTTTTAATAGAAACACTCCAAACAAATCTCTTTGCTTTCCGCATGCACCACTTACCTGTGTGGTCCCTTGCATCCATTGCAAGACCTTCTGAATCCTAAACTCCTGGCCCTTTGGTTGAGACGCATCAAAATGCCCAACTGTCACCAGCCGAACAGGGCCTTGGTTAGTTGTTTGCCAGTTCACCAGCTCATATGTGGCCACTGGATCCCCATTGGCATCAAACGACACTGTGTACCCATTCAGAGAAAAATTTACTTTCTTAAGCTGCGCAAATACCTGAAAAACAAACGGAGAAATTCAAAACCTACAACTAAACCTATTTGCCAGATAAGAATAATAAAGACTTATTCAACTTAACTTGTGACTGACCTGTGTGGACTGCAGAGGTATAAAAGGGTGTGGCTGACAGGTGGTATTCTGTGGGCAGACTGCGCTGTGAATGGCATATGCAACAGCATACACAGCCTTGTAGACCATGTTAGTGATGCGCAGCTGGGACGTGTCTGTGTATGGGTTCTGAATATTCACCAAGTCTTCACTCCCATCACACACCGTATCATCTGGGCGAGCATCTAAAACACAATACATTTACTATACTTATATCAAAGGTCTCAAAGGAGGTCGTCTTAACTTGGACATTTGCAGTCCAGTCTCAAAACTCAGCACTTTGCATGTGCGGTCTTTCTAATATGAGCCAAAAGGAGATCTGGCCTCAAAAGGGAAAGATTCTCACTTAAGTCAGCAGGTTTGAGGAAGTTTGGGTTTTGTCCGTACTTACTGGGGCTACCAGAAGTATGTCCCAGTTCTTAAAGCTGTCAAAGAAACTAGAATTTATACTGCACAAGGAGTTAACCCTGAAACTTGTTTATAATTTTGGGTGTGTAATTGCTTAATTGCTTAATTGCTTTACTTGAAATTGAAATGATTTGTGAACCTTGGTAGTAACTAATGTGGCAGGATAGCCTGCAGGTGGGCCCCTGCCACTGCTTAGACACCCCTGATAGGTGGATCGATCCAGAGTAGCTCCATAAATTAGCGTCTGGCGACGTCAGTCGCCCTCTGACCTCACACACTTCCTGGTTGCTCCACATTTCTCCACAGTCCAGGTATTTTAGCTGTAGTATAATTTGAATGAGATAACCCTGTATGAAATGTAGCTAGTGTCAATATTTAGTGTGCCGCGGTGCTACCATGGGCCCCCGTGGTGTGCAACCTCTGGGATGTACTGCGTGCTGTTGCCCGGCGGCTACTGCGGCGTAAAGCCTCGCTGTCCAAGCACTAGCTGCGCCGTGTTACATCGGAGAAGACCCTGTCTTGCCTTTCTGTGAACCCTTTTTGTGAACTCTCGTCTTACAGCTTGTCTCAAAGCGCATGAACTGAATGGACTAACTATGGAAACTTCGAACTGTGAAACCATTCATGATTTTATTAATAAATGACCAGTATTATCATTTAAACTTTGCCTCCGTCGTCCAACAACGAACGTGCCTTAAATTGGTCCTGAGCCAAAATCTCAGGTGGCATTTTTGGTGATTTGTTTATGTAAAAAGCTACAGAGTAAAATAGTGAATTCGCCAGTCCCCATTGCTAAACACAGATCAATTTATACTTTGTGTTGGTGTCTATTACTGCCGTGTATGAATGTTCTCACTTGTCGGCATCCTGCACTTGAACGCCTCCTCCCAGAACTCGCTCAGCAGTGGAGAGGCACTCACTGTGATGAAGGGCAGGTCTAATAAGAACGTCTCCAGACCTGGGATCACAGACTGTTGGATGCCTAGTCCCAGAGCGCTCACACAGGAGCTGAAGCGGAGCAAGTCGGGGTGTGTCACCCAGGCCTCACTGCCCACCCACTGCCGGTATGGAACAGGCTCCTGACACAGCTCCTGCAGCAGAATCCGCATGTCTCCAGACGCTGCGAAGGCCACAACTACTGTCGCAGTGGAACTAGAAGATTGTAAAATTAAGATGATGTATAAAAAGGTAGTATAGTCTTGTGAAGTGTCATTGTAAGGAACATATGGAATTTCTTTGAGAACGGCTGCTTTGTACATTGTCATTGTGATTTCCACTTGCATTCGAAATTGTGATTAAAATATATTTGAATTTTACGCAAATACTCATTTTAGGAGGTAAAAATAAGTTGAACATTGTTGCTCATCTAATCGGTTGCACCATACCTGCGTATGACTTGTGCCACTTTCTGGATTCGACTGCGAGAGTTCGTTCTATAGAAAGCCTCAGAGTATTCCACACAGATGCCCTCCCTCTGTGCTGCAGACAAGAAAGATGCCATGCCATTGTTCCCATAGTCGGAGTCTGAATAGACGGTGCCTATCCAGGTCCATCCGAACTGTTTGACCAGTCTGACCAGAGCATCAGCCTGGAACTTGTCACTGGGAATTGTCCGGAAGAAGCTGGGATACTGCTGTTTGTCAGACAGGCAGGCACACGTGGCAAAGTGACTGACCTGGAAAGGTATAATGTGTTATAAAAGCATGTGATTTAGAGTTGAACTAAAAATGAGACTTTTGCACAAAATCAAATCATATCACATGATGTCAAAAATAGAAACAGAAATCATAATTAAAATAATATTCTTCTTTTTTTGCTCTCAGCGAATGATGGAACAAGCTTAAAATTGTATGAGCTCCATTGCTGGGATTCAGATTACATCACAACATTCTATAGGGCAGTAATATTTCATATAGTTGGAGGCAACTGAAATAAATATGGTTAAAATGACCATTTTTCCTATGTTATAGTGAGTTCTAGAGTCTAGCCACTAATAGAAATAATCAGGTTCAATATTTGTGAATTCATTTTTAGGATATTTAATGACAAAATACAATGTAATAAATAGGATCTCACCCAATTGAGACTATTATGAATGATCTAAATTGTTTATGATTTTACTGAGAAATATACATACTTATTTCTTATAAAAATACTTGCTTATTACTTATACTTACTTACTAAGAAAGTATAAGTAATATACTTATTATATTCTCTTAGATTATACTTATAATAGTATAATCTAAGAGTATATAATGAGATTTAAAAACAAAACTAAATGTTTAGGCCTACATTGTTCATCATTTGTCCTGACTAAAATATGAATACAAACTTGAGGTATGTTGAATGGCCCTACGACCCGGGACATGCTGATAGACGGCGTGGAGCCAGATTCCCCCACAATGCCCATCACCATCCCGGACTGAGAGCAGCGCTGGTCTGGGTGGTACTCTGGGGCATGTCCGTTGACGAGCTGGAAGGCCGCCTGCACAGCTACAGAGACAGACCCACAGGAGTCGTGGATCTGGTACCCCAGGGTTACTCCAGGCAACAGGACAGAACTGTTGTTGATCTCTGCGATAGCAAAGGTCATGGCTCGGGCAAAACGCAGCTCACGGTAATCGACACTGTAAGAATACACAGAAGGGTCTAGTCAGATCAGTAACAAGCATGGTTACACGTTTTTAAAATATCCAAAGCATAGAAACATTATTATTAGGTTTTTACTTTCTAATTACTTCAATATTATTATCAAATAGCTTATTTTGTGAGACATCATTTTGAGACACAACAACTCTTATGTTTTCAAGATTTCTGCATACAACTCAACATCAATACATAATTCCCCATGCGTCTTGCACATAAACTCATCAGACATAAAAAAGTAGAAGGTAAATTCACCGTCCTGAGCACCGCAGCGGTTCAGGCTTTCTTGTATAGTTGTGAATGACAGTGTGCATGGTATTGTGAAGAGAAAAAACTCCTCCAATGATGTAGTCCCCCTCCATGGAGAATGCCGGGGCCCGTGCCGAGCCCGTTGCCGTACATACGACAGAGGCTTCCTGGTCTGTGGTAGTGATATTCAGAGAGTGGGAAGACGGCACATCAAACAGAAAAAGAGTCAAACTCAGGACAATAGCACTGAAGCTCATTTTGACAGAAGCTGCTGCATATGGGAAGACCTATGTTTATATAGAGTTTATGAAAACACATCCCTCCTCTTCTGATTCACCTCACAGTTTGTCTGGCTCATTATCATAATACTGCACAGTACTTTTTACTGTACTTTTCCACAGTAGTGTCGCTGTGCATTCAACAAAGACTTGAGACGTTCCTATTGTTTTTTTCATTTGTATCAAGGGAAATATGGAAATAACAATGCATTGTTGACTGGTTGTGCACATGAACATTTTACACAAATCAACCTATTTTATATCCTATTTTAGCAGCAAGATGCTACACAAATTCTCTATAGAAATGATTAGAATTTGCACTTGATGTCGGCTAATGCCAAACCCAAAATAATGGAACTGCCAATACAAAGGAAGTGTCAATCTGTAGCAGTCAGAAGTAAAAGTGGGTGGTGTGGAATAAAGGGTTTGTTCACACTTAATCAAAATCGGTCTGGTCGCCGCCATGTTGGATTTGGACAGATGGCATCTATGTGCTAGTGCTGACCGTGGTTCATGTGGTCGGCACTAGATCATATAGGGTATCGGGACGGAAGTTATCGGAACGGAAGTTACAGAGTCCAAAATGGCGGCCCTCATGGCAGCCCAAATCACTTGCGGTTAGAGACAAGGCGTCTTCTCCATTTTGCTACACCTGGTAGGTGAGGCAGGTAGATAGACTGTCTCGCAGCAGTAAAGTTTCAGATGTGTTAGCTCGGTGGTTAAAGACATGGCTTGGGGAGCAGAAGTTCATGGGTTTGACTCCTGCAGAGTGCAAAATCTATCTTGAGTTTGAACTTATAGATTGCACAGTCTAGTTTGTTTTGGGATGAGTTAGCTACGTTTTTGCTAATACAGAGCCACGGCATAAATTAATGTTAACCAGACAAAGTAAACCTAACTTTCCTCATTCATTGTCATTATTCAACTTCAAGAAAATAATGGCTGGATCAGATGAACAGAGGAGCAAACATTTAAATTGTTTCCCTTATCTCCTAACTACCACAAACACTTAGCTTAGGGGTTAGGGTTAGGGTTTAGGGGTTAGGGTTTAGGGGTTAGGGTTTAGGGGTTAGGGTTTAGGGGTTAGGGTTAACCCAAGAGAGAAAATATTGCCTGAGCTGTAACAGCGGGATCGTTCTGGTTGCCACCATGTTGGATTTCGACCGATGGCGTCTATGTGCTAGTGCTGACCGTTACAGCTCAGGCAATAATCTTCTCTCTTGGGTTAACCCTAACCCTAACCCTAACCCTGACCCTAACCCTAACCCTAACCCTAACCCAAAACCCCTAACCCTAACCTCTAACCCCTAATCCTAACCCTAACTCCTAACCCTTAACCCTAACCCCGAACCCCTAACCCTTAACCCTAAGTTTTTGTAGTAGTTAGGAGAAAAGCATGTAAATGTTTGCTCACCTGTGAGACTGTGCAATCTATAAGTTTAAAAAGTTCAATCTCAAAATAAAATTTTCTCCATTAGGAATTCGTACCCATGATATCCCACATCACAAGCCATGTCCTTAACCACCAGGCCAGTGCATATGAGGATTTTCCGCTGCGAGACAGAAAATGTACCTCCGTCACCACCAGGTATCGCAAAATGGTGAAGACGCCTTGTCTCTAACCGCAAGTGATTTGGGCCGTCACGAGGGCCGCCATATTGGACTTTGTAACTTCCGGACCGATAACTTCCGCTCCAATGGCGTCTATGTGCTAGTTCTGACCCATGAACCACACACACAACGAGCGACCAGCACCCGGCCAGAGGATGAATAACGACTAAGAGCTTTCTATAGTTTAGGTCTGGTGCCCCCTGAAGGCGGGGCAGAACAGACTGACTCACACATCCACACTGCTACATATGTAAAATATTGACTTGTCTGCTCTTGTCACTCATTACTGGAGTCTGTTAGTTTTGATGTGCTGGGTTTCAGACAGGCCCTAACTATGGCCTTTGCTGTGGATGAAATCAATAGGAAGACCGATCTGCTCCCTAATGTGACTCTTGGATACAGCTTGTACGATAACTGTGTTGAACTGGGAATCGAATTTCGTGCAGCCCTGTCTTTAGCTGCTGGACCGGAAAAGCATTTTGTATGAGATGATTCGTGTGTTGGTGCGCCTCCAATACTCTGTATCGTTGATGATTCCTCTTCTACACGATCTATGGCTATAGCAAATGTCTTAAGATTGTACAGAGTGCCCATGGTAAGCATTTATTGGTAAAAAGTTCATAAATAGTTATAAATATGTTGTTTTCAAGCTTTCAATCTGACAAGTATTAATGTATGTGTATTGTGGCTCGCTCACAGCCACGGCCTATAGACCATTACACCAATAGTTTTTGCACATGACTGCTGTTGAACAGACGAGCTCGGCAAGCGGTGAGGGTTGCGGTGTCTGGCCAGTTGCAGTCCTTTGGGTTCGCCTTAACCCGGCTGCAAGAGGGCCAACAAGGCTGGGCTGCTCTGGTCTGGAACCTGTACCACACATCTTTAAACATGTCGCAGCATTCCATCCTTCACATACTCCACAAACTGGTTCCTCAGCACAGTTTGTGGATAAGGGACGGCATCAGGGGCACTGTCAGATACAGAGTCCATTAGAGTCATTAGAGCATGACAAAAAAAAATCTTATTGAGGCACCAACTTTCTGTTATAAAATTGCTTTACCACCACCATGTTGTTGTTTTTTGTACAATACACAGTTTTCAAAATGTCCACAATTGTGTCCGGGTCCTCACTTTCCTCATTACGAGGCTCCCCTCCCAAGTGATCTAGCATAGAAATAGCCTTTTCTTTGTCCAAGAGGTGTCTGCCCTTAAGACAAGCCAATCCTCAAGACGACAGTTATCTGGTGAGTCTTGACGGCCATAGAACTTGGGACACTTTCGTTCTCGTGGACTATACAGTTTGATTCACCCTGGGGTTTACAGCAGGGGGATCATCCATAGTCCATCCAAGCTACTGATTTTCAACTTGTAAAGTTCTTAATTGGTCCTGGATTCCATGCAACTGAACTTCAACAGTAGTCATTGTGATAAAAAACACTAAACAGTCTGGGGACTTCTCTGTTGGCTTGACTGTAGATAGGGAGCAGTAGGTCTCTCCAATCTTCTGTGCAGATTGCTTTTTTATATGGTCATGTATAAATTATAGTTAATTAAAAAGAAAAAAAAACACCACACACTGACTGCTCAATCCTGCCAACAACGCCAAATGTAACACTGGTTAAGTGTTCAGGAAGTTCAAGTATGCTTTAATAACAAAGCAAGTCTGTCAGTGTGGGTCAAACAGCCTTAAGGCAGCTTTTATTTACAACAAGAGATAGGTTTGATTGAGAATTGGTGAGGTTCCACTCTGAGCTGGGGAGGGAGAGGCATGCTACAAGTGACAAACAAACAAGATTAAAGCAAACAAATCCATCTCCATAACAGAAAACACCCAACAAGTGCCACCATCACCAAAAACTATAAATAAAATCATCCACTAAAGTGCGCCCCAATCCTCCCCAGCAACCTCAGGACCGACACCAATTACAGAACTATTAAATACAGATTAAAAAGCTATATAAAACAGTATAAAACACACTAAATCAAAACGGTATAAAAACGGCAACCAGCACTGAGCCTTTAAAAACACTGGACTGTTGAGACCCAGACACCACCATGTGCTCAGGGCTGCTCAGGAAGAGGAAGTGAAACACTTTACTCCTGACCTTTACGGTCAGTCATGTGACTTACTCACATGACTGAGACCACCCGGCCACAATAAGTCTACGATGAAAAAGGCCAGCCATTGTAGTAATGCAGAGCTTATCAATGTGCAGGGCGCGCCCGTCTGGAGTCTCATTACGTGTGACAGACGTGTTTTGAGCAATCGATAAAAAAATAAAACGTGCCAACAGAGGGTTCATCTCTAAATACAGAGAGCAGCAGAGGAGTGGGTCAGTCTGTGCCCCTCACACACGTTTGCATCTGTCTCTCCTTTATCTCTCTTCTGTCTCTCCTCTGTCCCGTTAGACCCACTTTAGTTTCTTTCAACAATTTTTCACAGGGTCTTCACTCAAAATTAGAGCTCACTGAGTTCTAATTGATGCCACTCACAGGTATATTCGTCCTTGTGTATTACTCGATTTTTGCAATTTCACGGGCCCCGAATACAATTTTAATGAATCCTAAAAATACCTAAAAATGATAATAAGTGTGTAATAATAATATTATGAAAAGTTGTGTTATAATAAGTATAGTCAAATTAGGTTTAGGTTTTTGGGCGAAATAAAAAGTGAGATACACACAAGACTTTCTGTCTTTAAAACTTTATTGTACATATTGCTGACAAATTATTTACAGTTATTTGCATATTGGTAACTATTTACTCATTAAATATTTCTTTGTGTTCTTCTCTGGCTTGAATAGAATAATGTAACATCTAGGGAGAAAAAGACAAAAAAACAATCCAAAACTGGAAGCCAGAATAGCAAATATCTCCACGGCAACCGTAAACTTTCCTGGAGAGCTGACATAAGCTGGGATGAAAGTGATCCAGACTGCACAGAAGATCAACATGCTGAAGGTGATGAGTTTGGCTTCATTAAAGTTATCAGGAAGTTTACGCGCCAAGAACGCCAACACAAAACACAACAGAGCCAACAGGCCTATGTATCCAAGAACTGCCCAGAAACCTATAGGTGAACCTAAAGCACATTCTAATATGATCCTGTCTTTGTACGTGGTTAAGTTATTTATGGGAAAAGGCGGATTCACAACTAACCAAATTATACAAATCAAAACTTGTATTAGCGTGAATGAGGCAACTGTCAGTCGTTGCTGTGAAGGCCCGAACCATTTCATAACATTACTGCCTGGAAGTGTGGCTCTGAAGGCTATCAACACCACTATCGTCTTCCCCAGAACGCAAGAGATACAGAGGACAAAGGTGATGCCGAACGCAGTGTGGCGCAGCATGCAGGACCACTCAGAGGGAGTCCCAATAAAAGTCAGTGAGCATAAAAAGCATAGAGTGAGTGAGAGAAGCAGCCAAAAGCTTAATTCTGAGTTGTTGGCTTTAACTATTGGGGTGTTCCTATGCTGGAAGAACACTGTGGCTGTGAGGATAGCCAAGCAAGCTCCGCCCACTGAGAACACGATCAGGATGATGCCCAGGTTCTCGCTAAAAGACAAGAACTCCACTGATTTGGGTAAACAGGAATCTCTTTTGAGGTTTGGCCAGGATTCCTCTGGACAGTGATGGCAATTAGGTGAATCTAAAACAGAAAGATTGTGTTATTATTATATGTGAAAGTGCTGTTTAGGTACCAATTTATAATTACAACACCTAATTTGATTTAATAAAGCATGAACAAAGATATACATAAAATATGTTTTTAAATATCAATTCTGTGATTAACTGACATCAGATGTTAATGCTAAATGTTTTAGTTCAAAAGTATTTGGAGCAAAAATAATTAAGCAACCCTTTTGGTTTCCAGGGTAGAAATGTCAGTCAGCTTGCTTTTCCATTAGGATGGAATCTACTGAGCATTAAAAAAAGTACATTTGTTGTAAAAACATGTAATATAATATATTATCCTTAGATAAAAATGAAAAATTATTGTGAGGTCAACATATTTGACCTTGTTTATTCAAAATCTGGATTTTCCTTTCATCAAAAGTTCTAATTGTCATATCATCTTAATAAATAAACAACTAATGTTAAATAAAATAGTAAATGTCTTTGTGTCATTACCTGTAATGTTGCTTATTTCACCTTCAGGACATGCGATGCAGTCATAGCAACAGATAGGTTTGCCTTTGTGGAGAACTTTACGGGTTCCAGGGACACAACTCTGACTGCACACTGACATTGGAACCTGCAGGAACAAATATGATTACTTTTTTAATAGAAACACTCCAAACAAATCTCTTTGCTTTCCGCATGCACCACTTACCTGTGTGGTCCCTTGCATCCATTGCAAGACCTTCTGAATCCTAAACTCCTGGCCCTTTGGTTGAGACGCATCAAAATGCCCAACTGTCACCAGCCGAACAGGGCCTTGGTCAGTTGTTTGCCAGTTCACCAGCTCATATGTGGCCACTGGATCCCCATTGGCATCAAACGACACTGTGTACCCATTCAGAGAAAAATTTACTTTCTTAAGCTGCGCAAATACCTGAAAAACAAACGGAGAAATTCAAAACCTACAACTAAACCTATTTGCCAGATAAGAATAATAAAGACTTATTCAACTTAACTTGTGACTGACCTGTGTGGACTGCAGAGGTATAAAAGGGTGTGGCTGACAGGTGGTATTCTGTGGGCAGACTGCGCTGTGAATGGCATATGCAACAGCATACACAGCCTTGTAGACCATGTTAGTGATGCGCAGCTGGGACGTGTCTGTGTATGGGTTCTGAATATTCACCAAGTCTTCACTCCCATCACACACCGTATCATCTGGGCGAGCATCTAAAACACAATACATTTACTATACTTATATCAAAGGTCTCAAAGGAGGTCGTCTTAACTTGAAAATGCGCAGTCCAGTCTCAAAACTCAAAAGGGAAATAGTCTCACTTAAGTCAGCAGGTTTGAGGAAGTTTGGATTTTGTCCGTACTTACACTTGAAGTCAGATTTCTATGTAAAGCTTGATAAATGAGACCCATGGTTTGGGCTACCGGAAGCATGTCCCAGTTCTTAAAGCTGTCAAAGAAACTAGAATTTATACTGCACAAGGAGTTAACCCTGAAACCTGTTTATAGTTTCGGGTTTGTAATTGCTTTATTGTGTTCTTCGTTGGACTCACTCTGAATACTGTTAAATATCTGATTAGTGTTCGACTGGGTTGTCCGTTAGTCCACAATTTCTGTTTAGGATAGTTTTTCATCTCAATACTGTTTTTTCAAAACCCTCTCAAACCATCTCAACTCACCACCTCTACACTTCACTCTTTCACCCACAGCCTCAAGGACTCAGATTGATGTTTTTTTTCCTCCTCTAATACTTCAACTTGAAACCAACAAATCCCAATCCGGATTAAAACGGTCATTTGTAAAATGTTTAAAAAAAAGATTTGGACATGACCATGAAACTTTTTTTATAATAGACGTAGCACCTCAATGTGTTTCGGCATGACTTGAAATTGAAATGATTTGTGAACCTTGGTGGTAACACAGATCAATTTATACTTGTGTTGGTGTCTATTACTGCCGTGTATGAATGTTCTCACTTGTTGGCATCCTGCACTTGAACGCCTCCTCCCAGAACTCGCTCAGCAGTGGAGAGGCACTCACTGTGATGAAGGGCAGGTCTAATAAGAACGTCTCCAGACCTGGGATCACAGACTGTTGGATGCCTAGTCCCAGAGCGCTCACACAGGAGCTGAAGCGGAGCAGGTCGGGGTCTGTCACCCAGGCCTCACTGCCCACCCACTGCCGGTATGGAACAGGCTCCTGACACAGCTCCTGCAGCAGAATCCGCATGTCTCCAGACGCTGCGAAGGCCACAACTACTGTCGCAGTGGAACTAGAGGATTGTAAAATTAAGATGATGTATAAAGAGGCAGTTGTATAGAGTTGTGAAGTGTCATTGTAAGGAACACATGGGATTTCTTTGAGAATGGCTGCTTTGTACATTGTCATTGTGATTTCCACTTGCATTTGAAATTGTGATGAAAATATATTTGAATTTTATGCAAATACTAATTTTAGGAGGTAAAAATAAAAAGAACATTCTAATCGGTTGCACCATACCTGCGTATGACTTGTGCCACTTTCTGGATTTGGCTGTGAGAGTACTTTCTATAGAAAGCCTCAGAGTATTCCACACAGATGCCCTCCCTCTGTGCTGCCGACAAGAAAGATGCCATGCCATTGTTCCCATAGTCGGAGTCTGAATAGACGGTGCCTATCCAGGTCCATCCGAACTGTTTGACCAGTCTGACCAGAGCATCAGCCTGGAACTTGTCACTGGGAATTGTCCGGAAGAAGCTGGGATACTGCTGTTTGTCAGACAGGCAGGCACACGTGGCAAAGTGACTGACCTGGAAAGGTATAATGTGTTATAAAAGCATGTGATTTAGAGTTGAACTTAAAATGAGACTTTTGCATGAAATCAAATCATATCACATGATGTCAAAAATAGAAACAGAAATCATAATTAAAACAATCTTCTTTTTTTGCTCTCAGCGAATGATGGAACAAGCTTAAAATTGTATGAGCTCCATTGCTGGGATTCAGATTACATCACAACATTCTATAGGGCAGTAATATTTCATATAGTTGGAGGCAACTGAAATAAATATGGTTAAAATGACCATTTTTCTTATGTTATAGTGAGTTCTAGGGTCTAGTCACTAATAGAAATAATCAGGTTCAATATTTGTGAATTCATCTTTAGGATATTTAATGACAAAATACAATGTAACAGGAAAATCTGTCTCTTGCCCCACCATGTGGCTAGAGGACATCATAACATTCTAGAATCTGAAAACACCCAATTGAGACTATTATGAATGATCTAAATTGTTTATGATTTTACTGAGAAATATACGTACTTATTACTTATAAGTATACTTACTTATTACTTATACTTACTTACTAAGAAAGTATAAGTAATATACTTATTATATTCTCTTAGATTATACTTATAATAGTATAATCTAAGAGTATATAATGAGATTTAAAAACAAAACTAAATGTATAGGCCTACATTGTTCATCATTTGTCCTGACTGAAATATGAATACAAACTTGAGGTATGTTGAATGGCCCTACGACTCGGGACATGCTGATAGACGGCGTGGAGCCAGATTCCCCCACAATGCCCATCACCATCCCGGACTGAGAGCAGCGCTGGTCTGGGTGGTACTCTGGGGCATGTCCGTTGACGAGCTGGAAGGCCGCCTGCACAGCTACAGGCACAGACGCACAGGAGTCGTGGATCTGGTACCCCAGGGTTACTCCAGGCAACAGGACAGAACTGTTGTTGATCTCTGCGATAGCAAAGGTCATGGCTCGGGCAAAACGCAGCTCACGGTAATCGACACTGTAAGAATACACAGAAGGGTCTAGTCAGATCAGTAACAAGCATGGTTACACGTTTTTAAAATATCCAAAGCATAAAAATAATTTTACTACATTTTTAAGATTTCTGCATACAACTCAACATCAATACATAATTCCCCATGCGTCTTGCACATAAACTCATCAGACATAAAAAAGTAGAGGGTAATTTCACCTTCCTGAGCACCGCAGCGGTTCAGGCTTTCTTGTATAGTTGTGAATGACAGTGTGCATGTTGTAGTGTATAGAAAAAACTCCTCCAATGATGTAGTCCCCCTCCATGGAGAATGCCGGGGCCCGTGCCGAGCCCGTTGCCGTACATACGACAGAGGCTTCCTGGTCTGTGGTAGTGATATTCAGAGAGTGGGGAGACGGCACATCAAACAGAAACAGAGTCAAACTCAGGACAATAGCACTAAAGCTCATTTTGACAGAAGCTGCTGCATATGGGAAGACCTATGTTTATATAGAGTTTATGAAAACACATCCCTCCTCTTCTGATTCACCTCACAGTTTGTCTGGCTCATTATCATAATACTGCACAGTACTTTTTACAGTACTTTTCCACAGTAGTGTCACTGTGCATTCAACAAAGACTTGAGACGTTCCTATTGTTTTTTCATTTGTATCAAGGGAAATATGGAAGTAACAATGCATTGTTGACTGGTTGTGCACATGAACATTGAACATTTTCTACAAATCAACCTATTTTTTATCCTATTTTAGCAGCATGACACTATTCGAATTCTCCATATAAATTATCAGAATTCCCACTTAACCGGTTAATGCCAAAACAACTGCCAATACAAAGGAAGTGTCGGGTGGGGTGGAATAAAGAGTTTGTTCACACTTAATTAAAATTGTGAGTATCCATGGTAAAAGCTTTTTTATTAACAGTGTACAAATTGCAATTAAGATTAAGTGTCTGTTATTGTTCACAAATGTATTGTTAGATCATCGCGTTTTCAGGTATCATTACAACAAGGAGGAAATTATGGTTTAATCACCGATTACAGTTCTATTGCAGTATGAGATCTATGTTGACCTGAACAAGGAACTATACCTTCCTCCACCACTTCTGGAACCATCATTTAAAAAAAATATAATCTTGTTACGATTGCGGAACACTCCAGGAAAAACAGGATTATAAAAGACAAAAGGAGCCACAAAAAAAAAAATGTAACGGACAAAGATGAGACAAAAATTGCCAATCCCAGCTCAGAGTTGTGAATAAAATAGAGAGTAATTTTGAGTATTTTTTGCGTATTGATGTGTAAATGTCCTCTGAACTTTTTTCGTCTGTGTTATGGTTTATCCCACAAATGCACCAGTGATCAGGGGAAAGTTACCAGAGGCTTCCTCGTCCTCCACTCCAGTCAAAGAAGCAGATCACGTTTCCTATCTGACAAACAGTCAAAGAAAAGGGTGTTTTCAAATGACTAAACATCATTGCGTTGTTTTACTCATTGTAAACTGGTCTAGTCCAGTAATGTTTTCAAAAGCCAAATTCATTTTAGTGCAATCAAAATATTATTACTTGAGCAAATCCCCTCAATTATACTGTTAGAAATGATTTGTGGATTTGTGCTACGGTTTCAAGAAGAAATATGCTTTTCTTCAGGTATTTTGAATAACTTACTTACATAGATTAGGATTTCCCCTTTTGTTCATTGAAAACAGCTATATTGATCTAAAACATCTAAGTAATACAGGTCCACTGATAGGTGGGTAGGTGAAAACAGATTTTGTGAACACTCGAATGCAGGACAATTACTAAACATGCATGAATTCAATTCAATTCAATTCAATTTATTTTTGTAATGCCCAAAATCACAACAACAGTTGCCTCTGAGGGCAAAATCAAGGAATCAATACAAATCAATACAAATACTGAGTAGGCTCATGTTGAGGGAACACATAATAACTAGATAATGTGCTATGGCTGAAGCCATTGCGAGTGTCTACATTCTTGTGTAAAAGTACTACATGTATGTAGTAAAGACTTTATTCTTGTCACGCTCGAGCCATGGAATGGAATGCTCATTCCATGGAATGCTCGAGTCTATTGTTCTTCCCCTGGGGGCGCGGCGCCGGGCCGTGTGGATCCACGCGGCAAGTTCCATTTTATTCAAGTTCGGGCCAAGCCGATCGCGTCTATGTCCCCATGTGTGACTTTCATCGATATTAAGGGGGTCAAAAATGCCCGAGTATGAACATGAATAATAGGAATAATAGGAACTACAATCTTTGCAATGGCTGAAGCCATTGCGGTGACTGCAGAAAGTTTGGAAAAAGATGGACTGAAAAGTATTCAAAGTATGTACATTTTGGAATTGTTGTGAAAATATTTTTAAAGCTGCTTGAAAATTACTGAAAAGAAAAAGCTCAAAACTGTTTGAAATGTGTTTAATTTTGAAATCCTCAAACATCATTTGGAAGTAGTTTATATTTTAAAATCCCTATAAAGTTCTTTGTAAGTGGTTTTATTTATAAAAACCCTACGACAGAGTTTAACAATGGTTTTAATCTTGAAAACCCAAATTTGTTGTTTTTCTGTGTTTTTATTTTGAAGGTAGTAATCCCTGTTCTTCTACTGTATTACTGCAAGAGCCTATAGTAGACTGGAACCCCCAAAACCTTAATTTGACAGTGTTTTTATAGTTAAAACCCAAATGCGTAGTTTTGCCATGCTTTTATTTTGAAGGAAGTACTCCATGTACTTTTACTGCGTCACTACAATAGCCCATAGAAGCACTCTGAGGGACTGGAACCCCCAAAACCTCATTTGACAGTGTTTTCATTGTGAAAACCACAATTTGCAGTTTTGCCGTGTTTTTATTTTGAGGGTGGTATTCCGTGTATTCTACTGCATCACTGCAATAGTCCGTAGTAGTTGTGAAAGTGTTGAAAGTGTTTTGAAGTGTGGAAAGTTGAACATTTGTTGAAAACTTTGATAAGACTCACATAGGGGGAAAAAGTACAAATACTTTGAAATACTTCAAAAAGTACACATGTCAAAATTAGTAGAAGGCATTAGAAAACTGAGAAGCTTTGAAACATACATGAAAATATTTGAACTATTTGAAAAATTGCCACCTTTGAAAACAAAATTACTGAAAGTACTGCAAGTACGGTCGCCATCGCCACCACAGACATTGTCTGACTCCATCGCCACCACAGACATTGTCTGACTCCATCGCCACCACAGACATGTCTGACTCCATCGCCACCACAGACATTGTCTGACTCCATCGCCACCACAGACATGTCTGACTCCATCGCCACCACAGACATTGTTGATTCATTTCTCCCTGTGGCCCTCAGAGGCAGCTGTTGTTGTGAATTTGGGCCTTACAAAAATAAATTGATTTGATTTGATTTGCAAGTCTGTAAAAGTACTGCATGTGTATACAAGTACTGCAAGTGTGTAAGAGTAAAAAAATGTGTAAGTACTAGTTTTGTCCCATTGTAAAGAAAAAGTACAAATACTTCTTTGAAATACTTCAAAAAGTACAGAAATTACACATGTCAAAAGTGATAGATGGCATTAGACAACTGAGAAGCTTTGAAACATTTGAAAATATTTGAAATATTTGAAAAATTGCGACCTCTGAAAACTTTACTACTGAAGGTATTGCAAGTGTGTAAAAGTACTGCATGTGTATACAAGTATTGCAAGTGTGTAAGAGTAAAAAAAAATGTGTAAGTACTAGTTTCGTAAATGCTGCAACTGTTGAAAGTGTTTGTAACTTTGGAAACTTTAAAAAATATTTGAAAAAATTGAAAATCCCATTGTAAAGAAAAAGTACAAATGCTTCTTTGAAATACTTCAAAAAGTACAAGAAGTACACATGTCAAAAGTAATGGATGGCATTAAACAACTGAGAAGCTTTGAAACATTTAAAAATATTTGAAATATTTGAAAAGTTGCAACCTCTGAAAACTTTACTACTGAAGGTATTGCAAGTGTGTAAAAGTACTGCATTTGTATACAAGTACTGCAATTACTAATTTTGTAAATGCTGCAACTGTTGAAAGTGTTTAAGTTTTGAAACTTTAAAAATATTTGAAAAACTTGAATTTTAAAAATGTCCCCAGGTAAGTCAATTGGAACTTATTGGGAACACGGGATTCCCATCGGAAAGCATTTGAAAAACTGTTGTTTGAAAATGTTTGAAACATTTGAAAAGCTGCAGAAACATCTGCAATCACCCAGAAAGGCCCGTCGCAACAGCGCCGCGTTGTTCAAAAAAGAGAAAACATGAAACTCTTCATCTTTGGCCTAGGCACATGACACTTGGGACAGTGATAGAGCGACCTCTGACGAGTCAAACGCACCTGACAGCATCGCTCTATGATAAACAGGAAGTCAGCCATGTTGAATCAAAGTGGCACCGCCACGTTTGACTTTCTTTTTTCAAAATCAAACTTGTCCTAGGTTTTTTGTTTGATCGAGCTCAGAACAACACTTTTTGCATCTAGAGACATTGAACATTAATACAAATCCAAGAAAATTTATTTTTTTGTGATTGAACACAATGCCCCATTCATTTTGATGGGGAAAAATACTGATTATTTTGCAAATACTGCAAAAAGTGCAAGTTGTACAAATGTCAAAAGCAATAACCCCCCTAAGACAGTGAAAGCGATCGTAAAGAGGTATAACTTGTTGAAATCGGTGAAAGTGTTAAGGAGTTGAAACGCATCCAAAATCAGGAAAATCCTGGAAAAATACAAGAACATATAGCGTCTGCTTTATGACATAAGCAGACACTCAATGATAATAACATGCTTAAATTATCATGTCTGTTTTACATAGCATGTCTCCTGAAAGATTGAATTGCTTGCTAGTTAGAATTTAATATGTAGGTTCTTTTAGCTTATGTCTGACTGGTCAAAATGTGCAGTTCCCTGGATGCCAGTTTCATCATAATGTCCGGCCCACAAATTGTGATTACAGATGGAGATGACGCAATAAAGAATATAAATATCAAACTAAATCATGCTTAAAGACTTTAAGAGCCCCTGCAGGAGGAGTAATGTGGGCATATTGTTTCTACATTAATCTGACTGTTATGTTCTCCTGCTTTTGTGTCACTTCTTATTGTTTTCCATCATGTAAACTAAGAAGGAAGTTTCACCTCAATGGTGTGCACAGGTCTGGTGATGTCATTCTGGGTGGATTGTTTGAAGTCCACTACACTTCAGTCTTTCCTGAGCTAAGATTTACCTCTGAGCCACAACAACTCACCTGCCAAGGGTAAGTTAATATATGTTTTTCTTTCAAATCAATTGTTTGAATGAAAGAAAAAGGGTGGTCCTCATGATGATGTTAAAAGCAATTGCTAAACTTTTCTTCAGCTTTGACCTTCCAGGATTCCGACATGCAATGACAATGGCTTTTGCAATAGAAGAAATCAACCGGAATCCCGATTTGCTTCCCAACGTAACTCTTGGCTACAGTCTGTATGATAACTGCGCCACACTTGTCATTGGATTCAGCGCTGCTCTGACGATGGCCAGTGGGAAGGAGGAACAGTTTCTGCTCAAAGATGATTGTACCGGGACAAATTCTGTGCTTGGCATCGTGGGTGATTCCTTTTCAACATTTTCTATCGCTACTTCGGATGTCATAGGATTATTCAGGTTGCCCTTAGTGAGTATTGAAAGATTATGTGTAATGATCTGTTCATTTCCTCAGTTAAATTCATACTTGTTGTTTGCAGGTAAGCTATTTTGCCACCTGTTCCTGTCTAAGCAATCGGCAAAAGTTTCCCTCATTTTTTAGAACAATTCCCAGTGATGCGTTTCAGGTTAGTAAATGTACTTATATATTACGCACACATTTTTATGTTTAGGTCCTCATTGGGTTATTTTTGTTGTTTTGTTTTCAGGTCCGAGCTATGATTCAGATTCTAAAGCGTTTTGGGTGGCGTTGGGCAGGACTCCTGGTCAGTGATGATGACTATGGCCTTCATGTGGCCAGATCGTTTCCGTCAGACTTAGCTCAGGCCGATGGGGGCTGCCTGGCTTATACAGAGGTCTTACCGTGGGGCAAAAACCAGGCAGAGCTTAACCGGATTGTACATGTTATGAAGGAATCCACTGCTCGTGTGGTTATTGTGTTTGCACATCAAATCCACATGATCCAACTCATGAAAGAGGTTTGCAATCTTTTAAAGAACATACAGTCAAATGTGTTTTTATTTCTAATACATTAGTTTAGTACAGCTGTATTTTGTCAATTATTCCTATTATATTTTCTCGTTTTAATGATTTAGATGTACTTCCAAATATTTCTAATGCACTTATGATGTAAACGTACATTCAATTACTAGTACTACAGCTTCTTACTAATTCTACTTTACTAATGCACCGCTGTGTAAATCTAAAATTACATTACATTGAAGTCATTTGAAAAATATAGCATTATAACATTCTAGTGTCACATTTACATTTTTCAGTGCAATAAACATTTTCCCTTCAGGTGATGGTACAGGATGTGACTGGTCTGCAGTGGATTGCCAGTGAAGCCTGGACAACAGCGACTGTGTTACAAACGCCACAGTTTATGCCATATTTGGGAGGAACACTGGGCATTGCCATACGCAGAGGTGAAATACCAGGACTAGGAGATTTTTTGTTGAAACTTCAGCCATACATTTTTGATGATAACACTGAAAATAACATGGTATTCTTCTTTGCATTCTCTATTTGTCACACTGGATTAGTAATTACTGGATTCAAGTAAATAGGAGAATGTGTTTTGCAGATGATACAATTTTGGGAGCACATATTTAAGTGTAAGTTTGCCCCGGTCGCTGCAGAGTGGAGAGAAGGTGGAGGAGCTTTGTGCACTGGACATGAAGATCTACACAACATAGACACAGAGTTCCTGGATGTGTCCAACCTCAGACCAGAGTATAATATCTACAAGGCTGTGTATGCTTTAGCTCATGCTCTGGACCGACTGCTGCGCTGTGAACCAGGGAGAGGGCCTTTCTCTGGGAGCAGCTGTGCCACGCTGCACACACTGGAGCCATGGCAGGTGCTGGATTCAGATACAGAAAAATATGTTTAAAATTGATCAGGTTGAATTAATTTGTGTTGTTTTCAGCTCATCTATTACTTGGAAAACATTAATTTTACCACATCCTTTGGCGACGAAGTGTCTTTTGATGAGAATGGTGATGCTTTACCTCTGTATGATGTTATGAACTGGATTGTGCTTCCAAATGGACACATAACAGTTCAAAATGTGGGTGTGGTTAAAAGGACGTCCTTCAAGGGAGAAGAAATGGCACTTGATGAGGACAAAATCTTCTGGAATTTTTGGCCCAAAGGGGTAATTGGAAAAATCAGTGATCAAATATTTTGTTCAACACCTACATTTACAGATGTAACATTTAAGAAATATGTTTTTCACAGCCACCAGTGTCTGTGTGCAGTGTGAGCTGTCCTAAAGGTTCTCGCATGGCCCAAAAGAAAGGAAAGCCTGTCTGCTGTTTTGACTGCATCCCGTGCTCCGATGGGGAAATTAGCAATATCACAGGTGTGAGATAGTTTCATTTTTCATTATCGACATGTTTTTCCTATATGTAAAAGAACATGGATACAGAAGCATTACTTGAGCATTATAGTATTAAAGAAAATATATTGGCAGTATTAAAATAACACGAACAGAAGTCAACAGAACCATACTCACAATGTTCAAAATACTGATGAAGCTTATGAGGCATCATTCACACACTATGCTTATCTTACTTTACTCAAAAAACAGTCCCTTAAACTTCCTCTTTGATAGGTGTCAGTATCCCCATGTTGACTTATTAAGGACGTCATCGCTTTGATAGTACTTGGAGCTATTGACGTACCCAGAGCCAACAAAGAATATAAAACAATGCTGTGTGAATCGCTATGAGCTATCGTTGTTACTTTTAGGATTTCCAGTGTTTCCTCCTCCTTTATGTTAATTATTAGGGGGATGAAAAGCGCTTTATAAATACAGTTTTATATGATTTAATCTATTTCAAGCAAAATATAAATACAAATTAACAATAGTTTTTATTTTCCCAGACTCCATGGAGTGCCACGTGTGTCCAGAGGACTTCTGGTCCAGTCCTACTCGTGACCAGTGTATTCCTAAGAAAACAGAGTTCCTGTCCTACCATGAGCCTCTGGGGATCTGCCTGACCACAGCTTCACTGCTGGGGGCATTTATTTGTGCTGTTGTCTTTGGCATTTTCACATATCACCGCAGCACACCAGTGGTCAGAGCCAATAATTCAGAAATGAGCTTCCTGCTCCTGGTGTCACTCAAACTGTGTTTTTTGTGCTCACTGCTGTTCATCGGACGTCCCAGACTGTGGACATGCCAGTTGAGACATGCAGCATTTGGGATCAGCTTTGTGCTGTGTGTCTCGTGTATTCTGGTGAAAACCATGGTGGTGCTGGCTGTGTTCAAGGCCTCAAAACCAGGAGGTGGCGCCACCTTGAAGTGGTTTGGTGCATTACAGCAGAGAGGGACTGTTGTTGCTCTTACGTCTGTCCAAGCTGTCATCTGCATTGCATGGCTTGTTTCAGCCTCACCAACTCCTCATAAAAACATAAAATATCATAATGACAAAATAGTTTATGAATGTGTAGTTGGCTCAACTATGGGGTTTGCTGTTCTTCTTGGCTACATTGGTTTATTGGCTTTATTGAGCTTCATGTTAGCTTTTCTGGCCAGGAATCTCCCTGATAATTTCAATGAGGCCAAGCTCATCACTTTCAGCATGTTAATCTTCTGTGCTGTGTGGGTGGCCTTTGTCCCTGCTTATGTCAACTCTCCAGGTAAATATGCAGATGCAGTGGAGGTGTTTGCCATCCTGGCCTCAAGCTTTGGCCTCTTGGTGGCGCTGTTTGGACCCAAATGTTATATAATTCTATTAAGACCAGAGAGAAACACAAAGAAGGCCATCATGGGTCGTGGAATCAATAAGTGAATGTCTGTTCCTATACAGCAATGTTAAAGGACAAATAGTACACATTATTTGCATTGTAATTGGCCTTTATTAAACATGCTCTTGTGTACCTTTATTTTGGCATTTCATGTTTTAGAAAGTTTGGATTTCTTCTGTTTCTCCTGGGACAGAGTTTTGGCAGAATTACACATAGTTTAATTAAGATAAAGATTTTTCATCACATTTTCATCTGGTAAGATAAGATAAGATAAACCTTTAATATCCACGCAAGGGGAAATTTTGTTGTTACAACGCAGTAGAACAGGAGGAAAGACAGATTATAGGAAGTTTCAAAAACACACCCTTAATAGAACTCTTATGAACAAAAAAAAAAAAAAAAAAAAAAAAAACTCTTATCAACAAAACTCCTCTCCTATCTTAATAGGGGATGGAGGGGGGGAAATAAAATAAAATAAAATAGATAATAAAAATACAGAATAAAGATAAAAATCAGATAATAATAATAAAATGATGATAATAGAATAAAATAAAAATAGAATAAAATAAAGTAAAAACCACTTCCTGGTCAAAGCTAGCAGTTGTGTTGATCGTGAATAGACGGGTCAAATTCACAGAACGAGCTTACGATGATTATGGACTTAAAAACAGCAGAAAAGGTTCTCAGAGCATCGTCACAGATCGAGAAAACATCAGTTATCCAGGAGATTCAGAATGGAGTGTTTTTGATGCTTGGAGGGGAGAGGATTTTATAACCAGGATTCATCAAACTAGTGTGAATGCAGCTAAATCCTTCTCTTGGTGTTAGAACATGGTTAAAAGCTCATAAAATGAATTTAGCATAATATGTGTTCTTTAAACTTAAACTGTCTTCATTCTGTAAGTTTCAATCCATCTTTTAGCAATTTGCGCTATTACCATAAAATATTGTACGTTTCATTTGGAGAAAGCCCAATTATTGTTTTTTAATCACAATGCATTTCTAACACCTGCAAAACTACTACTATAAATGTATTTGTCTACATAATTTAATTTGAAAATTATTATTTTCTTTAACTTAAAAAATAATGATTCCGTACTTAGATGCTCTAATAGTTTGGGGAATTCAAAACGGGACATTGTGGTTGTATTCTAAATGTGTTGTTTATAATTCTGTACATCATACCCTTTTGCTGCGGCCAATGCCCTTGTGGGTGGTAACTTAATATTATCAGAACGAATATTTTAAAATGTGCCTATAAAATAAGCACGTTCTCTCTTAAACTGAGCGGAGAGATTATGTGGAGCAGAATGATGCATTTTCTTAGAATATATTTGGTTTTACAAATTCTAGGCATTCTATTATTCTTTGTCCTGTATTTATCTGAAACAACCGCACCTTCATGTAAATTATGGAGGAAGTTTGAGCTCAACAGCTTACACAAGGCTGGAGATGTGATTCTGGGGGGGCTTTTTGAGGTCCACTACAGCTCGTTATTTCCTGAGTGGATATTTACTTCAGAGCCACAAGAGCTAAGCTGCAGTGGGTAAGAGAATCTACACAACAAGAATGTCTGATTGCAATTGTTTGTTTTTTACATCTATTGATTTTTGTTATTTATCGATTTCCAGCTTTGACCCTTTGGGCTTCCGACATGCAATGACAATGGCTTTTGCTGTTGAAGAGATAAACAACAGCACGCAGCTCCTTCCAAACCTGACTCTGGGCTACAGTCTGTACGATAACTGTGCCACGCTGGATATTAGCTTCAGCGCAGCTCTGTCTATGGCCAGTGTGCACACAGAGAGCTTTGTGCTCCAGGAAAACTGTGTAGGGATTCCTCCTGTCATTGGTATTGTGGGGGATCCATTCTCCACATTTTCTATTGCGATATCAAATGTTCTGGGTTTATTTCGACTGCCAATTGTAAGTAATTGAAACGAATAAAAGTGTGGTATTTGTTAGATCGTTGGTGTACTTTTTAATAAATGTTCCCTCTGCTTTAGGTAAGTTATTTTGCCACGTGCTCTTGTTTGAGTGACCGGCAACAATTTCCTTCCTTTTTCCGGACAATTCCAAGCGACGATTTTCAGGTGTTTAAGCTGCATGTGCACAGCGTGAATAGTCCATATTTATTGATATTATTTTTAAAGACATACCATTAAGAAAGTATATCTCTCTTATAAAAAAAACAACAACACAAAATCCCTATTTAATTAATATTTTATTAATCAACATTCAATTCAAGTGCACAGTATTCGATTAGACAAATAAATTTGATTTAAAAAAGACATGTTCATTTATACATATATCCAATATATACTGATGCATTTTCTATGAAGGGTTAAGAATGTCTTACACTATGTAACTGTTCATAAATATTAGACTAGATTTTATAGAGCATTATGCAAATTATTTTCAACATTAACATCCCAATTGATTTTAAAGCTATTTGTCTAAGACATAAAACGCTTGCAATGGAAGCAATAGATCTTTGGAATGTGTTTTAGCAGCAGGAAAAAATAGGTGTTAGAAAGATAAAGAAGACAGCACAATGAACCGACTGTCAAGGACTGGGATCGAATAACGATGGAAATATATCAAATGGAAAAATAAAAACTTTGCGTTTAAATTTGAATATGGACATATTTACTTATCATTGGTATAAATGGGACAGATATGCCAAGTAACACATGCTGTAACTAATCCAGATGATTTAGCTGCTCTTCTGTTTTGTGGTTTCCTTTCTACCAATGTTCTCTTTGCGTCAGTACGTCTCTGTTGTTTCCCCTGAATATCTTCTGAGCCATTTACTTACATTTTCCCCCACATTTTGTTCTCATTTAGGTTCATGCAGTGATCCAAATTCTGAAACATTTTGCTTGGTCGTGGGTGGGTCTTCTGGTCAGTGATGATGACTACGGTCTCCATGTAGCAAGATCTTTCCGGACAGACTTCGCTCAGACTGGCAAAGGGTGTCTGGCTTACACTGAGGTCCTGCCCTGGGGCAATGACCAGAACATTTACAGTAGAATAGTCAATGTGATCAAAGACTCGTCGGCCAAAGTTGTCATCGTGTTTGCCCATCAACTGCACATGATTCAACTCATGACAGAGGTTTGACTGAGTAAATTATTAGTTTTCTTTTGCGGCTACAGTCAAATAAGACATGTTTCTGTTGAAATGAATTTGGCAGGTGGTTAAGCAGAATGTAAAAGGCTTGCAGTGGATTTCTAGTGAAGCTTGGACATGTGTTGAGGGACTTCACACTCCTGAATTCATGCCGTATTTGTCTGGCACGTTGGGGATTGCCATCCGTCGAGGCGAGATGCCAGGATTCCAAAACTTTCTGCTAAGCATAAATCCAAAACAAAATGCTGAAGGAAAGGGAATGGTAAAAGTGTATTCTATTAAATGTGTAGGGTCTCCAATAATCTTCATATTTTTTCCGCTTGCTTTAAGATTCATCAGTTTTGGGAGCACACATTTGAGTGTAAGTTTGCCCCAGCTCCTGCAGAGTGGAGAGACGCTGGAGGAGCTTTGTGCACTGGACATGAAGATCTACAGAACATTGACACTGAGTTCCTGGATGTGTCCAACCTCAGACCAGAGTATAATATTTACAAAGCTGTGTATGCTTTAGCTCATGCTCTCGATGACCTGCTGCGCTGTGAACCAGGGAGAGGGCCTTTCTCCGGGAACAGCTGTGCCACGCTGCACACACTGGAGCCATGGCAGGTGGGCGGTACCAGAAATGATGTCCCCTTTTAGCTAAAATATACTCAAATCAAAGGCACCCGGGTTAATTTCATTGAAGAGGCATACATGCTCTATTATTAAATGAGAGACAACGCATTAGATTTACACTTGATATTATGCATCCATGACACGCCATCTACTTCTACATGGAATAGTCTAAACCTGATGGCCAGCCTGATGCCACAAACTCTTAACCACACACCACACTGTAAAGGAGCTAACATTAGAAGCAACGCAAACTATTCTAAACACAATAAGTTTGATATTTATGTAACTGCAGAGGACAAAAATACTTAGGCTTAGACAACCTGGGCACAGTCCCACTGGCCTGAAAGACAGAAGTTAAAACAACTGCACACATAGTCATTACTACTTACTTACTACTGTATTTCTATTTCACAGCTGCTGTATTATCTGGAAAAGGTTTACTTTACAACACAATTTGGGGATGAGGTATCATTTGATAAGACTGGGGATGCTCTGCCCATATATGATGTCCTGAACTGGCAGTGGCTCCCAAATGGACAAACAAAAGTTATAAATGTGGGTGAATTCAAGAAATCAGCCTTCCAAGAGGAAAATATTTTACTCTATGAGCATAAGATCTTGTGGAACTTGCAGTTTAAAGAGGTTGGTTTGAGCTTTTAAACATTTGCATTTATACATCTGAAAATATGATCTATTCTTCAAGCCTCCTCAGTCAGTGTGCAGTGAGAGCTGTCCTGCAGGAACCCGCATGGCCAGACAGAAAGGTCAGCCTGTGTGCTGTTTTGACTGTATCCTCTGCTCTGAGGGCACCATCAGCAACACCACAGGTCAGACGCCCTTCACAACAGCATTAGTATTGCAACTTAGGAAATAGACATTCTGAAACCTTGATAAGATGCACATTGTATGAAGTTACAATTTCAATTTCATTAAAGAGTAATAATGAACTATATCACAAGAGTGGGAAAAATTCATGATGAATGTCTCAATGTTTCTTCGACAGACTCCATGGAGTGCCACGTGTGTCCAGAGGACTTCTGGTCCAGTCCTACTCGTGACCAGTGTATTCCTAAGAAAACAGAGTTCCTGTCCTACCATGAGCCTCTGGGGATCTGCCTGACCACAGCTTCACTGCTGGGGGCATTTATTTGTGCTGTTGTCTTTGGCATTTTCACATATCACCGCAGCACACCAGTGGTCAGAGCCAATAATTCAGAAATGAGCTTCCTGCTCCTGGTGTCACTCAAACTGTGTTTTTTGTGCTCACTGCTGTTCATCGGACGTCCCAGACTGTGGACATGCCAGTTGAGACATGCAGCATTTGGGATCAGCTTTGTGCTGTGTGTCTCGTGTATTCTGGTGAAAACCATGGTGGTGCTGGCTGTGTTCAAGGCCTCCAAACCAGGAGGTGGCGCCACCTTGAAGTGGTTTGGTGCATTACAGCAGAGAGGGACTGTTGTTGCTCTTACGTCCGTCCAAGCTGTCATCTGCATTGCATGGCTTGTTTCAGCCTCACCAACTCCTCATAAAAACATAAAATATCATAATGACAAAATAGTTTATGAATGTGTAGTTGGCTCAACTATGGGGTTTGCTGTTCTTCTTGGCTACATTGGTTTATTGGCTTTATTGAGCTTCATGTTAGCTTTTCTGGCCCGGAATCTCCCTGATAATTTCAATGAGGCCAAGCTCATCACTTTCAGCATGTTAATCTTCTGTGCTGTGTGGGTGGCCTTTGTCCCTGCTTATGTCAACTCTCCAGGTAAATATGCAGATGCAGTGGAGGTGTTTGCCATCCTGGCCTCAAGCTTTGGCCTCTTGGTGGCGCTGTTTGGACCCAAATGTTACATAATATTACTGAAACCAGAGAGAAACACAAAGAAAGGAATAATGAACCGGTTCAATATAAAACATAATAACTAACTCAAAAATGTTGGAGTAATAAAATAAGCTGCACTTATCACTTCATAACTCCATCTATTTTATTGATAAATAAAATATTAAATTCTACAAGTGTCCTAATTTGTGTTGATTATAGGATAAACTTAATTCCTGTTTTGTTTTCTGCTGGTTGTGGTGTTCATGACAAATCATAATATAGTCTTCACATTATTACTATGCAGATGATATACTGTTCAGCCCATAAAGCATGACACACCCTGATTCTGTGTATTATTTAAGCAGCAACACATCAATAGTTTTTGAAATTGCATCAGGGCATATGTTATTAGCAGATTATTGAAATGTCTTGTGTTATTTTACACACATTGTTCTTATTACTTTCTTTTGGTATGGTTACATCTTCTCTTTCTACTTGTCGGTTGAGAAAAGAGTTTATTCTCAATAGCTTGCACCAGCCTGGAGATGTGGTTCTGGGTGGACTGTTTGAGGTGCACTACACTGCCATGTTTCCAAACAGATCTTTTACCTCAGAGCCACAGCCACCTGTCTGCCTCGGGTGAGTGTTTTTTTACTGAACAATGTCTTTTTCTGCGTTGGTAATAATGTTATTTTGACAATTCTTTCATCTTTCAATAAAATGTATCACAAATGTCCCACCCCAGCACGAATTGGTCCAATACGGAAATTACTTTGACTGTTTTTGTTTGTTTTTAGCTTTGACACTTTAGGATTCAGACATGCCTCGACTATGGCTTTTACTGTAGATGAAATCAACAGAAGATCTGACTTACTTCCTAACGTGACTTTGGGATACAGCCTGTTTGACAACTGTGGAGCTCTAGTTATTGGTTTGAGCAGTGCACTGGCAGCTGCTGGTGGCCAGGAGCGACAATTTGTACTTCAGGAAAACTGCACGGCGCCGCCTCCTGTTATAGCAATAGTTGGTGACCACTACTCAACATTTTCCATCGCAATCTCTGATGTATTTGGCCTGTACAGAATGCCTATTGTAAGTCTGTTTTTGTATTACCGTGTTTTCAGTTGTTTTGTCTCATATCAGAAATCAACCAGAATTATGCACTTAATATTGTACAAGAAAAATAAGTAGGATTTAGGATTTAATTCGTTTCCAAGCCTTATCTGTTTGAACAAATCGAAAGG
The DNA here is from genome assembly GCF_026437365.1 of Eucyclogobius newberryi. Taxonomy (NCBI): domain Eukaryota; kingdom Metazoa; phylum Chordata; class Actinopteri; order Gobiiformes; family Gobiidae; genus Eucyclogobius; species Eucyclogobius newberryi. Next base: position 24,503,907 of record NW_027315724.1, read on the forward strand.
TTTTGTGAAACACTGTAATGTGAATTCTGTCCCATATTGGGCTTCACATTAATTCCATTTAAATACAATGTACCATAATGCTTCCCCTACTTTGAATTGACAGGTGAGTTACTTTGCCACATGCTCCTGTCTAAGTAACCGTAAAAAGTTCCCTTCGTTCTTCCGGACAATCCCCTCCGACGCTTTTCAAGTAAACCTGAAGAAATTTCTTGTTTCCGTAACATATATCCAAATGATTGATAATATGCATTGCTTTTCCCTATATTGGCTTATCAGGTGCGTAGCATGATTCAGATTTTGAAACATTTCGGCTGGACCTGGGTGGGTCTCCTGGTCAGCGATGATGACTATGGGCTGCATGTTGCCCAGTCATTTCAGTCAGACTTGCCGGAGATTGGAGGCGGATGTCTGGCTTACACTGAAACTCTGCCCTGGGACAGTTACTCGGAGGAACTGAGGCGGATTGTTCATGTAATAAAGACTTCAACAGCTCGGGTTGTCATTGCATTTGCACATGAGATCCACATGATTAACCTTTTGGAAGAGGTCAGCAGAAACCTTTGTATTCTATTGGAAATTACATTTCATTTAATTATCTTATTTTACAGCAAAAATATCTCATGTGTATTTAAAATCTGAACAGCTATTTCAGAATATAGAAACAAAACACTTTTGAGGGGCTGTTATAGCTAATTATATATTTTTCTCAATGGGAATGGTGGTTGTGTCAGCCAGTCTTGATGCCCCATCTTGCTACATCATCCCTCATTTTACAGTTTTTATGGTGGCAGTGTAAACTGAAACAGTCGATGTAATGGCTTATACTGTACATGTACTGTATGTAGGTGGTGAGACAGAATGTGACTGGTCTGCAGTGGATGGCCAGTGAAACATGGACAACAGCAACTGTGTTGCAAACTCCCAATTTCATACCATATCTTGCTGGAACAATAGGCATTGCCATCCGCAGAGGAGAAATACCAGGACTACAGGATTTTTTGTCAAACATTAAGCCTGAAGCATATTCCAACAGAAATAACATGGTAACATGCAAATATCTGCCCAGCAGTAAGCAATTGTTGTTTTAAGTAACAGTATACATTTTAATGATTTCAGGTCAGTCAGTTTTGGGAGCACACATTTCAGTGTAAGTTTGCCCCAGCTCCTGCAGAGTGGAGAGAAGGTGGAGGAGCTTTATGCACTGGACATGAAGATCTACAGAACATTGACACTGAGTTCCTGGATGTGTCCAACCTCAGACCAGAGTATAATGTGTACAAGGCTGTGTATGCTTTAGCTCATGCTCTGGACCGACTGCTGCGCTGTGAACCAGGGAGAGGGCCTTTCCCTGGGAGCAGCTGTGCCACGCTGCACACACTGGAGCCATGGCAGGTGTGAGATCTAAATAAGTTGAAGTAAAATGAACACAAATACAAAATAATTAATGGTATTATTATTTTTGATTCTGACATTCTGACTGAAGCTGGTCCATTATTTAGAAAAAGTCAACTTTTCCACCTCGTTTGGTGATCAAGTCTCTTTTGATGAAAATGGCAATGTCTTGCCAATCTATGACATCATGAACTGGAATTGGTTACCAAAGGGTCAAATCTATATTGAAAATATTGGTGAAGTAAAAATGTCATCTGTTGTGGCAGATCTCTCAATTTATGGAAACAAAATATTTTGGAATTATGAAAACAAAAAGGTAAAACTTCTGTATTGTATTATATTCATCCAATTGTTTATCCGTGATAACATGCACATTTGTACACAGCCTCCTCAGTCAGTGTGCAGTAAGAGCTGTCCTGCAGGAACCCGCATGGCCAGACAGAAAGGTCAGCCTGTGTGCTGTTTTGACTGTATCCTCTGCTCTGAGGGCACCATCAGCAACACCACAGGTCAGACGCCCTTCACAACAGCATTAGTATTGCAACTTACAACATTCTGAAACCTTGTTAAGATAAGATAAGATAATCCTTTATTGCACATTGTACAATTTAAATTTCATTAAAGATAATAATGAACTCGAAAAATTCATGATGAATGTCTCAATGTTTCTTCGACAGACTCCATGGAGTGCCACATGTGTCCAGAGGACTTCTGGTCCAGTCCTACTCGTGACCAGTGTATTCCTAAGAAAACAGAGTTCCTGTCCTACCATGAGCCTCTGGGGATCTGCCTGACCACGGCTTCACTGCTGGGGGCATTTATTTGTGCTGTTGTCTTTGGCATTTTCACATATCACCGCAGCACACCAGTGGTCAGAGCCAATAATTCAGAAATGAGCTTCCTACTCCTGGTGTCACTCAAACTGTGTTTTTTGTGCTCACTGCTGTTCATCGGACGTCCCAGACTATGGACATGCCAGTTGAGACATGCAGCATTTGGGATCAGCTTTGTGCTGTGTGTCTCGTGTATTCTGGTGAAAACCATGGTGGTGCTGGCTGTGTTCAAGGCCTCCAAACCAGGAGGTGGCGCCACCTTGAAGTGGTTTGGTGCATTACAGCAGAGAGGGACTGTTTTTATTCTAACGTGTATTCAAGCTGTCATCTGCATTGCTTGGCTGGTGACTGCTTCACCTGCTCCTCATAAAAACACTGAATATCAGAATGATAAAATTGTTTATGAATGTGTGGTTGGTTCAGCCGCATGGTTTATTGTTTTACTTGGCTACATTGGTTTATTGGCTTTATTGAGCTTCATGTTAGCTTTTCTGGCCAGGAATCTCCCTGATAATTTCAATGAGGCCAAGCTCATCACTTTCAGCATGTTAATCTTCTGTGCTGTGTGGGTGGCCTTTGTCCCTGCTTATGTCAACTCTCCAGGTAAATATGCAGATGCAGTGGAGGTGTTTGCCATCCTGGCCTCAAGCTTTGGCCTCTTGGTGGCGCTGTTTGGTCCAAAATGTTACATAATATTACTGAAACCAGAGAGAAACACAAAGAAAGGCCTTTTGAAAATCCTAAGAAAACCCCCCAAGTATCATTAAAAAGTAATGTTTTCTTTTATTAAAAAATAAATAAATGTTCTCCTACTATGTTACGTTTTTAATCAAACACACTCATCCAGGGCTATTCACTTTAAGGCCTTCCAAAGGATTTAGGCCTGTTTTTATTCTGGGTTAGTTTTGGTTCAGACCTGGTTAGTACTAGTCTACTCCTAGTTTAATTCTGGATCAGCACTGGACAGGCAATTTTGTAAAGCATTGTGTTTGTTTTTTCTCACACAAAAAAGCCCTGAACAGCCCTGCATTAATCCCTCCATGCATTTTTATCTCTCCAGGGTTGGGTTGGTCAGACAGCCCTGAATTTTCCTTTTCCGAAGGTCAAATCCCTTTGTCCTTCAAGCATGCCCAAGGTTTCCATGTCAATTGCCCAGAACTCCTTCATGTGGTGTTCAAACATATGGAACAAATATTAGATCTATCTTCCAATGTGAAGGAGCAGTGGCTGCACTCCGAGGTCCTTCTGAGTGACTGAGCTTCTCATCAAACTGCAGATAGAGTGCCCAGCTACTCTGTGAAAGCAAATGATTTTGTTTGTTCAGGACGCGGAGCTCCTGAGCATATAGAGTGAATACATTTACTGGTAAATCTGTTTTAATGTTGGTTATTTCTTTACCACTTTAAGATTGGTGACTGTTTTACAGAAAACGCTAGCTCTCTGCTAATCTTACCCACATTCCGTCCATAAACTGTCTTTTAATCTGCAGAGACGATGTTAAATCACAGATGATCATAAATCATCAGGCGACAGCCCCTGCTTGCTTCTGCGTTCAGCATTATCTTGTCCTGTTTTAGCTATGTAAAGCCACTTTTTTGTATAACATTAACTGTAAAAACAACAAAGTCTTCAAAAAAATGTTTACATCATCCTTCCATTAGTCCTCTGTAGTTTGCTCTTTCTTTCTGGTATCACTTTAGGCCCTGCCCCTTTCCTGAACTGCACCCCTGGCGGCTGACACGCACAATGTAAAAACATAATTGTATAAATACACCTGATCTTACAACAAGACCTGGATGGTATTAGTCCAGCCATGCAAAGCTATGTGGATCATATGTTTGATATTCTGTTCCTTGTTTTCTATGCCTTCTGTATTGGGCAGTCTTTCAACTTGCCAAATACAAGGACAGTTTCACCTCAACACAATGCATAAAGATGGAGATGTGGTTCTGGGTGGGCTGTTTGAAATCCACTTTTTCTCCAGCTTTCCTGACCTGACATTCACATCAAAACCACAGCAGCCCAAATGCTATGGGTGAGGCAATATTTACTTTTTTATTTGCAACTCCAGTTAACGGGCTGCCATAAAAATATATTGTTGTTCTTGTAAAATATTGATTTGTCTGCTCTTGTCACTCATTACTGGAGTCTGTTAGTTTTGATGTGCTGGGTTTCAGACAGGCCCTAACTATGGCCTTTGCTGTGGATGAAATCAATAGGAAGACCGATCTGCTCCCTAATGTGACTCTTGGATACAGCTTGTACGATAACTGTGTTGAACTGGGAATCGGATTTCGTGCAGCCCTGTCTTTAGCTGCTGGACCGGAAAAGCATTTTGTATTAGATGATTCGTGTGTTGGTGCGCCTCCAATACTCGGTATCGTTGGTGATTCCTCTTCTACACGATCTATGGCTATAGCAAATGTCTTAGGATTGTACAGAGTGCCCATGGTAAGCATTTATTGGTAAAAAAGTTCATAAATAGTTTTAAATATGTTGTTTTCAAGCTTTAAATCTGACAAGTTTTAATGTATGTTTCTTAGGTGAGTTACTTTGCTACATGTTCCTGCTTGAGTGATCGTCAGAAATATCCTGCTTTCTTCAGGACCATTCCAAGTGATGCTTTCCAGGTAAACATTCTTACCTAAATTTATCCTTGGCATAGTCCAGCTTTTCATTAACATGCACTTTATTTTAGGTGTATGCAATTATTCAGGTTTTAAAACACTTCGGTTGGTCCTGGGTAGGTCTGTTGTTTAGTGATGATGACTATGGCCGACATGCGGCCCAGTCTTTCCAGTCTGACCTCTCGCAGTCGGGTGAGGCATGTCTCGCATACCTAGAGGTTTTGCCCTGGGACAACAACCAATATGAACTTGAGAGAATTGTGAGTGTGATAAAGAAATCTACAGCTCAAGTTGTCATTGCATTTGCACATGAGAGCAACATGATTCAGCTCATGGAAGAGGTAAATGTAATGATTATTGTGACATTAAACTCAAATATTTTACATGAAAATAAATGACTATTCAGGTAGTGGGGCAGAATGTCACAGACCTGCAGTGGATTGCCAGTGAAGCTTGGACTACAGCGACAGTGTTACATACTCCACAATTAATTCCGTATTTGCGAGGGACACTGGGTATTGCCATCCGCAGAGGAGAAATACCAGGATTTAAGGAGTTTCTACTGCTAATTCAACCCAAACTTTCAAACAAAAGTGCTGACAAAAATGACATTGTAAGTAGTCACCTTTCACTTGTTTTGTTTGCTGAAGGTAATGTAATTATGTTCTTACTATTACAGGTTTTACAGTTTTGGGAGCACACATTTCAGTGTAAGTTTGCCCCAGCACCTGCAGAGTGGATCGAAGGTGGAGGAGCTTTGTGCACTGGACATGAAGATTTACAGAATATAGACAACGAGTTCCTGGATGTGTCCAACCTGAGACCAGAGTATAATGTGTACAAGGCTGTGTATGCTTTAGCTCATGCTCTCGATGACCTGCTGCGCTGTGAACCAGGGAGAGGGCCTTTCTCTGGGAACAGCTGTGCCACGCTGCACACACTGGAGCCATGGCAGGTGTGAACATGCAATGAGGACTTACACGCAATAGGCTTCGGCACATATTTTGATCAGGGCACTTGTCTGTTACACCAACTACAGTGTACTGCAATGCATATTTGACCAACACAGTAGTAGAGCAAAAGTCCAGATTACTCCGATGTCTTGGAAATATAAACACCTTGCGGATTAATTTCCACGGACCAGTGCCCCTGGTGCTTTGAGATTAATGTAGTGGCACGCATTGATTTGAATTACTATGGAAATTTTGCAGGGCATGAGTCCCAAACTCGACCTGAAATGTTTTTTATAAACCTTGGGTTACAGTTTCAGCAACACAAATACAATGTACATTTCTAAACCTGGTTTAAAGTTCAGGTACTGAAGATTACAGAATGTTTCTTTTCATAATTTGCAGTTTGTACATTATTTACAAAAAGTGAACTTCACCACATCATTTGGTGATGAGGTGTCCTTTGATGAGAACGGCGATGCCATACATTTATACGATGTAATGAATTGGCTGTGGCTTCCGGGTGGACACATCAAAGTTCAAAATATCGGTGTGGTTAAGAAGTCAGCCCAGAAGGGGGATCAGCTCCAGCTCAACAAGGACAAAATATTTTGGAATTTTCAACCTATGCAGGTTTGTTTTGTGCATGCACATGTTTTGTGAGCTGGATAATGAAGTTAATGATATTGATGCTTGTAGCCCCCTTTGTCAGTGTGCAGCATAACATGTCCACCGGGAACTCGCAGAGCAAGAAGGAAAGGAGAGCCTGAGTGCTGTTTTGACTGCATAAAATGTTCTGAAGGGGAGATCAGCAACACAACGGGTAAGAATTGTATTTCAACTAAACAATGTAAGAAATATTATACTTGATATAAATATAAAGTATACTGAATATTCCCTTTTGCAGGCGCCACAGAATGCATCACATGTCCTGAAGACTTCTGGTCCAGTCCTGCCCATGACCAGTGTGTTCTTAAGAAAACAGAGTTCCTGTCCTATCATGAGCCTCTGGGGATCTGCCTGGCCACCGCTGCAGTCTTAGGAACATTTATTTGTGCTATTGTCCTCCTGGTTTTTGTTCATAATAGAAAAACACCCATAGTAAAGGCGAATAACTCAGAAGTTAGTTTTCAAGTCTTGTTATCACTCAAACTGTGTTTTTTGTGCTCACTGCTGTTCATCGGACGTCCCAGACTGTGGACATGCCAGTTGAGACATGCAGCATTTGGGATCAGCTTTGTGCTGTGTGCCTCGTGTATTCTGGTGAAAACCATGGTGGTGCTGGCTGTGTTCAAGGCCTCCAAACCAGGAGGTGGCACCACCTTGAAGTGGTTTGGCGCATTACAGCAGAGAGGGACTGTTTTTATTCTAACGTGTATTCAAGCTGTCATCTGCATTGCTTGGCTGGTGACTGCTTCACCTGCTCCTCATAAAAACACTGAATATCATAATGATAAAATTGTTTATGAATGTGCAATAGGATCCTCAGTAGGATTTGCTGTTCTTCTTGGCTACATTGGTTTATTGGCTTTATTGAGCTTCATGTTAGCTTTTCTGGCCAGGAATCTCCCTGATAATTTCAATGAGGCCAAGCTCATCACTTTCAGCATGTTAATCTTCTGTGCTGTGTGGGTGGCCTTTGTCCCTGCTTATGTCAACTCTCCAGGTAAATATGCAGATGCAGTGGAGGTGTTTGCCATCCTGGCCTCAAGCTTTGGCCTCTTGGTGGCGCTGTTTGGTCCAAAATGTTACATCATTCTATTAAGACCAGAGAGGAACACAAAGAAGGCCATCATGGGTAGGGGCTGACAAAGTAGAAATGGAATCTAATGTGTTGATATTTCTTTATGTGAAAAGACTAATAATATTTTTGTCAAAGAAAGGTTTATGTTTTATTTCATCGTTTCATCATTGTTTTTTATGTTTGAATATTGAACTGTATGTGGACGTGTGTGTGCATATAATGTTTATGAAATAAATTCTTACTGCATAGGCAAGGCAAGGCAAGGCAAGTTTATTTGTAGAGCACATTTCATACACAAGGCAATTCAAAGTGCTTCACACAGCAGGAAAAAATGCATTCAAATCAGAAAGAAATTACAGAAATACAATACAATTAACTAAATTAAAAATTATCAATCCAACTGATTTTCTAAACTAATAAAATCACAAACAAAAGAGAAGAGTGCAAAGAAAAAATCCTTTCAGTCATATGCGCAGCTAAACAAAACAGTTTTTAGCTTAGATTTGAACATTGTCAGAGTAGAAGCCTGTCTCACATCTTCAGGAAGACTGTTCCAGATTTTAGCTGCATAAAACTGAAACGCAGATTCCCCATGTTTTGTCCTGACTCTGGGCACCAGCAGGAGGCCGGTCCCTGAGGTCCTCAGAGTCCCAGATGGTTTATATGGCACTAACATATCCAAGATGTACTTTGGTGCTAGGCCATGGAGAGACTTGTACACAAGCAGAGCTGCTTTAAAGTCTATTCTCTGAGCCACAGGGAGCCAGTGCAGAGACCTGAGAACAGGACTAATGTGATCATACTTCCTGGTTCTAGTCAGGACCCGAGCAGCAGCGTTCTGGATGTACTGCAGCTGTTTTACAGCTCGTTTGGAGAGACCAGTGAGCAGGCCGTTACAGTAGTCTAATCTACATAGCTATTTGTGTACTGTATTTTATGACCGTCTATGATTAAACATTAATTTTATCTAAACCCTGGTAATGGACATATGAAAATACACTTTCATGCACGGAAAAGCCACTGTAGATATGTTTTATTTCAATAAGACTGAACAGAAAAATGGCCTTCAGGACCAAAAACAAACATAATCAATACATTTTTTATTACCTCCTCATTACATATTTCTTGGTATTCTTCTCAGGTCTCAACAGTATTATGAAGCATTTGGGGGCAAAAATGCAAAACAATAAACCATAACTAGAGGCCAAAATAGCAAATATTTCTACAGCTACTGAGTATTTTCCAGGAGAGCTGACGTAGGCCGGGACAAAGGCCACCCAAACAGCACAGAAGATCAACATGCTGAAAGTGATGAGTTTGGCCTCATTGAAGTTGTCTGGGAGATTTCGAGCCAGAAAAGCCAAGAGGAGGCAAGTGCAGGCCAGCAGCCCGATGTATCCCAGGACCAGAGAGAAGCCCAGCACAGAGGCCATGGCACACTCCAGAGTCACCTTTGACCCCTGCACACCCAAATCCACATGAGGTTCTGGAGGACTGACGCACAGCCACACAATACAGATGATGATCTAAAGATTAAAAGAAGATGGTGTTTTAGCAGGTTTCAAGTTTCAAGCTCAAGTAACATGAAACAATGTTACCTGTATACAGGTAAGCAACCACACACTCCCTCTCTGTTTTCTTGGACCAAACCATTTAACAAACATCTCAGCACCGGGTCGAGCGGAGCGAAAAGCTGCTAGAACGACCATAGTTTTGACTTGGAGACAGGACACAGACAATACAAAGCTGATGCCAAAAGCGGCCTGCTGGAAACGACAGGACCAGAACGATGGTCGACCAATGAAAACCAGCGAGCACAAAAAACACAGCTTCAGGGACACAAGGAGTAAGAAGCTCAGCTCAGAGTTGTTGGCTCGAACCTAAATTGAAAAAGGGACATTTGTATACTTGGTTCAAACTCGTATATATGAATATATCTTACCATAGGTGTCTGTCGGTAATAAAGGAAAACCACAAAGACCGCAGTGGTCACTACAGCTCCAGACACAGCCACTGTAGTCAGAGTGATGCCCAGAGTTTCATTAAAGGACAGAAAGTCCAGCTGTCGAGGGATGCAGGACGTTTTCAATGTGTTTGACCAGTATTCAGATGGACAACGGTGACATTTTAAAGAATCTTCCCATGAAAGAATAACATAGCAAAGTTAGTAACTTAACAGGAGAAATATTTTTTTTTAACATTTAATTAAATTAAATTAAATTAATTAGAATACAATAGATCAATTCTGTACTTGTTTTATTACTCATTTCTCCACTTGCACATGGTATACAGTCAAAGCAGCAGGATGGCTCTCCTTTTCTCATTGCCTTCCTTGTCCCTGGAGGGCAGCTCATACTGCAGACTGAAGGAGGCACCTATATGGGAAACAGTCTTAATTAATAAATAAATATACAAAAGGATGATCATTTGTTCTTAAAATGTATTTTTTATAACCTGACTTGATCCAGTGTTCCACTGAATCGCTGTTTCATTCAGATCAATGTCAAAGCCATCTACTCGTCCGATTAGAACCAGTCTGAGTGACCCTTCAGGAGTCTTCTGCCAGTTGACCAGGTCATACTTGGCAGGAATATCCCCTCCTTGGAAATAAAATCTCTCACCCTGAGGTGTGGTGAAGTTGACTGTGCCCAAATGCTCAAGAAGCTTGAGGCAAAAGACAGATGAGTCTTAATAATAACATTATTATTCTGACTGACTTGTCTCTTACCTGTGCAGGTGTGATGTTCTGAGGAGAGGAGCAGTTGGATGTGGTTACAGAGGCTTCAGTGTTGGGGCAGGACAGAAGGCTGTGGATGGCATGAGCTGCTGCATAAACTGCCAGATATACATTATATGTGACTCTTAACTGGGACATATCAGTGAAGTGACTGTGCACCCCATGCAGTGACTCTGTCCCAGTGCAGGGAGGGAGAGGAGAAGAGGATGAAGACAGAGGAGTACAGCCAAACACCTTTTCCCAGTATTCTCTCAAGTACTCATTGTCCGGGCGCTGTGAAGGGTGTAAACTTTTTATATAATTTTCAAATCCTTCAATATTCGAACTTCGAATGGCCACACCAAAAACACCACGTGCAACTCTTGAAGTGGCAGGATGTTGGAGGAGGTCACCACTAGTGCTCCAGGCCTCGCTGGCTAGAAACTGTCTGTCAGTCACCTGATGTAAGCACATATAATAAACATTATATACATGGGCATGATACCACATGTGTTCATTTGTTATTTATGTTCTTACATTTATTCTGTATAGTTGCACAAACAGCTCTCTGACATCTGTGTGCCAAGAGAAAATCATAATGACTTTAGCCGTTGAGGCTTTGATAGTAAGAGCAGCTTCTCTGGCATCATGGACTATACTTTCTCTTCTGAGCGTTCTCACAAAAGCCAAACACACAGAACCGGCAGTCTCTTCCTGAAACACCTAAAATGAAGTTTGGTTATCATCAGTACTATTATTATCATCACCTTTTGAGCCACCTTTATCGCCCCGATCCCATAGTCTGTGCTGGACACCACTGCTCCAACCCATGTCCACTGATAGTGTACAGTGAGTTGTGCCAGGGCCCGTGCTTGATAGATATCACTCGGGATTGTCCTGAAGAAGTTAGGATACTGCTTTCTGTCACTGAGGCAGGGACAAGTTGCTAAGTAGCTGATCTGAAAAATTATAACAAAATATTTTACTGAATATATGAAGTGATTGTATCTCAATGTTATAAGGATATTTCACCTACTATTGGTACTGACAATGGCCCCAAGACTGTTGACAACGCTTTGCTCGTTGATGATGATGGACCCCCAATTATAATAGGGACAAAACCTTTCATTGTAAAAATAGATATATAAATCAAGTTTGTATTATTCATATTTGCAATTATTTGGAGGAATTAATAAGGCGGTCGAATAATGTCCATTAATGTAATACCTTCAAATTGTCCCAATCATTCATTTAAATATATGAATTATTTAATACAATGGTATAATGCAGTAAATAATAGTAAGGAGCATTAGTACTAGTATTAATTAATGACATTGTGTTTTTGTTTGCTAATTTAGTTTCATTGTTTTGTTGATCACTTCACACACAATGCATTTCATTCATTTACCTCGTTTGGAAGAAGTAAATTTGTCCGAAGTTGTGCAGCTCTTCGCATCTCCTCCAACTAAAGACAAAACAGCTTGAAGATCCCAAGGAGGTCTTCCACAACCATCCAAAATCTGATAACCCACTTTAACACCTGGCAGCAGCCTTTCATGGTTAATTTCCTCCACAGCATAGATCAGTGCATACACACATTGTAATGCAATTTCGTCTAAACTTAACCACAAGAGGGAAAGAAACATGTGAAAAATGACAACAGCACAGCTTTGTAATAAAAAGTAGCAGAGTTACCTAGTGCAAGGTTTGCGTTGTGGCACTTGCGAATAGTCAGTATCAAAAGATGGAGTTTGGTAATGGACACTAAATGTTCCTCCTATGACCACATCTCCATCCTGAGACAGAGGCAGGTTAGTGTTTGTGCTCCACTTCAAGCAGCTTTCTCTCTCTCCGTTCTCCAAACCCATCCCATGCCCCCTGTGTATCCTCCATAGCCCTAAGAGCAGGCACCAAAACCAGAGCACGGATACAATACGATCTAACATGATACAATTATAAGAATTAACTTGAAAATAAACAGCTTCACACAACTGACAAGCGGGAGGTACCGTTTGAAACACCTGACCTGCAGTGCCGGAGATGTCGCCCATTCCAGGAATTTATTGATGTCATGAGTCACGAAGTTTATGCAAATCAGATGACACACACAAGTAAAATGGCTGAAGCTCAAGCTGAATATTAGAACTTCAAAAAATATTGCATGTTGTCAGATTGGGTGAAAAAATTATAACATACATTTTTGGAGTACATAACAATTTGAATATGGCTCTGTAACATTCTTAAAAGTGAATACATTCTTATTAGATCATGCTTATATCTTATATTTGTCTTCCTAAATCCATTGTGGGCGTCTTCAGGATTGCATATTTTGCAACATTTTAAAACATTGTCTTGTGTAAATACCCTACCAAAGCCATAGAAACGAGTGACCATCGGAGGGCAGAAGCAGTCCCGTCAATTGGGAAAAAGGGCAAAAAGTTTCACATGGGCCTCCTTTAATATACAGTAAACATAGAGTCAAATGATGTGCCCTAAGACTCAGGGGCCCGGGTCAACCACCCCTGTCTCCACCTGGCCTCTCCCCTGAGCAGAAGAGTGCAGTTCTAATAAGATAATTAAAGGTCCCATAACATGCAAAATTAACTTTTCAGAGCTTTTAACCTTCTTAAATTGCTATTTGTGCTTCATATATGTACCCAGAGTGTTTTTTTGATTGATTCCCGCAGTGTTTAGCTATATTACAGACTATCTCCTTTCCTCGAATCTCCAAACTGACGGGGGGTGTCTACAAGACCGCGTCATAACCACAAGCACGCGTCATCATCCCCCCTCCCCCTCCCCCCTCTCCACCCGCCTCCCCCTCCCGCCTGCCGCCTCCCGCCCCCTTCCCCCCGGCTCCGCGCTGCTGCAGGCTCGTCTCCCAATACAAGCCCCGGAGTTTTTCTGCTTCGATTTACGACGAAACACGGCTCAAAGAGGCCCAAAACTTCATTAATGATATCGCACTCTTTACTATTATCACAATGGTGAAGGTTGATGTGGCAGTTGATGCAGCAACCGGGAAAATAAACGGAGAGAAGTTCTATCCGATACCGAAAAACCAGGAAATAAGAGCGCGATGGACATAAGACTTATATATATATATATATATATATATATATATATATATATATATATATATATATATATATATATATATATATATATATATATATATATATATCTGTTCTGCGCACGCTGTAGAATAAACACCAGATTTATTTAGGCTCAAAGTAATGTTGATCTGAAGTTCTATAGTTTCTCACTCAGTCGCGCGGCAGGAGCGGCGCAGCGCGGAGCAGACAGCTTTGGGGCTACGTCACGGGTGGGCGGGGCACACACGCGCTCTCTGAGGGTGGGGGCGAATATCAAATCAAGCCGTTTGCATTTCCGGATTGGTGAGGGGGTCCAAGGTCTGGGCGATATTTCTTAACTATTATGTTAAGGGTGTTGCACAACCCTTATTATTATCAATTATACACTTAGGATAGACTACGAAACGTGAAAAAAAGCATGTTATGGCACCTTTAAAAATAAGAAAATAAACGTATCTCTTACAGTTTCCGCATCAGATTTTACAACAGCAATTACTGTATGCATATAAATGTATATCTAAATATCACAGTAGGCGAGTAGGTAAGAGCAAGTGGGCGCGTCCGTGTTTACCTGCACCTCGCCTGGATGAGCGCCGAGAGTTGACAGCTGCAACGAAGGCAGAGCTAAAAGTCTGCTGAAAAGAAAAAGTGGTCAAAATCGTGTTTGGGATCAAACCATTGCCAACTATATTAGCTCATGGGATTGGATCTTAAAATCTCGTGACGTCAGAGCAAGTTGTTTTAAAGTCGAACGCAAACCTACCCAGGATGCACCGCGCTCAGATCAACGCTGATCTGAGCAGGTCTTGTTAAGGCGTGGCCAAGATGGCGACCACCTGTGTAAGGCATGCCCACCTTCAAAAGAAATGCTCTCTTTTATGAACTTGTGAGCTATTTAATAAGGATTTTTGTGCCCCCAAAGTATCTGGAACTTTGTTTGTATTGTACCGCGCCAGCTGGACGAGTACAATGAGAACTTCTTCAGACTACTTCGGCTGAATAATTTAAAACCTTAGTGCCACAGCAGCACAATGGCAGAGAAACCAAATCGGGATAAAAGTACCGACCTCAGCCGCACTCACCAGTACAGTGTACATTTTAGGACATTGTCAGTCATCGTCTTCACTTGTCACTGTCACTTGTCACCGTAGTTGTGGCCTCAGATCGAGGAGGCGAGGAGACACGGCATCACGGCCTTCTTCGTGGGGTCAAAGCATACATTTAACAGTAAAGAGATCAGACTGTAAAACAAACAATAATATGAATACAACTAATAGGATCTCTAACACTTACAATGGTCTGGGCACTTTAAGATAAGATAAGCCTTTATTTGTCCCACAATGGGGAAATTCCAGTGTTGCAGCACAAAGTAGGTTGATTAAAGGGTCGAGTACAGTTTTGTCTATTTACACAGACTTCTCCCTTGAAGGTACCCAACATTAATATGGCCTTAAGTTTAAAAGAGAGCTTATCTTAAAAACTAAGTTGACCTTATACCTGTACACTCTATCGCTACGAGAATAAATAGCAAATATAGCCGCAAGCGGCAATGATCGGCCCTCGCCACGCCGCCGCCACGCCGCAAGAGGAGGGGGCGCTAACGCGCCCCAATTGTCCTTTTAGTACGCCTACTGCTGAATCTGTGACGCTGTCACATCTTCTCCCCTTTGTTTTACCATCAAAAAGCAATTTTATTTTGAATTCTTGGCAAAATGTGCGGCTTTGCCGCACAGACACCGTGACTCTTTGAATAAAAATGTGGATAACTTTTGATGGTCCACCCCTGAAGATGAGTCTCACCAAATTTCAGGTTAATAGGGCTAACGCCCTGGGAGGAGTTCGTGAAAGTCTAAAGTGTAAACATGTTCTGGCGATTTCCCCATTGGAATAACGTGGGAGGTTTCGGTCATCGCTACGGCAACGCCATAACAATTATGACATGGGTCTCATTGACTTTTTTGATGGGGCCAAAATTGAGTTGTGTGTCAAATTTCATATAATTTCGCAAAACTAAACATTTAACCTCCATATAAAATCTGTAGGGGGCGCTGTGGCGCCAAATTAATTTATTTCACTTCAAGTAGGTTTAGGGCAAAGAGTTTAACAACTGATTCTAATTTGACGCAATTCGGACTTTATCTGCGCAAATGGCAGAAATGTTAAATTTGGGAGATTTCTGAAATTCTAGCTACAGTTTGCGGCTTCGCCGCACAGAGACCGTGAGAGGTATCAATGTAATTTGAATAACTTTTGATGTCCCACTCCTCAGTAGCATTTTCACCAAATTTCAGCTTTTTAGGGCCAACGCCCTGGGAGGAGTTCGTAAAAGTACGACGTTTGGAAAAACTCCGAAGTCATGTTTAGCCATTTTTGAAGCAATATGGCCGACATTTGGTTGGGCGGACGGCGTTGCCGTAATAATATTTTTTACTTCTCTTGTCACCATCTACCTCTGCGCCAAATTTCAATGATTCTACGATCAGATTTTTTTGGGGTCATTTCCCATCTCTCAATGCATTTTTGGTACATTTGGGGGCGCTGACGCGCCAATTTTTTTTTATTTTGGAAAAGGGAAATAGCCAGAATGTAGAGAGGCACGATTTTTAGAGGTGTGCAAATTTTTGTTACTTTTCGTCAATGTTCACTGGGTGTAAAATAGGGGGGTTGGTCCCGAGAAGAAAGAAAGAAAGAAAGAAGAAAGAATATTAAAGCCGCAAGCGGCATCCAACGGCCCTCGCGGGCCGCCGGCCTTCCGACTCTGCGCTTTCGACTTGATAAAGATGGCGCCCTTATTGTGTGTTGAATAAAAAAAGAACTTGACAGACGGCGACACAATTGACATGGCCAATCCAGTGCAAATCAACAAAAGTGTCAGTCAAATTTGCTGCGCCGCCGCACAGAGACCGTAGCACTTGGAATAAAAATATGGATAACTTTTGATGCCCCGCTGGTGTAGATGATTTTTCCCAAAGTAAAGCTTGATCGAGCTATTGCCCACGGAGGAGTTTTTAAAGTGTGAAGCGTAAATGTGAACATTTCAGAGATTTCGCTGTTTTCCCATTTCTGACATATATTTGCGGGTCCGCCACACAGAGACCGTAGCACTTAGAATCAAAATATGGATAAGTTTTGATGCCCCGCTTGTGTAGATGATATTCTCCAAATATGAACTTGATCGGACAATCGCCCTAGGAGGAGTTCGTTAAAGTGTGAAGCGTAAAAATGTGGTGATTTGAGCAATTCTATGATTTTCCCATAAGGATAACATGGGATGTTTCTGTCATCGCTACGGTTACGCCGTACAAAATATGACTTTGGCTCTCATACTTTTGTGATCAGGATGGCAAATTAGAATTTTGTTCAAAATATCATGTCATTTGGAAAAACTCTATTGTTTATAGGCCACTCTGAAGGCCAAATAGTCAGAATTCTGGGAAACGTTTGCGGCTCCGTTGCACAGAGACCGTAAAAGCTATCCTTAAAATTTGGATAACTTTAGATGCCCCACTTGTCTAGAGGACGTACACCGATTTTGAGGTCGGTGGGCAAAACACACTAGGAGGACTTCGTTAAAGTGTAAAACATAAAAATGTGGATATTCGAGAGATTTAGCGGTTTTCCCATAGGGATAACATGGGAGGTTTATGTCATCGCTACGACTACGCCGTAAAAATTAAGATTGGCTTTTTTGATCGCGACGCCAAAATAGAATTTTGGGTAAAGTTTAGAAAATTTTGGTAAAACTAATTTTTGACCTTCAATGTTAATTTAAAGGTCACTCTGTAGGGGGCGCTATCGCGCCCATTTCAATTTTGTCATCATAAACTGGTCCAAACTAGAAAGTTGAACAACTGATTCAAATTTGGTCCTAATCGGACCTGTTTTGATCAAATGGGAACAATTTTTAGATCTGCAATATCCCAAAATAAGTTGTCCAACTTTGCGGCTGCGCCGCACACAGACCGTAAAAGGTATCTCAAAAAATTGGATAACTTTAGATGCCCCACTTGTCCAGAGGACGTACGCCGATTTTGAAGTTGGTGGGCAAAACGCACTAGGAGGAGTTTGTTAAAGTGTGAAGCGTAAAAATGTGGTCATTTTAGAGATTCCGCTGTTTTCCCATTTGTGACATATATATGCGGGTCAGCCACACAGAGACCGTAGCACTTAGAATCAAAATATGGATAACTTTTGATGCCCCGCTTGTGTAGATGATTTTCCCCAAATATGAACTTGATCGGACAATCGCCCTAAGAGGAGTTCGTTAAAGTGTGAAGCGTAAAAATGTGGTGATTTGAGCAATTTCGCGAATTTCCCATAAGGATATCATGGGATGTTTCTGTCATCGTTACGGTTACGCCGTACAAAATATGACTTTGGCTCTCATACTTTTATGATCAGGATTGCAAATTAGAATTTTGTGCAAAATATAATGTCATTTGGAAAAACTCTATTGTTTATAGGCCACTCTGAAGGCCAAATAGTCAGAATTCAGGGAAAAGTTTGCGGCTCCGTCGCACAGAGACCGTAAAAGTTATCCTTAAAATTTTGATAACTTTAGATGCCCCACTTGTCTAGGGGACGTACACCGATTTTGAGGTTGGTGGGCAAAACGCCCTAGGAGGAGTTCGTTAAGTGTGAAACAGAAAAATGTGGATATTCGAGAGATTTAGCAATTTTCCCATAGGGATAACATGGGAGGTTTCCGTCATGGCTACGACTACGCCGTAAAAATTGAGGCATAAGTTTGATTGGCCTTTTGCTCGGGACCCCAAAATAGAATTTTGGGCAAAGTTTAGAACATTTGTGTAAAACCAGTTTTTGTCCATCAATGTTCACTCAAAGGCAACTCTGTAGGGGGCGCTATCGCGCCCATTTCAATTTTGTCATCATAAACTGGTCCAAACTTGAAAGTTTAACAACTGATTCAAATTTGGTCCTAATCGGACTCGTTTTGATCAAATGGGAGCAATTTTTAGATCTGCAATATCCCAAAATAAGTTGTCCAACTTTGCGGCTGCGCCGCACACAGACCGGTAAAGGTATCTCAAAAAATTGGATAACTTTAGATGCCCCACTTGTCCAGAGGACGTCCGCCGATTTTGAGGTTGGTTGGCAAAACGCCCTAGGAGGAGTTCGTCAAAATTTGACGTGAACAAAATGGCTAACACCGCGTGTTTTCATTTTCAAAGGAAGATGGCGGCCATAGGGTAAGTCTGGAGGCGTGGCCACAATAATATATTTTTTTTGTCCTCACGAGAGGAATGCGTGTCCCGAATTTCGTAGCTTTACGCCAAAGTTGACCTCGGGGCGTCTCCCATAGGCGCAATGTATTTTGACTTTTGTCGGTGGCGCTGTCGCGCCATTTTTTAACGAAAAAAAAAATGGCCCAGAAAAAATCTAATTTTTCGCCGATTCTGAATTTTGGGCAAAGTTTGGTGAGTTTTTGAGCATGTTCAGGGGGTCAAATTAGAGCTCAAAAAGCAGAAGAACAAGAAAAATAATAAAAATAAAAATAATAATATTTTTAGCAAAAACAATATAGCCGTTTCCACTATAACAACAAATTATACATCGTTTGAAAGCTCTAAGCCTTCCCCATGCCGCCATGGGGTGGAATCATCATTACGAGCGCTTACGCGCTCGTCACTCCCCATTCCGTCGGGATGCCCCGCCCACTCCCCATAGACTTCCATTGATTTGAGCAGATACAAGCATGGCCCATGCCTGCGGCATGGATTCTCGCGTACAGGACGATGCCAGGAGGGTTTTTGGAGGAATGCAGCGCTTCGCGCTGCTGTTGTCAACAATTTGACTATTTCTGTCATAGCAGGAGTAAGTATGCATGATCCATGCCTTCGGCATGGGCTAGTTCACTGTACTTGCCAGGGGCGACGGGGTACCAAACATGCGGGCTGCGCCCGCATGTTTGGTCAGACAGTTGCAACGCTGCCTTCGGCAGCGTTGCGGGAGCAATAGGCCCTCCGCCCTGCTGGGGCTCGGGCCTAAATATTCCGATGCGAAAACAATGTTTCCCATTTTTCAAATATCATAAAGGAGAGTCTAAGGACAGAGGACCCTGGGACATTGTCCCTCGCCACCACAGACATTGTCTGACTCCATCGCCACCACAGACATTGTTGATTCATTTCTCCTTGTGGCCCTCAGAGGCAACTGTTGTTGTGATTTTGGGCCTTACAAAAATAAATTGATTTGATTTGATTTGATAAACTATACATTTTCGGAAAGCGCTCGCGCTTTCCTACCTCATGGTGTGGGTCCCTGGTCACTGACGGGTACTTTCGTTAATTTTGAGTGGGCTCCGCCCACTTTGTGTTTTTGGCCTTCTATACAGAAATAATGTTCAATTTTTGCATTACATGCTTATATGCACGGAACATGCAAGAGATAGGGAACATATTCGTGAGCTACTTAGCGCAAATGAGTGCTTTATATGGGGATGACGACAATGTAAAGTGCTCGTTTAGTGCGCACTTTTGCAGGGGCTTCGCCCGTTTACAACGGTAATGTTCCATTTACCTACTACTAATTAGTATGCACGGGGCGTGTGTGAGTGAAGGAGTGCGCTAGTGAGTGTTTGGAAGTGGGCGAGCGCTTCGCGCTCGATTTCGTGCGCACTAAGTAAGAACTTTTGCAGCCGTGCTTCGCACGGCCTTACGAGATTAATAGGCCTCTCGCCAGCTTGTGGCGCTCGGGCCTAATAAATAAAACATCTATTTCAACTAAGATACAGGGTTTTTTAAATTACTTTTTTGTGTGTGTTTATTTGTTTTTTGACTCGTAGAAAATGTAATTGACAATCTGCAGCTTATTATGGTGCAATGTCACCATGAAGAGGCGTTGCACCAATGAAATTTCCCCATGTGGGACAATAAAGGAATATCTTATCTTATCTTATCTTATCAGTTAATCAGTTTTGAGCATGAAGTCAATGGACATGTTTCCATTACTAAGCCGTTTCACATCAATATTTCAGTTTACAATGAACAGAATGGTTAATGCTAGAGTGTCTGGTCTGTCTGCTATGATAGCTCATTCAAAGTTAAAGTGTTAGGGTAAAGGTTAAGGTTGGAAAAATGTGGGGTAAATTGAAAAAAACTGTGCTGGTAATTGCAACTGGTATATTGATTATATTTACAAGGATGCATATCTAAAGTTGTCTTGAGTCTTGATGAAATTCTCGGACTGTTAGCATACCTTTGTGATCCCTGATCCAAAAATCAATCATCCAGAATAAATATCAGCAACATATGAGCTGCAGTAAACCACCAGTTCTTTGTTGAAAAAAATGTCATTTGAGTTGTGTATAATTTAGGGTTTTAGATTTTGTGTTTTTTTTTTTATTAGTCCGTTTTATTTATGTTTTTATAGTTTGTGTGTTTTTAATTCATGTGTGTCTTTTTAGAATTGAAATGTTGTTGTTTAATTTGTGCATGTTTATTTATTTTTTTTTGTGGGGGGGTTGTGCGTGTTTTCAAATTTAAGTTTTGTGTTTTAAAGTGTTGGTGCATGTTTCTGAATTTGTGTTTGTTCTGCCCTTTAGAGCTGTTATAGTTCAATAACAAGTACCTACTAAAAAGTACCGTACTACATGTCTCCTTTAAGACAACTCCTTTATGATCAGACCCAGGGAAAAAACTTGAGGCTCCACTTAAGTTAAAACTCTAACATTTTGAGGCTGAAAAATGTTTCATAAACATTTATAGTTCACTTGAAAATGTGTTGAAAATGTGTTTCTGGCTTGTACTTTTCATATGTGGTAGGCTAGTTTGTTCCACAAAAGTACAGTCTTTCACTGCAGTTGCACCAGCAGACATGTGATGTTGAGGTAAAAAAAAATCAGTAAAAGGATGAAAATGCCAGAATAATTGGAGCACAGACTGAGTAAGAAACAGTGACTGCCGTATTTAAAAGTTTGGTAAATATGAAGCAAAATGCGAGATTCAGATGTCTTTTATTTTTAGTAATAAAGAACACGTTTAAAGAATATGGACAAATAATATAGAGTACAATGGTAAATATAATTAGTAATATAAGTAACAATACTCCAGAAAATATAATTGCATTTGTTTGCAGATCACTACTTGGCCATGAGGTGTTTCTTAGTGTTTTTCTCAGGTCTCAGCAGTATTATGAAGCATTTGGGGGCAAAAATGCAAAACAATAAACCATAACTAGAGGCCAACATAGCAAATATTTCTACAGCTACTGAGTATTTTCCAGGAGAGCTGACGTAGGCCGGGACAAAGGCCACCCAAACAGCACAGAAGATCAACATGCTGAAAGTGATGAGTTTGGCCTCATTGAAGTTGTCTGGGAGTTTTCGAGCCAGAAAAGCCAAGAGGAGGCAAGTGCAGGCCAGCAGCCCGATGTATCCCAGGACCAGAGAGAAGCCCAGCACAGAGGCCATGGCACACTCCAGAGTCACCTTCACTCCAATCATATCCCAGTCAGGCTGAGGCAGGGGAGGGTTCAGCGAAAGCCAAATAATGCAAATAAGGATCTGGAGGAGAAAAGAAAGAAACCTTAAACACATGGAACTCGCTGTGTTGATGTTAAGCTATTACTGTTACCTGTATACTTGTGAAAATCCCAACGCTGCCTCTTTGTTGTTGAGGACCAAACCACTTAATTAGAGACTCTGAACCTGGTCGAGCTGAGCGAAAAGCTGCTAGAACGACCATAGTTTTGACTTGGAGACAAGAGACAGACAATACAAAGCTGATGCCAAAGACGGCCTGCTGGAAACGACAGGACCAGAACGATGGTCGACCAATGAAAACCAGCGAGCACAAGAAACACAGCTTCAGGGACACAAGAAGTAAGAAGCTCAGCTCAGAGTTGTTGGCTCGAACCTGAAACAAAAATAGATCATTTATCTTCCTTGGTACAAACTCATAATAGATAAATATATTTTAGTACCACAGGGGTCTGTCGGTAATAAAGGAACACCACAAAAACTGCGGTGGTCACTACAGCTCCAGACACAGCCACTGTAGTCAGAGTGATGCCCAGAGTTTCATTAAAGGCCAGAAAGTCCAGCTGTCGAGGGATGCAGGACGTTCGGGCAGGATTGGACCAAAACTCAAGTGGACAACGGTCACACTGGAGAGAGTCTGAGAGCACACAGAAGAAATGGTTATTATCATGGTGGATGGACTTTGTCAGTGATATTATCATTATTTGAACACAATTTATAGCATGTCACCTATTTTGTTGCTTATTTCCCCATCCCCACAGGGAATACAGTCAAAACAGCAGACAGGTTCACCTTTACGTATGGCCTTTCGGGTTCCAGGCTCGCAGCTCATTGTGCACACAGACACAGGGACCTTAGGAATACAGTAAATGAGTTTTTGTAAACCATTAGTTCAACTTTAATTCCATTTCAATGTACACTGATTTACCTGACTTGATCCAGTGTTCCACTGAATCGCTGTTTCATTCAGATCAATGTCAAA
Organism: Eucyclogobius newberryi; assembly: GCF_026437365.1. NCBI lineage: Eukaryota > Metazoa > Chordata > Actinopteri > Gobiiformes > Gobiidae > Eucyclogobius > Eucyclogobius newberryi. The sequence continues at coordinate 24,526,746 of NW_027315724.1, forward strand.
GCCATCTACTCGTCCGATTAGAACCAGTCTGAGTGACCCTTCAGGAGTCTTCTGCCAGTTGACCAGGTCATACTTGGCTGGAATATCCCCTTCTTGGAAATAAAATCTCTCACCCTGAGGTGTGGTGAAGTTGACTGTGCCCAAATGCTCAAGAAGCTTGAGGCAAAAGACAGATGAGTCTTAATAATAACATTATTATTCTGACTGACTTGTCTCTTACCTGTGCAGGTGTGATGTTCTGAGGAGAGGAGCAGTTGGATGTGGTTACAGAGGCTTCAGTGTTGGGGCAGGACAGAAGGCTGTGGATGGCATGAGCTGCTGCATAAACTGCCAGATATACATTATATGTGACTCTTAACTGGGACATATCAGTGACGTGACTGTGCACCCCATGCAGTGACTCTGTCCCAGTGCAGGGAGGGAGAGGAGAAGAGGATGAAGACAGAGGAGTACAGCCAAACACCTTTTCCCAGTATTCTCTCAAGTACTCATTGTCCGGGCGCTGTGAAGGGTGTAAACTTTTTATATAATTTTCAAATCCTTCCATATTCGAACTTCGAATGGCCACACCAAAAACACCACGTGCAACTCTTGAAGTGGCAGGATGTTGGAGGAGGTCACCACTAGTGCTCCAGGCCTCAGTGGCAAGAAACTGTCTGTCAGTCACCTGATGTCAGGGAAAGAATTAGGAAATAACAAAAAAAACAGTATAGATGAATGTATTACTTCTTACATTGATTTTTTCTAGCTGCACAAACAGTTCTCTGACGTCTGTGTACCAGGAAACAACCAGTATGACTTTAACAGTTGAGGCCTGAATGGTGAGAGCAGCTTCTCTGGCATCTGTTACTATGTTTTGTCTTCTGAGAGTTCTGATAAAAGCCATACACAGCCCTGACCGCTCGATCTCCTCTTGGAAAACCTGAAGGGAAAAAAAATCTATCAATTTGAATGTGAAAACATTGCAATTACTAATATTTACCTTTACTGCCACAAGACCATAGTCATTTTCTGCCACCACTGCTCCAATCCATGTCCACTTGAAGTCTATGGCCAATTGTGCCAGAGCCCGAGCTTGATAAATATCACTTGGGATTGTCCTGAAGAAATTAGGATAGAGTCGTTTGTCACTGAGGCAGGGGCAGCTCGACTGGTAGCTCATCTAAAATGATGAAGTGGTATTGCCATTGTTAATGCCATGAATGATTGCAAAATAGCATCAATTTGATGAATGTCAACACATGTAGCTTACTAGAGGTACAGAGAGTGGGCCAAGGACACCTGTTAGTATAATGGCTGTTTTTGAAGATGAACCACCAATAATTAACGGGACTGTTTTAATCCCTGTGAAACAAAATAATATGACTTTATGCATCAGTCCTCTTCAATTGCACAAATGTATTACATTCTTGGAAAATTACCTGTTTGTTTGATTTCTCCAACAAAGCTGGAATTCTGTGGGGTAAAAGTACAGAATGTGTTGTCTCCTCCGACCAGAGACAGAGCAGCCTCCATTTCCCAGGGGTGCAGACCACAGCTGTCGAGTATACGGTAGCCAAGCCTCACCCCAGGCAGCAGACTCTGTCTGTGATTGATCTCATCCACAGCAAACATCATGGCGTAAATGTACTGCATTGGAAGATCCTCTATACTGTCACATTAACATTCAATTAATGCCACCCACACATGATACTACACTCAAAATGTATGACTTAAAATGCATTGTGTTGTATTGTGCATTTCAGTATTCAGACACAAAACAAAGATTTGGATTTTAGTTCAGTGACATAAAATATTCAAACTAAAACTAAACAAATACAGATTTAGTAAAAATTTTGATTAAAAGCATAGGTTAGTGCATTACCCAGAACATGCTTTAAATAGTGGGGGATGAGTAAAATCACTGTCAATGTTTGGTGGAAGGTGGTGCAGACTGTAAAGCCCTCCGATGACCACATCTCCATCCTGGTACAGACCCTGGTTAGACGTGGACTTCCAGCGAGTGCATGAGAGCGACTGCACCGCCATGAGCTGCACCAGCCCCAGGAGCAGAAGGACTGGAGCGGCCCACAACCACAGTGACCATAGCCAAGAGAAAGAACACATTGATCAAAATATCACAGAGATATAATAAAGAAAGAAATCACTTGATGCAAGTCAGAACCCCCAACATGCAGTTATCAAAAAGACAGAGCATTATCTGTGCTCTAATGAGTCTGTGACACAGCCCAACCCCTTCTGAACATCCAGCTCGTGCGCTTGGTTTTTATAATGACACTGCACCCAACTGTAAACATGATGAAGACAAAAACTGAGGTGGGAGTGTTTGTTTGGTTTGTATTAAAGTACATATTCTATTAAAACCTGGGAAGTATTCAAAGAACTTGTCCAGGTAAACAAAAACATCCAGGAAATCAATACAATACAATACAATACAATACAATTCAATACAATTCAATACAATTCAATACAATTCAATACAATACAATTCAATACAATTCAATACAATTCAATACAATACAATACAATACAATTCAATACAATTCAATACAATATACCTTATTGTTCCCTTGGGGACATTTGTCGTGGACTGTGGTGCCTTCAGTTAAAAACCACACGACACAATCATACAATCACAATAACAGAGCTTTTTTTTTTTTTAATCTTTTATTCACAACTTACGTCATACATTTGCAAGGGATACAAATATTTACACACACAGACAACACACACAAGGGCTAATAGGCAGGGTACGGTACGGCAGGTAGGAAACATGGGACAAGACTGTGATAAAATACATTTGAAAACAAACTTAATTTTAATCAAACACACAAAATGAAACATTTTTTTAAAAATGCAGATGAGTAAACCATAATAAGAGGCCAAAATTGTAAGAATCTCCTCAGCAACTACATATTTTCCAAGAGAGCTGACAGAGTCTGACATGGTGGGGGGTGTTGCACTAAGCTAAAAAAGATAAGAGTAAAGCTTTGAAACTGTGACGTGAGCTAGCTCCGAGCGAGCCCACCAGCCCCCCCCGCGCCCTCCGGCCGCGCTAAAGTACGGCGTGTCGTCGGTACACGTTTATATACACGTTTATATGAAAGAGGAACTTCACGAACGATCGGGACACGCACTGGAATCGCTTTAAATTAACTTGTTTTGACTTTATTCGGCTGGATTGAGTGTTTTCGTCGTGTCGTTGCGATGTGTCTTGGCTCTGAGTCCCCCGGCTCCGGCCCCGCCCCCCGGCTCCGGCCCCGCCCCCCGGCCGGCGCCGTACCGCGTTTACACAAAGGAGGAACTCATGAAACTGCGGAGAACAGTCGTCTTACCCGGAGATCGTCACGTTATCCCGTCGCAATACTGACCTAACCTAATACTGATGTGCAATTCTGTCATATGTGCAATTGCTGTTGGAATTCATGTGCAATTCATGTGCAATTACTGTGAAATTCATGTGCAATCTATGTGCTGTCGTGACACATATTCATGTGCAATTACTGTCGGGATCACATGCAATGGTATTTATTTATTTATTTATTTATAGGAGATCTTCTACTGAAAGTGTTTTTCAGACTTCCTATAAGTGATCTGTTCTTCTGTATCTACCTCTGTATCTACCTGCGTTGCACCAATGAAATTTCCCCATGTGGGACAATAAAGGAATATCTTATCTTATCTTATCTTTAGTCAAAGTAACTTTGTGTTTATTCATATTGTAGCAGTGACGAGCCTTTATGCCCCAAACTCAAATTTGGGCCCTGAGAATTTAAAGCAGATTATGAGGAGGACCTTTATAATTAGATATTCATTATCCCCATATTATGACCTTAAAATGCCCTTCATTTGACACCACAACAATAATCATAATAATACTCATCATTGTCGCCATAATCATAATAATCATAATTATAGTACTGAATAAATTTAAAAAAATTGGCAGAAATTAGATTTGGCCAAAATGGACATGAGACTTTTTTCACTGTGTTAAGTGGCCACCACATCTGACCATGATAGAAGGTGACCAAACATGACTTTGGACGCGTTTTAAAGGGGGCGACCACTTCTACAATATGGCGTTAATAACATGGAGAAAAGTGCTTCAGATTCTTACTTTTTTCATTAATCTAGAGATTACTCTATGAATCATGTGTCTGTAAATGTGCCCTAATTACACTAAAAAAACTTAAATGATGAATGTTCAACAACTACTTTTTTAGCCATATAAACAGTAACCAGAGTTGTGGTTGGACAGTTTTCCCTGTTTGGCCACTGTTTGGTGCGAGGGGCCTGAGGTGACCACCCCTTAAATGTAGTTATTCTGGCCACTCTTGTTTCAAAAACCTGAAAGTGACCAAAGGACTGGATAACCATAAACCATTGGCCACTTTTGGATCTCGGCGCTGCTGTTCTGGAGATGTCCAGAGTTCACATCGCGTCAGGCTCCTGAATGATCCAGGCAGCTTGAGTCCAAAACTCTAGCTTCTGTGCTGTTTATTACGTCAAACGGGTCGTAAATTGCTAACCTAAGCATCACTATGAAAGGAGCTGGGACCGGCCGGGACTGACGTGACCCGTGAGTGTGCTCACTCAGAGGCTGAATGTGCCTGATCCTTAAAATATAGCGAGAAATAAAGACCGGTAGGAACAGTCCATCAATATGTACAAACCCCAAGCTTTTCATCACTTTTTATTTTTTGACAATCCGCCTCACATTCACGTTGTGCGAATATGTACGTAATTCCAATCGCGCGAGGATACGTTTCACTCAATATTTCACATGTATTACAAGTTAAACGCAACATAGCATGTAAAGAGCTGTCTCCTAAGGCTGCGGTTATTTTATTACTTGGTTTACGGATCCGCCGCACTCAGATTATTGATTTATGCAACATAAATTAAATGAATTATTATCAATTGTTTTTATAAAGTACCGCCGACAACACAAAATAGCATTAAATGAAATATAAAAAGCAGTATTTAGTCTAAAAAATAAGAGCGCATGAAGCGTGACAGAGCAGCTCCGTCCCTGCGCGGTCCCGGCGAGAGCACGCGCCCGTTTCCTCTGCCTTTATATCGCAAATACACATTTTAAACCCGTTTACCACATTTTCTCCAGCGTGTTTTGCTGTGACTAAGGCTGTAGCCCTAGAAGTGTGAGTTCTGAGTGTAAAACACGCTAAATCTACTGTTACACGCTCCTGAGCACCGCGTCCCCCCCTCTCCTCTCGTGGTCCGTTTTGGGCATACCCGGAAGAAAACATCTTTTGAAATTGAAATTATATTTATATTTCGCCCGCCTGTTCAATATATATTTTTTAGAAATCCGTAAACCAAGTAATAAAATAACTACGGCCTAACTAAAGGAGGTGGCAGCAGAGGGCAAGGGCTCCTGGGAACCACTGACACATGGCACCAGTGATCAGCTGCATGTGTAGAATACAGATTAAGGCAGCTATTGTATAAGAGTAGGCTAGTTGTTATAATACAAGTAAATGTTTACTGTAGGTTATATTAGGATGTGTGGATTAATTAATCTAAAATCTATCAGATTACAGGAAAGGTCTGATCTGTGCACATTTTCCTGGGGGAGAACCCTGCTGAGACACTCCTCCATTAAAGAGGTGCATTACTTCAGACATTTCATGAAAAAATGTAGAAATTATTTGAAGGGCTTGTGCCTTAGTAGCTAAAGGTCTCGTGATGTGTCTGATGCACCCACAGAAGGCGAGAGGTCACTACGGCAGAGCAGGACACAAACATACTCTGATACGCAGCGAGCAGCATGTATTTTTCAATCATTGACTTTCATATCAAATAAATCAATATTTGAGTGTCTGCGTGATGTCACGCAGGCACTATATGTTCTTGTATTGTGAAACATTTTTATTATTATATTTTCCATGATTTTCATTTAGCCAGGTTCAACTCTTTAACGCTTCAACCGATTTCAACATGTTATACCTTATTGTGATCGCTTTCGCAGTAGTACGTGTGCTATTACTTTTGACATTTGAAAAACTTGTACTTTTCATAGAATTTGCAAAAGTATTAGTACTCATTAAGCCAGTTTCAACTCCTTAAAGGTCCCATAACATGCAAAATCGACTTTTCAGAGCTTTTAACCTTCTTACATTGCTATTTGTGCTTCATATATGTACACAGAGTGTTTTTTTGATTGATTCCCGCAGTGTTTAGCTATATTACAGACTATCTCCTTTCCTCGAATCTCCAAACTGACGGGGGGTGTCTACAAGACCGCGTCATAACCACAAGCACGCGTCATCATCCCCCCTCCCCCTCCCCCCTCTCCACCCGCCTCCCCCTCCCGCCTGCCGCCTCCCGCCCCCTTCCCCCCGGCTCCGCGCTGCTGCCGCGCGGCCCTATACAAGCCCCGGAGTTTTTCTGCTTCGATTTACGACGAAACACGGCTCAAAGAGGCCCAAAACTTCATTAATGATATCGCACTCTTTACTATTATCACAATAGTGAAGGTTTATGTGGCAGTTGATGCAGCAACCGGGAAAATAAACGGAGAGAAGTTCTATCTGATACCGAAAAACCAGGAAATAAGAGCGCGATGGACATAAGACTTTTATATACATGTGCTATATGCTTCAGGTGAGTTTCAAACTCAATCTCTCACACCTGCTCATGTGGTGCTTTACAAACATTGCGTATTAGTTTGTTCTAGCAAGTCTATATGTGTATAACAATCAAAATGATTCTAAACCTTCCCCTTGTCCATAAGGCACGTCTCTTTTATCAACCTGTTTTTCCCCTTGTCACGTCACATCTTCCTCTCTGTCTTCCCCTCTGTCTTCCTCTCGTAACGGAGGAAACACCCATTTCCAAATTTCTAAACCTGCTTTTTCTTTCTCTCTTTTCACTTACTCTTTACCCTCACTTGTAACCTGCTTTTACTTTCTCTCCTTCTTGTAGTCTAACCATCTCTTGCCTCCGTCCTGAGTCCTATAATGTTTAAGTCCTGTTATCACTGGTTTTCATAACTTCTATAGCGTCTAAATTTAGATGATATTGTCTAATTTAAATCTATTCAATTCTTGATTGAATCTCCACAATCCTTCAGGTATTTACTTTAGAATGTCAAATTCTTTCCCTGTTAATTTTAACTTTTCCTATTACTCATCACGTCAACCCCCCTGAGGTGTAACCTCTTGGTGTCCCTGTGATCCGTAAAGATAACATCTGCTCCATCCTGAGTCCTCCAGATTCTTTGCCAGTCAATAGCCCCTTATCTCTGACTATTTTTTATGACTTGGTGTCGTTTGCCTTTAGTTAATGACCCATTCATGTCTTTCCTGGGAGGGCATTGGACGTCACTATTTAACTTATTCCCTCACTTACGTCTACATGCAATACGAGGTTTCCTCATGATAATACAAATAAATAAGTTACTGATATAACTTTTACTATCACTTTACTTACTGCCCGTTCTACTCCTATGTCCAAAAACATCAGTCGTCACCCATTTACCCACATTATCACTTCCAGGCCTGTGCCTGCATTTGATTCTAAATTCAAAAACACTTCTGTCTTTTTGTCCTGTACTTTCATCTAGTCATGCATTAAGTCCAAAAAGATAATTTTCGTCAAGTCCAAAAATAAAACAAAACAAAACGTAGCTTTGTTCTGTGCACACAAAAAACACGATACCGTAAAAACACAACTTTTGTCTTCTATGTCGGGGACAGGAAGTGTCCTGTCTGTGATCACGTTCCCCAAAAAATTGGCCATCTAACAAAAATCTGAATTCATCTTCATCTCTTATCAAGTTTAATACAATCTTTATAATTGATTGTTGTCAATCAAAACAAAACCCTTAAAATTTGTTCTACAGAGCTCTCAAATACAAAAATTTAAAACCAGCTGGGTTTAGTTCCTAACCTTACTTCAGAGCATCCTCTGAACTGCTTTCTCCCCATTCTCCTGTGTTGTTGACCCCCCTTATCTCCCCCTCTCTGCCACGTCATCTGAGCACACTGGAAGTCTCCCTCCAAAATCCTCTTATGACTTTTCCTTTGTCTTTTTACAGTTTGGGGTGATAATTTTGGCATTATGTGGTCTCGGTCGTCTGAGAAAAATGCTACTTGCTTTACAGTCACGGTTAATGTCAAGCTTCTAGAGAAATTCCTTATTAGATTTCTCCGGACATAAACGTGGTGTTTAAAGATTCACCCGTGACTTCAAATTTTAGATCTCTCAGAATAACGCCTTGTGACCCTTGTATGATTAATTGTGATTCTCACACCTATTAGTGAATCACTTATTAATCGTCATTCACACATTCACACTTCCTTACTTACCTCGCTCGGGCACAGCGCATACATTCACTCGTCTTTATGTCAGTAACAAACTCGCACACAAAGCATACATTTAATTCTGTGCGTAGCTAAACTCGTGAGTAATTAAACTCCTCTTTATGTAAGAAACTTATCCCATACATAAATCCTTTATTTATTTATTTATTTATTTCAATGAGTAAATATTAAACTCCTGTATTTTTTTTAATGAGTAAATATTAAACTCCTGTATTTTTTTTAATGAGTAAATATTAAACTCCTGTATTTTTTGACTGAGAAATATTAAACTCCTGTATTTTTTGATAATGAGAAATATTAAACTCCTGTATTTTTTGACTGAGAAATATTAAACTCCTGTATTTTTTACTGAGAAATATTAAACTCCTGTATTTTTTGTCAATGAGAAATATTAAACTCCTCTTTATGCGAGTAACTAACCTCCTGCATAAAGCCTATGCATAAAACGTTTTATGGCTCACTTTTTTTTTTTTACACACAAAGTTTTTCTGACCTTCTTTGTCGTCCGTTCTCCGCTGCCTCGAAACGACGGGCTGTTCCCGCGGAGAATGAGGCGCTGATGGGTGGCCACGGGAAAAGTGGACTTCCTTTAGCTGTGCACAGACTTCACCGATTTGCAGTTCACTCTCCACGAAGAACAGCTTGTCATCCGGCTCGAAGGACCACTAAAATGTCAAGAAATTACTCATGAATCAATGCTATTACTTAACAGTCAGAGAACACAATTCAACTTAGAATATTAAACGACACAGAAACGTCAGTCTTTTGTGTGGCTTGCAAGGGAGAGGAAGGCTTAGCCGCGTCAAGATGTTGTAAGCAACCTGAACGACTTTCCAAAATCATTCTCAGCGTTCCTCCCTCTTACAAGTCATTTTATTAAAATCACACTTAAAAAGGCGGGTCACATTTCTCATTGGTCAGCTTCACATCAAGGCACTTGTCTTTTACGACTCTTTGGTATTATCTTTAGAGATAAAAACCTTGGTGAATGTTCTACCCATCTGGTCCCCAGGGTGGGAGGAACATTCCTCACGGCTGCTTCTACAACATCTTCACACATGTCATTAGAAATACATGCCTTTCCCTCCCCCCAGGCTAATGATGCAGATAACTTTTAACACACAAATATAATAATATATTTACGTTTTATCACAATATATATATATATATATATATATATATATATATATATATATATATATATATATATATAAGCCTTTTCTTCTGTCTCTGATACGATGGGAGTGTAAGATAAAAATGTCCTGAGACCTCAAGCGGTGAAAACCTGAACTGATGTGCAATAAACTTGATAAATAATCAGACAGAATGCCAACTAGAGCCTAATACACAAACGAAGGAACAAAGGTGCTGTTCTCTTCTTGCATCTAATGATTGCCATTCTATTTTAGAAAATAATTCACAGAGTTCTGTCTCCTCCTGTAATGAACCTTAGAGCTGAATGATAAACCGAGTTCAGAGGTTTTAAGACTGTTGCTGTAGAATGATATATATAATATCACCATAATCTAGAAGTGAGAGAAATGTGGCCTGCATGAACTGTTTTCTACAATTAAGAGGAAAACACGTTTTATTTCTAAAGAAGAACGACAATCTGGCTTTAAGATTATTTGTCAGCTCTTGTACGTGTTTGCTGAAGGAGAGTTTATCATCGATCCAGATGCAAGTATTTGTAATAGATTACTTGTTCAATCATAATACCATCAAGCGTAAGTATAGATATATTGTTTGGGTCACTTGAGTGTCTTTTGGAGAACAGCATACGTTTTGTTTTATTAGATTTATTTTTTATTTGAATATTTTTTTATTTGAATATTTTTAAATGAACACAATTTTATTGGATGGTGTGAAAATCCTCTTGATTTTTTTTCTGTATGCTAAGGCAAGAAGGTGCTTTAGCATTGCATCATCTGCGTACAAGTGGATGCTCCTGTGTTTTAGATTGTACCCAATCCGAATTATGATTATTTTTTTTGAAGAAACTAGACCAACCAGACCACGATTAGAATCAGCCATAGCCTGTTTTTGTTTTTGCTAGTTCATTTAATTTGTTGCCCTGTAGCACATTTTGTGTTACCCATTGGCACAAAATTAATGCAATAAACGTTTGTGCCCAAAGATGTGTCTCCATACTAAAATTGTGTGTTCAAAGTGAATTAAGAAGGGCACTGAAAGCAGTGGAAACTGAAAGTGAGTAAATAAAATAAATTGAGCTAAGTGGACTTCATTCATGGTGTGTGGTCGCCATCTAGTGGTTGATTTGAGCATTACAACAAGTAATGACAAACTGTTTTATTCATAACAACAAGGTACAGTGAATCACTTATGACAAGATATACAAAAACACACAAACATTAGTTTTATGTTGAAATTCTTATATGTATCTTATCTTCCAACTATGTGTTTCTTAGTGTTTTTCTCAGGTCTCAAAAGAATAATATAGCATTTTGGTGCAAAAATGCAAAAGAGTAAACCATAAGTTGAGGCCAAAATAGCAAAAATTTCCACAGCAACAACATATTTTCCAGGAGAGCTGACGTAGGCTGGGACAAAGGCCACCCAAACAGCACAGAAGATCAACATGCTGAAAGTGATGAGTTTGGCCTCATTGAAGTTGTCTGGGAGTTTTCGAGCCAGAAAAGCCAAGAGGAGGCAAGTGCAGGCCAGCAGCCCGATGTATCCCAGGACCAGAGAGAAGCCCAGCACAGAGGCCATGGCACACTCCAGAGTCACCTTTGACCCCTGCACACCCAAATCCACATGAGGTTCTGGAGGACTGACGCACAGCCACACAATACAGATGATGATCTAGAAAAAAAAAATATAGAGACAAAATTCAATAATGCACAAATAGAGCCATCATACCTCACCTGTATAGTGGTGAAGAAGCCTACACTCCCTTTCTGCTGGTGAGGGCCAAACCACTTCATCAAAGTCTCTGAACCTGGTCGAGCTGAGCGGAAAGCTGCCAAAACGACCATTGTCTTAACCAGGAGACAGGACACAGACAATACAAAGCTGATTCCAAAAGCGGCCTGCTGGAAACGACAGGACCAGAACGATGGTCGACCAATGAAAACCAGCGAGCACAAGAAACACAGCTTCAGGGACACAAGGAGTAAGAAGCTCAGCTCAGAGTTGTTGGCTCGAACCTAAAATGAAAATAGATCATTTATCTTCCTTACAAACTCATAATAGATAAATATATTTTAGTACCACAGGGGTCTGTCGGTAATAAAGGAACACCACAAAAACTGCGGTGGTCACTACAGCTCCAGACACAGCCACTGTAGTCAGAGTGATGCCCAGAGTTTCATTAAAGGCCAGAAAGTCCAGCTGTCGAGGGATGCAGGACGTTCGGGCAGGATTGGACCAAAACTCAAGTGTACAACGGTCACACTGGAGAGAGTCTGAGAGCACACAGAAGAAATGGTTATTATCATGGTGGATGGACTTTGTCAGTGATATTATCATTATTTGAACACAATTTAGTGTTATAATAGTCACCTATTTTGTTGCTTATTTCCCCATCTCCACAGGGAATACAGTCAAAACAGCAGACAGGTTCACCTTTACGTATGGCCTTTCGGGTTCCAGGCTCGCAGCTCATTGTGCACACAGACACAGGGACCTTAGGAATACAGTAAATGAGTTTTTGTAAACCATTAGTTCAACTTTAATTCCATTTCAATGTACACTGATTTACCTGACTTGATCCAGTGTTCCACTGAATCGCTGTTTCATTCAAATCAATGTCAAAGCCATCTACTCGTCCGATTAGAACCAGTCTGAGTGACCCTTCAGGAGTCTTCTGCCAGTTGACCAGGTCAAATTTAGGTTGAATGTCAGCCCCTTGGAAGCCAAACCATTCTCCATGCGACATGGAGATGTTCACTTTGTTCAAGGACTGCAAAAGCTTCATGTACACACAGTAGGTAAGAACTGCAAGCCAAACTCCACAAATGACCTACAGTAGACATTACCTGTGCAGATGTGATGTTCTGAGGAGAGGAGCAGTTGGATGTGGTTACAGAGGCTTCAGTGTTGGGGCAGGACAGAAGGCTGTGGATGGCATGAGCTGCTGCATAAACTGCCAGATATACATTATATGTGACTCTTAACTGGGACATATCAGTGAAGTGACTGTGCACCCCATGCAGTGACTCTGTCCCAGTGCAGGGAGGGAGAGGAGAAGAGGATGAAGACAGAGGAGTACAGCCAAATTCTCTTTCCCAATATTCTCTCAAGAACTCATCGTGTGGCTGTTGGGATGGGTGTAATCTACGGACATAATTTTCAAAGCCAGGAATCTCTGCACTGCGGATGGCCACACCAAGGACACCATTAGCCACTGTTAAAAGATCTACATTTCCAATAATATCCTCACTTGTGCTCCAAGCTTCACTGGCGAGAAACTGTCTACCTGTAATCTGAAGGAAAGAAACGTGAATTTCCAGGTCAAAAGAAGTTATAGGCCTACTGCGTACTGTACTCACATTTCTCTTTGCCAGCTGTATAAACACTTCCCTGACATCTGTGTACCAACAGAATATCAATATCACTCGGGCTGTGGCAGCTTGTATTGTTAATGCTGCTGCTTTAGCATCACTCTTAATGGTTTCCCTTGTGACTAGACTAATAAACTCAACACAGATGCCATTTCCTTTTATCTCTTTCTGAAACACCTGGAATATAGAGAGCGAAAATACAGCAAGATTTGTACAAAAAAATGTCATGTTTCGGCTCTTCAGTGTAATAATCACCTGCAATGCCAGATGCCCATAATCATTGTCTACTATCACTGCGCCAACCCAGGACCATTTGAAGCGTATGGCCAGTTGTGCCATTGCCCGACTTTGAAAAACATCACTTGGGATCGTTCTGAAAATGTTTGGGTATTTTGCTCTCTCGCTCAGACAAGGGCAGCTTGCAAGGTAGCTAATCTGTTAAAACACATATTAGGTGTAAAACATATATACATATAAGAATAGTCAGTTGAGAATTGTCTATGATTCATGATAATTTATACAATTGGTGTTGAAAGAGGAGCCAAAAAGTTGGACAAAATGATTGCTGTTGTTGAAGAAGCTGCACCAATTATCACAGGTGCAACTTGCGCTTCTAAAAATCAAGAAAAAAGAATTAAATACACAATCATTTTGCAACCGAACATAATTTCCTCTCATCAAATTAAACAATACCTTCATTCTTACTAGTTCCCCAATTTGCAGCGCTTTCTGATTGACATGTTGGGGTGCTGCCACTAATCAATGTTAGCGCAGCTTTCAGAGCCCAGGGGTGTCGGCCACAACTGTCTAGTATTCGATATCCAAGCTTCACTCCCGGGAGAAGTCTGCTGTTACGATTTATTTCCTCCACCGCAAACACCATTGCATACATAGACTTCAATGTGTCAGAGTCGAAACTGGCATCGCAGTAAGGAGACAGAAGCAGATTAAAGGTAGACAAAACACAATAATCTCCAGACAAATAGTATTGTCACTGATCAGACATAACAGTATGGAATTTGTGGTGTGACAAATCCATATGTTACGCCTGATCAATGCACACATCGATACAAAATGGTTACATACCCCTTACAAAGCCCATAGTGCGGCTGTGTTGTAAAATTCAGAGTTTCAGGATAAGATGGTATGTAAAACAGGTTAAAAAGCCCACCAATAAGGACATCGCCATTTAAAGAGATCCCCCTTTGGTTCTCATTGTTAAAACGTGAGCACAGCATCGCAAGGCTCTGTCCACAGGCTGCACACAGAAGCAGTAGAAGGGATAAAGGCTTGTTCAAGCTTGGCCCTTGGATCCAAAATATAGACATGTCTATTCTTGATACCTGACCAAAAATGACTTAAATGGTCAGTTACATGCAAGAAATCAAGCAAGCACAAGCGTACCTCTTAAAAAAGAGTAAAAAAGGAATCTCCTTGTAGATGGATCAAAAATAGCTTTTAACAATGAACTAACAAAGGCACTTGGTTCACACACCAGCCGAGCAAACCTAAGTTCTGGCAATGTGCACTAACCCAGACTGGACGGAAGTTTTTATAAAGGCAAATTGTCAGGAACATCAGATGACACAAGCATCAAAATTACTCCTCCCCAGAGTTGTAGGCAGTAAACAAGGTTGAGTGTGTTATTGGGATGATGGGTTTTCAAAGACTTGTATCTTTAAAAAATAATAAAACATTCTAGTTATTTTCCTGTGTGAAAATGATGCATTACATAAGCCTTGTAGAGGTTGAAAAAGCTTTTTAAAAAAAATTAAATCTAAGTTGACTCGGTTTAATAATCAATGACAAAATCACATTAGTGTTACGTTCATTATTGATTTTGTTTATTGGAATTATGCTATATATATATATATATATATATATATATATATATATATATATATATATATATATATATATATATATATATATATATGTATATATACAATATGTATAAGATAAGCCTATATTGTCCACACATGGGGAAATTTTGGTGTTACAACGCAGTAGATACAGGGGGAAAGGACAGATAAAAAACACTCTCATATCTTAATAGGGAATGGAGGGAAGAAAATAAAAATAAAGATAAAATAAAATAATAGTAATAATAAAAAAAATGCTGGCATAAGACAAATAATACTAATAATAATAATAACAAACACTATTTATATAACTATATATATATATATATATATATATATAGATATATAGATATATATAGATAGATAGATAGATAGATAGATAGATAGTAGTGATCATATAAAAACAATATATGTAACATAAGGTTTAGTGTCTGCACATTACAGTGTGGGGAATATAGGCCCTGAGCAACAGGTGTGTCATGTGCTGTCGCTATTAAAGTAATTTCACAAGCAATTACATCCCATTATCCATCTGATGGCAAGAGGGATGATGGCCATGTGTTTGTGCATCACTCCAGTTCAAACTACACTTCCTTACTAGAAAAGTACTTGTGTATTACAAGCTCAAGGACACACTAAAGTTATTAATGTTTTGTCAGGTGAAATAAAAGGTGTAAAAAAAAAAAGACAAATGAAATGAATTAATCTGGTGTGCAGTAAAGCACTAGAGCGCTTTCAGGGATTTAGTGATTGATAATAAGTATTTTCTAGGACCGTAAAGGTGCAATAACTTTTGAACTTATAGTGTGTAAAAGATCACAAAAACACTGAATGAAATCTAATACTCAAGTTTTATTGCATTGGTAGGAAAATGCTCACACTCCTCTGATGAGCAGCAATACCAAGAATAAAGTGAAACACTGAAACAAGACAGTTTAACTGCTGTTCTTACATTTACTCCTTTTATTTAGAAAAGGAAATGACCATAACCAACAGGAAATTAGTTTGCAGTTTGTATCAAAGCAATTATAAAAATAAAAAAACCTTTAAACTTCACATCTTTACAGAGTCCTCTTTCTTATTCAATGCAAATGATATTGTGCAAATGTACTTCAGAAATGCAACATCTATTGTAAAAAGTGGTGCATAGTCATGCTTGACATGTTCACATGTAACATGCACAAACAAACATGTAAATGTACAGCTACACGAAACGAAAGCCTTGTTGAATTAAACTATGACAGGGACTCATCAAAAACCACACCCTGACAACACTGGAAGAGAAGGAAGACTGGAAGAGTTTAACTACATGATCATAAACCTTTCATTTATTACCTCATATTTCCCCAGCTTTATTTTACAGAAGTCTAGCACTTAATTAAGTTTCTGATCCCCAACATTTGCTTTCATCATAGAGGGACAAATAAAAGTGTTATTCTTTTTATTCTACACATTCATATGACACAAAGAAAGACTTTCTTTCTCTGCTTCAAAAAATCCTGTTCTTTGTTGCTTCATCATCAATATGTACATGTTGGACAGTAAACCACAAAGACAAATCTATACAATCAGTTTGGGAGTGCCAAGCACATGAATACATACATTTAGCAGTAATATCAACAATACACTATCAGACTTCAATTTACCATTTTTACTAAACAGACAAACAGCTCAATTTCAAACAGTCAAAAATTGGAGATGCTCGGTTCACACAGAAAGTTTTGTCTTCTGGCTTGACCAAGAAGAAAGCTTACACTGATTGAAGACATTTACTCCATCAAACCTACAGTCGAAGGAGAAAGTACACCTCCGGCTCAGACTGTGCTGCGTTGGGCGGCACCAGAGTATCATCGGTGTAGTAGCGATCTCTATAGTGATCATTCCCACAACGCAAAGACGTACAAGCACCTTCAGGAAGCCCTCTGTCCTCCATCTCACTGAGGTAACCCGCGATGTATGACCCGGTGGAGTGTCGGTTGGCTGGTGGGTTCAACATGGACCCTTTATTTCTTAAAACTACACCGCCCATGCTAGATGCGGCGTTGTTCTGAAGTTCACATCCCCGCGCCCTTGAGGCCTCCTGTTGCCTTTCACGGGCGCGGTTGTTGATATTACGCACCCGGCTCTGGCTACGAGAAGACAGGCGACGGGTTAGCAACGGCGGGGATTCGTCAACGTTCATCGGGCTTGTTTCCCGATGGGCCGATGGCGAATTTACGTGCTGCTGGTGCGGCGACTCTGGTCCTTTCCTGCCACCGTCGTCTCCTTCAAGAGTGACCAGTTTGCGAAGCTGCTCTGTCAGTGGGTCACATGACTGCGTTTGGAAATGGTCGACGGTTGTGACGCCGGTCCGATTTTGCGTTGGAGAAATAAAACTGCGGCTGATGATGTGGTATTTCCCCTTGAAGTTGCAGGAGATGTCCTCAGAGGTCAAGTCGCCTAAGGATTTTGACTTTGCTTGTCCCGGGGGAGTGGCCTCTTTGTGGCTAGGTTGTGAAACAGGAAGTCCTAGGCTTGTTTGCAAGGAAAATCTAGCTTCCGGAAATTGCTTGTTACTACATGGAGAACTTTGATTGGTCCTACTTGATGGAAGATAGGGGTTGTGAACGAGAGGCGACTGAGGAAGGGGTGACATGCAATTGTACCGCAGGTAGTTTTGTGGAGTGCTGACAAGATTAGGAGATGAAACACTATCTCGGCAATTATTTGGAGACGCTGCTAAGAGCCGGCTAAGATTTTCAGAAGAATTTATTTTATATTGAAAGCCTAATGAGCTTTTCTCTCCGTATTTTTGCCATGCATCTTCGGGTTTAGTCATATTTTGGATCTTGTTTGCATTATAGTTCATTTCCTTTTGTGTGTAATTTCTGTTTAAGTCTCTGCAGTAGCTGTCTGAATTGATTTGATAGCCATTTTGATGTACTGGGATAGACATATTAGTCCTAGAGGTGTTTTGAATATAGTGGCGTGCAGGTTCTCTAAAGGGCAATTTATTAACTGGCGATGGACATTGTGCAGATGACACATGAGATTTATTTATCGGTGGTTGCTGGCGCTCGCTGTATGATTTGACAGGGTCATAGCGCTTAGAAGGTGACTCATTGTTTTGGTAAATAGCGTGCCGTTTGGTGGGGCTTGTCAGGTCTTTCCAGGGGCTGCCGTATCGCGGTGTGGCCATAATCCTGTCCAGTGGATCCTCATCAACATTTATCTCCAATTCAGTGTAGCCATTTTGAGCTGGGGATGCATAACAGTCCTGCAAAGATGGGCTCAAAGGAGGATTTGACCTGAGTGTGTTAATTTGTGGTATTCTTTCGGGAGGGTCAACAACTTCCTCGTAGATACGTTCCTCTGCCTCCTCAGTGTATTTGCCACTATTCCAGGTATTGAGAGCTTTTGTTGGTGAGGGGCCCGAGCGCTGAACTGGAGTATTCCTGCTTGAAATCTGTTGGTTGAGGTTGTATGAAGAGACAGGCAGCAGAACCTCCTCATCCAAAATAGTGTATATCTCTTCAAGATCTGCAGTTTCTGGGCTGGATAGATCCTTCTGGTGAAGCGGGTTGGTATTGATGGATGGCAAAGGGGTAGGATGGTTTAAATGGTTTGGCCTGTGGGAATCATTTGGGGTTGATGTGGTCTTGAAAGGGGACTTGAAAGAGGAGGTAGTTTGGTGATGAATGGAAAAGGTGCAATTAGGGGATGCTGTGAAATTTGTTTGGTCTGCCGTGATGTCAAACTTGCCAATCAGAGCGGAGATAGAGCCGCACGTGTCATCGTCCAGGGACACGGCGTCAATGAGTCTGGAGATGGTGCTATTGTGCAAAGATCTCTGGCAATTTGCCTCCATGTTGGCGGTCGGAACAGATGCAACTGTTGAAGTCGAAGGGACTGAAGGAACTGTGAATGTTGTGTTGTGTGCAGAAGTTTCAGGTTTAGACAACAATCTGTACTCCTCAGTTCTTGTTGCCATTTTGGATTTGTTTTGGAAAATGTCATTTGCTTGATAATTAACATAGTCTGCTTCTTTCTGACCCCCCTCCCGACCAATCACGAGATATGACGTTTCAACTGGTGGGTCGATTGGACTGACACTTGCTTTGGAGTGTGAAGGGATGGCGAGTTCAGAGGTTGGTGTAACGGGAATGTCCAGCGAAGAAGACCTGAGGTGCCTAAAAAGGGCTCCTCCTATGGACAGAAAAGAGTATTAATAACCAAATCCCGATATCAGAAATGACAAATTATGACACAAACGAGCAACGCCAGCAAAACAAAGACAGATGGATTTCCATGTACTGTGAAAGGGAAGCTGGGATGTAGAGTATTCTTTTTTTTTTGCAAACACCAGTTGAAATGAATGGGATCAAGGGATAACATGATCTCTTCCAATGAAATCTGCACGGAATACACTGACTGGACGGAATATCAATATGGTCTTTACAGCAAAGCATTTACAAGATTACCTGCAGGATAATCCTAATCAGTGTTCTACTACAAAGAAAATGGAGATGGGACAGAAAAGGCAGATTAAGATTGAATGAAGATTAGTCGTGTGTTTCAGAGGGAGAAAGAAAAACAGAAAATTGTAACACTTTAGAACAATACATTCCTATAACAAATTAAGATTAAGAGTAGCATTAATATTGATTAATGCGAGAAGAATAGTTTTCAGTTTGATCACATTTCCACCTTTTATTTACATGTTGCATAACTCTAGAATTATAAATATAAATAACATGCAGTATTATGAATGATGCTTGTAAATTTAAGGGGGGCTGAATCCTTACCAATTCCAGAATCTGACCCCGTCTCCTGCTGCTCTGGATCAGGTGAACACAGAGATAACTGTCCTTGTAAAAGTCTGTCCAAGGGCATGGACATAGGTCTGTGGATGAGAGGGGATCGAGGCTGGAAGCGTCGCTCAGTTCCTGTTTCCTGTCCTGAAGTACTCTGCTCCCCTCCTTCTGCTGCTGCCGCCCCTAAACCGTTCTTCTGGTCAGAGATAGAGGCCACAGACTCGGACGGGGGCATCTTGGTCTTCTTGCGGCCCTTGGCTGGAGCGCTGGCCGTGCGTCGCAGGAGGTGGTCACTGATGGAGCGCTTCCGAAGGCCACCGGTGTTTGTGTCCACGGAGGACTTGGAAGAACGGTTGAACAAACCCCGAATGCCCCGCAGTTGGTTTCCCTTATGGGGTAGAAACGACAAAGTTAATTTTATTGTTCTAGTATTACTGTGTAAAGTAAACATTGTTCACGCCAAAAATCATTGCCAATGCATCCACAAAGTGAACATTGACAAATAAAAGTTGCAGAAAAATTATTTCAGTAGTTCAAAGTGAGATGTATATATTTAGTAGACTATAGACCAGGGGTGGGCAATTATTTTCCTCCGAGGGCCATTTTCGAATCCAGGCAAGTAGCAGAGGGCCGGCCCGCGATCATTGATGTAAAAAAAAAAAAAATAGGCTGAATCTATTATTTAATTCATTTCACGTCATCTTTATTAAGGATACAAGTGCAGACAGCGGGCTGGATTATAAAGACAAACGTATGTTTGCCCACCCCTGCTATAGACTATATAGACTATAGACTATAGAATTAAATAAAAGTATTATATTAGACTGTGTAAATCTTGGTTTTATATTTGAAGTGAACTACTAAAATAACAATTTATTGGCATGCACATGTTTCTGTTTTAAGTTGTTTTGTGGAAAAAAGCAATTCCATGCTTTAACACGTATCAACAGTAGAGGGCACTGTTGTTTCTCAGAATGGCAAAAACAAAGATTGCAATTTAGAAACGCAGGCATGACTGCATTTAAAGATGGTAACAGCAATAAAACGACCCAAACAAATTCAAACAAACAATGATAAACACATTGGTGATTAAATGTCATACACAAGTATAGCATTGTTAAAACAGCCCCATGGCACACCTCCATACACATGCATTATGCCTCATGCAGCAGCACAGAGACCCTCGTGGATACCTTGTGTGTTCCTAGAAAGTGCATTATGGTAAAGCTTGGATTCAGGATTAGGGGGCTCCACTAAAAAGAAAAAAAGGATTGGGTGCACCTTCAATAACTGAACTGGTGTGTTACATTATTTTCAGTCCCAACTGTATGACTGTATGTGTTGAATAATAAATACTACACTAACAGTTCTTACCTTCCCGTAGACATCATGTACCGACACGTGCACAAAGATGGATGCCTCCGTCAGACCCTCTAAGTAAACGTGCCGGTAACCTGTTGAGGGCAGAACAAAGAGTGTGAGCTGTCATAGAACGATCACAGCTGCCACAGAATTTGCCCAAAGAGAGGGCATTAGAAGTTCATGGCCAACTGTGAAGGATGAAGACAACAAAAATAACCTGTAAACCCACAGGTCATATGGGCTATGCAAATCAAACACATCACGAGCTACTGAATACTACACAGTGCGCCCTTTTAGCAGTCCCAAGGCAGGAGGAGAGTGATGTGATTTGCAAGGATGGCTGCGAGTGAATTTCTGAGAAAAGTAGAGCGACACAGTAGAATCCAGCAGCATCCCAACATCAAAGAACATTGTAAAAAGATTACATATATCCCACAAAAGCACATTGTACATATAAGGAAAAAAGACATATGATAAAACATTTCAAACCTGGCATTAAGCTGCTAAAAGCCACAGTCCGTTGTCCAATGAAGTCTCGGCCGATAGGGTCATGATCCCAGACCAGGAAACGCACTAGAGTCATCTCAGGCATGTGAAGCGTGAAGGACAGTGTCTCCTCCCATACGGGGTTAAAACCTGATGCAGACATATTATTAGATGTCTGTTCAAATGAAAAGACATTGGGTCTGCAAAAAGGCAGAACGTGAAATGACAAGCAAAGTATTTTTCTACAATAAAACAGTTATCTATGTTGAGTGTTCCCAAAGACAAGAAAGACCAAGGCACACTTACAAAAAAATTGCATGCCTTCCTCAGGGTGCAAACAGGAAGTATTTTTCTAATTACACTGCACATTACTCTCTAATGATAAGATGGAGCTTGGATGGCTCAATAACCTTTCACAGAGGAAGTCTCATCCCACCCACCCCGAATTATCCTCATCAGACACATCATGCTGCTTTAAAAAATAGCTCAATACATTTTTTTTTTTAATTAAATAATAATAGCTACTATGCTCTTACTGTTTAATTAAATAAGTTAAGTTTTATTCCCAACAACATTTATTGTCACTAGAATGTTTTGTCAATGGCCATCGTTGTAGTCAGTAGTTTAATAAATTGTAAATATCACTTCTAGAAACGGTTATTGTTTGATCGAACAAATAGAAATAATGGAAGACTTCCATGTGATTAAGGCTGATGTTTGTTTGACTAAAGCCCATAAAAAGAAGATGAGACTTGAATAATAATCAACATTAAAACAACTTTTCTCATCCTCACAGTACATTTCATCATCTTACCATTGTCATCCACAACACGTGTTTGTTCCTTGCAGCAATCTACTGGAAGACCAATAATTTCCACTTCGACAAATGGATCAATAATCTAGGAAAATAAACAATTAGGTTTGAGTAAAGCGCTGTAGGCTACAGATATGATCCACACACGTCCATTTAAATGATTTACTGTGTCTGTGTACCTCTCCTCTGTCCCCCAGCATGGAGTCTGGGGGTTTAGGCAACTGCTGTCCACTTATGACCTTCAGTATGAGCTGCTTTTTGGGGCATGCTGGCAAAGGATCTTCACTGAACGGGTTAAAAGAGCCTGGATGTAAAAAAAGAAAAAGAAGAAGAAGAAGAAGAAGAAGAAGAAGAAGAAGAAGAAGAAGAAGAAGAAGAAGAAGAAGAAGAAGAAGAAGAAGAAGAAGAAGAAGAAGAAGAAGAAGAAGAAGAAGAAGAAGAAGAAGAAGAAGAAGAAGAAGAAGAAGAAGAAGAAGAAGAAGAAGAAGAAGAAGAAGAAGAAGAAGAAGAAGAAGAAGAAGAAGAAGAAGAAGAAGAAGAAGAAGAAGAAGAAGAAGAAGAAGAAGAAGAAGAAGAAGAAGAAGAAGAAGAAGAAGAAGAAGAAGAAGAAGAAGAAGAAGAAGAAGAAGAAGAAGAAGAAGAAGAAGAAGAAGAAGAAAGGCAAACAAGTGTTTAGTGTGTTCCAGAAGAAAGTGATGTTCAATTCAGAGAGGATACTACGTTAAATATTGTGTAATACATGTACCTTTGCACATAGGTGGGGGCTTCAGAACATAACCACTGCCTCCATTGACCATAAATTTGGCTTGATTGAGTTGCATCATTCTGCCCTCTGTCTGGTAGTTCAAGGCCACTGTGGGGGAGAATTCATAAAATATATTTGAACAATAAAAGAGTGATACTATACAAACTAATAAAGGATATGACTGTGTTTAATGAAAGGTGTATGGCTGTAAAAGAGGATGTGTTACCCAGCTGACAGCCGACATTCCAGTAGAACTGAGGGTTGAAGTTCGAAGAGTCGATCCGATAGGCCGATGGGTAAATCCGGGACAGCTGCCTCTGGTTAAAGGCCAGAAACTGTTCTGCTTTATGGTTTACTAAAGACTGAGCTCTCGTCTCACTGAATGAGAGCACATCACCTGGCGTACCTGTAGTGAAACATTTCTAGGATTATATACAAAATTACCATTGACATGCTGCGTTTAAAAAGAAGTCAGACCTTCATTTAGACACTCTTGAGACGCTACAGAGTTGGTAAACACGACAAGGTTTGAGAGATCTCGGCTGAGTTTCATGGTCTTCCTCTTTCTTCCATACCTAAGTCCCGGAGGAAATGAGAGAGACATCATGTTACTATGGAAAGAAAATGGATGTACATACATATCTTTTAAGTACTTAGAGTAGCAGCAGGTGACAAGGGACACTGTCCATCAACAAGACAGCTTGAAAAACCACAGGAAAGAGCATCAAAGCAAAAAGATTACCAGGCGCCAATGTGCATGCAGAGTGGAACTAAACATGCATCCTACAAATACAGAGCGTTATCAAGAGTCAGTCACAGGGACAATGAGATGTTAGATGCCTCGGAACAAATGCTCCAGCCATGCATATTGTATCTGAGTGAATATGGTATCAGGGACCGGAGAGAACAGAGTTTCTGCAAAATGCTCACTCATTTACATATCATGGTGATGTGTTATTTAGCATAATGATCTGTTGTCTACACAACATGAGTTTGAGAGGATAGACTCAATGAAGGCCGTGTAAAACTCCACCATCATCTCCATTGGCAGCTTGGCTTTCCTCAGCTGCTGCAGGAAGTACATCATCTGCTGGGCCTTCTTGATGAAGGTGATGGTGGTGCAGAGGAAGCGGAAGGTTGTTACAGCTGCACCAGGACACTAGCCAGTCCTCCTCCCTCCTGTAGACAGACTCATTCCTGGCCGAGATGAGCCCAATGAGGGTGGTGTCGTCTGCAAACTTTCAGTTGTAATCTGTAATCAGTTTTACAGAGTCGTGGCTGGAGGTGCAGCAGTTTGTGTACAGAGAGAAGAGCAGGGGAGAAAGTACACAGCCCTGAGGAGATCCTGTGCTGATAGTCCGCGTGTCTGAGACATTCTTCCCCAGCCCTGCACTGCCTCCGATCCATCAGGAAGTCAGTGATCCACCTGCTGGTGGAGTCAGGCACGTTGAGCTGGGAGAGCTTGTCCTGGAGCAGAGCGGGGAGGATCGTGTTGAATGCAGAGCTGAAGTCCACAAACAGGATCCTGGCATAGGCTCCCGGGGAGTCCAGATGCTGCAAGATGAAGTTCAGTGCCAGGTTGATGGCAACGTCCACAGACCTGTTGGCTCTGTAGGCGAACTGCAGGGGGTCCAGCAGGGGGAGGTGAAGGACTTGAGGTGGGGGAGGACCAGGCGCTCAAATGACTTTATGATGATGATTTTTCGGAATTTGACCGATAGTCTTAGTCGTGTTAAGTGACCATCTAGGGATGAGCCCCAGGTGCAGAGCAGCAGTTCAAGACGCTCCTCTGTCGCTGAACTCTCGCCCGTTCTGTTACATGTGAAGTGTTCAGATTCAAGACAGATAGAGACTGTGTGTGTCCCTCGTGTCCCTCGTACAAATAATGCCAAAAAGTCACATCTCAGAAAAAATATTTCAGGCATCAGACCAAATAACTTAAGGAAAATAACAATCACAAATGACACAAATACACAAATGAATAAACACGTAAAATGTGGACTGCTAAACATTAGAGCAATTTCCTCCAAATCGCTCTTAGTTAATGAATTAATTAGTGACTATAACATAGATCTTCTAGCTCTAACTGAAACGTGGCTTCAACAAGACGACTACGTCAGACTAAATGAGTTCACCCCACCCACCCATGTTAACTTTCAGACTGCCAGGAGCACAGGCCGAGGTGGTTATGTGGCAGTGATCTCACACTCAAGCCTACTCATGAGCCCTAAAACTAACAATGCATTTCACTCATTTGAAAGCTTATGCTGTCGATCACATGTCCAAATATGAAAAACCAAAAAGGAGTTTTGTTCATAGTTATCTACCGACCCCCTGGTCCCTACTCAGAGTTTTTAACAGAGTTTTCTGACTTTATATCAAACTTAGTGTTAGCCTGGGATAAAATAGTTATAGTTGGAGACTTTAATATCCACGTGAACATGAGTGATGACGCTCTCAGTAATGCCTTCAGCGCCTTGTTGGACAGCATTGGTTTCACTCAGAATGTAAATAAACCGACTCACACTCACAAGAACACTCTGGATCTTGTCCTAACGTATGGAACAGAGATTAGTGACCTCATTGTCCTCCCTCAAAACCCTATATTGTCAGATCATTTCCTAATTACCTTTCAGTTTATTCTTAAAGATCATCCAGTCCCACAAAATAAAGTTATAATGAAAAGGACAATATCTGAAAAATCTATCTCAAAATTTAAAGAAATAATAGAGCCAATATTCAGTGACATGTCATGTGATCCTGCTGAGAACAGCTTTAGTCCCAGTTTAAGTGATCAATGTGTCGACTTGACCATGAATTCTCTGAAGTCTGCTCTTGACGTTGTAGCGCCGTTAAAACAGAAGGTCATTAGGCCAAAGCGCGCCTCCCCATGGTACAACCAAGAACTGCGTTCACATAAACAAAGAGTTAGAAAGTTAGAGGGATTATTTCGTCGCTCTCACACAGAAGAATCCCTAAAAGCATGGAAAAGTTGCCTACTGTCCTATAAGCAGGCTCTGCGTAAGGCCCAAACCAGATATTATTCAAATCTAATAGAAGTCAACAAAAGTAACACTAAATTCCTTTTCAGCACTGTAGCTAGGCTAACAAACTGTCACAGTGCAGTAGAGCCCTCAATCCCAGCTTCTCTCAGCTCTGATGATTTCCTCCTATTTTTTAACAATAAAATAAAAACAATCAGAGATAAATTAGATGAAATTACCCCCGCTATTAGCCCTGAACTAGCCCAAGCTGTAAATCTAACGTCCCATATAAATCCACCTGTAAACTTAGAAAGGTTCACAGCTGTTGATCAAGCAGAGATAACTTCAGCCATTATGTCCTCTAAAAGCTCAACTTGTGTCCTAGACCCCATTCCAAGCAGACTCCTCAAAGACATTCTTCCCCTAATTATAGACCCTATTCTTAATATAATAAATACTTCACTCGAAAGTGGCTATGTTCCACAGTCCTTCAAACATGCAGTCATTAAACCTCTTCTGAAAAAGCCTAATCTAGATCCCGACCTGTTGGTAAACTACAGACCTATTTCAAATCTTCCCTTCGTCTCTAAAATCCTTGAAAAAGTTGTAGTAAAACAGCTTTGTCGCCACCTGCAGGACAATAACTTATTTGAAGTTTTCCAGTCAGGGTTCAGAGCCCACCACAGCACTGAAACTGCACTAGTTAAAGTCACAAATGATTTGTTATTAGCCGCTGACGATGGACTGGTCTCAATCCTGGTTCTGTTGGACCTCAGCGCAGCGTTTGACACCATTGACCACAACATTCTACTGCAGAGGTTAGAATGTGATGTAGGTGTTGGAGGAACAGCCCTCAGCTGGTTTAAATCCTATCTATCTGATAGGTTCCAATTTGTTAATGTAAACCAGAGCTCCTCACCAAGCTCTAAAGTAATTTACGGTGTGCCACAGGGTTCGGTACTCGGTCCAATTCTGTTTACTCTTTATATGCTGCCATTAGGCAACATTATCAGAAAGCATGACATTAACTTCCACTGCTATGCAGATGACACTCAGCTGTATTTATCAATGAAACCTGATCAGAGCGATCAAGTAGACAGACTTAGTGCTTGTGTGAAGGAGATAAAAACCTGGATGACACTAAACTACCTGCTTCTTAACCCTGAAAAAACCGAGGTCATTGTGCTTGGCCCTAAGCATCTACGAGACTCTCTATCTGAGCAGATAGCCACACTGGACAATGTCAGTGTAGCCTCCAGTTCTACTGTAAGAAACCTTGGAGTCTTATTTGACCAGGAGCTCTCATTTAAAGCTCATATAAATCAAGCTTGTAAAACAGCCTATTTCCATTTGCGCAACATAGCCAAAATCAGAAGAATTCTGCCTAAAAGTGATGCCGAAAAACTTATCCATGCATTTGTAACGACTAGATTAGACTACTGTAACTCCCTGCTTGCAGCGTGTCCTAAAAGCTCCATAAAAAGCCTTCAACTGGTTCAAAATGCAGCAGCAAGATTACTAACAGGAACAAAAAGAAGAGAGCACATTACGCCGGTGCTGAAGTCTCTTCACTGGCTCCCCGTCGAGTCTAGAATCAAATTCAAAATTCTACTCTTGACCTACAAAGCCATAAATGACATGGCCCCATTCTACCTCAAAGATGCTATAGAACCATATCATCCAAACAGAGCTCTTCGCTCTCAGAATGCCGGCCTTCTGGTGGTGCCAAGAGTCTCTAAAAGTACTGTAGGAGGTAGAGCGTTTAGCTACCAAGCTCCTGTGTTATGGAATCAGCTCCCGACCCATGTTAAATATGCTGACACAGTCTCTTCATTTAAGTCCAGGCTTAAAACGTTCCTCTTCGAAATCGCTTATGGTCAGAGTAGTTAGGAACAGAAACATAAACCCACAGCTTTAGCTACGCTGCCCTAGGAGTAACTATGCTGGGGGAAGTATGACAGCTTGAGCACTATCCTCTTCTTCTTCTGACTACTTATGCTATCAAACAATATTTATTTTTTGATTCCACTTGCAAACTGTTCACCGCCTTCTTTTCTTTCTCTCACTCCTGAGGACCTGTGGACCCAGATGCCCCTCCCCTGGTGAAGTGGTCCCTGCCCTGTGTGGACGGTCCCTCATCTGCCTGAGGAGTGGGTCCAGCTCGCCCCCGACGGTCCCTCATCTGCCTGAAGAGTGGGTCCAGCTCGCCTCCGACGGTCCCTCATCTGCCTGAAGAGTGGGTCCAGTTCGCCTCAGTCGGTCCCTCATCTGCCTGAAGAGTGGGTCCAGTTCGCCTCAGACGGTCCCTCATCTGCTTGAAGAGTGGGTCCAGCTCCAGTCTTCCTCGTGTCCGTCTGTCCGTCTGTGAGAGTCGGATCTCTCCTTCACTGGAACTCCTCCAGGTTTCTACGCTTTTTTCCCAAAGAGGTTTTTTTTGTAGTTTTTCCTGGCCGAAAAGGAGAGTCTAAGGACAGAGGACCCTGGGACATCGTCCCTCGCCACCACAGACATTGTCTGACTCCATCGCCACCACAGACATTGTTGATTCATTTCTCCCTGTTGCCCTCAGAGCCAACTGTTGTTGTGATTTTGGGCCTTACAAAAATAAATTGA
The DNA here is from genome assembly GCF_026437365.1 of Eucyclogobius newberryi. Taxonomy (NCBI): domain Eukaryota; kingdom Metazoa; phylum Chordata; class Actinopteri; order Gobiiformes; family Gobiidae; genus Eucyclogobius; species Eucyclogobius newberryi. The sequence goes on from NW_027315724.1 coordinate 24,555,276, forward strand.
TTTGATTTGATTTGATTTTAGCAGAATTACGGACTATTTTGTTTGTGAAAAACTTGCACATAGCAAAGTTTTGGGTATTTGAGGATGGGGAGGAAGTCTGTGCTTTTCTCTGACTGGATTAAACAACAGTTTGATTTTTCAGCTTTTCTCTGTTGTTGCAACGCTTCAACCATCCATCCATCCATCCATCTTCTGCCGCTTTATCCGGGGCTGAGTCGCGGGGGCAGCAGTCTGAGCAGGGACTCCCAGACTTCCTTCTCCCCAGACACTTCCTCTAACTCCTCCGGGGGGATCCCGAGGCGTTCCCAGGCCAGCCTAGAGACATAGTCTCTCCAGCGTGTCCTGGGTCTTCCCGGGGCCTCTTCCCGGTGGGACAGGCCTGAAACACCTCCCGAGGGAGGCGCCCAGGAGGCATCCGGAACAGATGCCCGAGCCACCTCAGCTGGCTCCTCTCGACGTGGAGGAGCAGCGGCTCTACTCCGAGCTCCCACCGTGTGGCCGAGCTCCTCACCTAATCTCTAAGGGAGCGCCCAGCCACCCGGCGGAGGAAACTCATTTCGACCGCTTGTATCCGCGATCTTGTTATTTCGGTCACTACCCAAAGCTCATGACCATAGGTGAGGGTAGGAACGTAGACCGACCGGTAAATAGAGAGCTTTGCCTTTCGGCTCAGCTCCCTCTTCACCACAACGGTCCGTTGCAGCGACTGCATCACTGCAGCCGCTGCACCGATCCGCCTGTCGATCTCACGCTCCATCCTTCCCTCACTCGTGAACAAGACCCAGAGATACTTGAACTCCTCCACTTGGGGCAAGGACACCCCACCCACCTGGTGAGGGCAAGCCACCTTTTTCCGGTCAAGAACCATGGCCTCGGATTTGGAGGTGCTGATTCTCATCCCAGCTGCTTCACACTCGGCCGCAAACTGTCCCAGTGCATGTTGCAGGTCCGGGTTTGATGGAGCCATCAGGACAACATCATCTGCAAACAGCAGAGATGAGATCCTGTGGTCCCCAAACCGGACACCCTCCGACCCCTGACTGCGCCTAGAAATTCTGTCCATAAAAATTATGAACAGAACCAGTGACAAAGGGCAGCCCTGGCGGAGTCCAACATGCACTGGGAACAGGTCTGACTTACTGCCGGCAATGCAAACACAGCTCCTGCTCCGGTCATACAGGGACCGGACAGCCCTGAGCAAAGGGCCCCGGACCCCATACTCCCGGAGCACCCCCCAAAGGACACCCCGAGGGACACGGTCGAAAGCCTTCTCCAGATCCACAAAGCATATGTGGACTGGTTGGGCAAACTCCCATGAACCCTCGAGCACCCGATGGAGGGTATAGAGCTGGTCCAGTGTTCCACGACCGGGACGAAAACCACTCTGCTCCTCCTGAATCCGAGGTTCGACTATCGGTCGGATTCTCCTCTCCAGTACCTTGGAATAGACCTTACCCGGGAGGCTGAGGAGTGACTGAGTTGACTGAGGTTGTTTGCAAACTCCTCGATGGCAGGGCTCCGGGGGTGGATGAGATCCGCCCTGAGTACCTAAAGTATCTGGATGTTGTAGGACTGTCTTGGTTGACACGTCTCTGCAACATCGCGTGGCGTTCGGGGACCGTGCCTCTGGACTGGCAGACCGGGGTGGTGGTCCCTCTGTTCAAGAAGGGGGACCGGAGGGTGTGTTCCAACTACAGAGGGATCACACTCCTCAGCCTCCCGGGTAACGCTTCAACCAATCAGATTCAAATACCATATTCGTCTAAATTCAACTCAATTCAGAGTGATGGACATATCAGTCTGAAGTGAGTCAGTTAGAATAACCACTATATTAAATGCATTCAAGGCTGAACCATGCAATGTTCCAGAAAAAAATGTCCATATTGTAAATGGGTAAGATATTTGATTCCACATTATTTTTTGTTCTACTAAAAAAGCTGAAACATAGGATTAAAATGAATCTGTGCCCCTTCGATATTGGGCAGTATAACACATCATAATATAACATTTATTCCCTCATACCCCCAGGAGTGTTCCATTGTAGAAGAAGATTCAGTTGTTGTCTGGACACAAGGAAACAAGACGTTTTGTCTTTCATCCAAAAGTCTTTCTTACTTTTCCAAAAAAGTGTCCAATCTTTTTCTGCAATGCAACAAGATTTGTTACAAAATAGATTTGAATGTAGGGAATTCATCATTCTGTAACTTAATACATTCTTTATTTAGAAGAAACCTTGTTCATGGCGTAAAAAAAAAAAATCCATTTGAAGTTGTAGTTCAGTTGTTTGACAATTTTGAATAATTGATTCTAAAAAGCAGCAATTACAGAATAGGCTAAATCCTCCAGTCTTGGTGATCCTGAACAAGCATAGTTTAAGATCTGGACATGTGTCCTCTGGCGCTACATTGCAGGTGCCCACTGCTCCTGACATGTTGTCACAGCATGTCAAATGCAAAGGACAGATTTCCCCACAGGGATCAATAAAGTATTCTTTAACATTCAATGTCAAAACGACAGTTTTGCTGAAAGGGTCAAAGGTCACCTGTTGAATTGCCCTCCGGCGTCCCTCCCAGACGGCTCCTGACACTCGTCCTCTTTGTCCACACTTTGGCAGGTCAGTCTGGATTTGGAATGCCTCTGGACGGAGTACACACATTCAAATTAACCCAAACAGAGTTGTATTACAGGCTCCTGGTGATTTCTATTTTGGAAAGTTTCATTAGATATTCAAAGTAGGAGATGTGCAATAAATGTATTATTAATGGCAAGGCAAGAAAAAATATATAATTTAGTGCAAAGCGTTTTCAGTATGGCAGAAGCTGCCCACACAGAACCTTTCAATGGTGTGCACTGCTGCTGATGGAACCTCTTAGGGGGTGTGTGTGTTTAAATGTGGTGTTTTGAACAAAAGCTGTGTCGTAGTAGATTGGTGGAAAAGGAGATGTAAGAGGAGTATGCGGGTTGCAATAATTACATGGTTTGGGCTACTTGCGAGCAGATCACATGCACCCCTGCATACTCACATTTACAAGAGGTAGTATGACTTGCAGAGAGGAGAAATTAAAATTAAGAAAGAACGGAGACTGAACTGAACAATACAACAGCATGGTTAAATATAAATATGAATTAAGTTTGTAAAAAATGCCCATTGTAAAATGAAAAAGCCAAAACAGGATTTTTCTTTTTTTCCATCTAGATGACTAAACCAGAGCAGCTCTTGCAGCAGCTCTTGAGGAGTATTCCTTCTCTGCTAAAATGTCGCTCAATGGAGGAAAACTAAGACAATTTGAAGACCTTATTGTTGGTTCTAATTTAATATAGCTGTATATTTGAGAGGGAAATCTTGATTGAATACACTAGGAGGAAGTAAGCTGGCTGAGAGACAGCAAATGTTTAATAGATTTGAAGATGGTGTCCCTCCGAGGCCTACATTAATATCTGCAGCCCTCAGAGGGACAGATCCATGCATCAGAGGGGCTTGATACAGACCTCACACGTTCACATCTGCATATGTTAGTGTGAGATAGGCCCGGTGCTTCTGCTTCTGCTGTACTGATCAGGCAGGTGCCACAGTGAGATAAGGAAGGCTGTTTTAATTATGATCCTACCACAAACTGTTACTGTTTCTATTGTTTTGATTATGGTGGCAATGGCACCTTCTGTGAAGCATTTTTAAAATTAGAAATGTCCATAATAACGACAAAACAAAATAAAAAAATACAAAATATAACAATAGCTAATAAAGGATTTAGGTGGCTATCATTCTCACATTTAATCAATGGGGGAAAACAGAAACAATATTCTGAATTTCAAATCAATAAAAATGCATCATGTTTCAATATAAGCCAATGTTTACCAGCAAAATATTATTCATGTGTTTGTATTATATTATTACCTTATATTATGATGTTTGTTTGTTTGTTTGTTTGTCTGCTTAATGTTGTCCTAGCTTTTTAAAAGCTTTTTATTTTGTTTTTATAGTTATCCTTGTGTGGTTTTTAATGATTGTTGTCCGTCTAGAATCAAAGCTGGAATGAATGTGAAATAGTTTGTCACAGAGGTGCTGAATAAAAAGAAAAATAAAGATATATTACTATTTCTAAAAATCCTAATAGAAATGTTACAATTGTCAACACAAATTTCACAACATACATATTCCTGACGCACCTTTTGTTTAAGCGTAGTGATGAGAGACCTGCTCTGAGATTTCTTCAAAACGCCCTTTGATCCCTGGAGACAGATAGAAGCAATTTGTTTTTGTCGGTCTAAGAATGGATTTGTGTAAATAAAAAGACAGTTATCAAGAGTCAGTCACAGAGACAATGAGATGTTAGGTGCCTTGAAACAAATGCTTCAGCCATGCATATTGTATATGATTGAATATGGTATCAGGGACAGAGAGAACATGGAAGTATTTATAAACATAGAGTTTCTGCAAAATGCTTATTTACATATCATGGTGATGTGTTATTTAGCATCTGTTATTCATCATTTGCTTCACAAACACTTTAGAATCCATATGATCGGGCTCGCGCTGTTAGGTTTAAACTTGTGTGATGGACCAATCACAGCGCAGGATTGTAGTTTGGACTGAAATCAAAAGGACGAACTTAAACAAACGTTGCAACGATTCTAGTTAAAGTTTCAGGTGTTTAGAAGTGTCCATGAGTCCAACAGCAGAGAGAACAAAACTGTTCTTATGGCGGGAGGTTCTGGTCCGGACAGACTGTAGCCTCTTGCCTGAGGGGAGTGGCTCAAATAGTCCATGTCCAGGGTGAGAAGGGTCGGCTGTGATTCGACCTGCACGTCCCAGAGTCTTGGAGACGTACAGGTCCTGCAGAGATGGACGTCTGCAGCCGATCGCCTACTCAGCAGAGCGCACCATAGTCTCTGTTTGTCCCTGACTGTGGCTCCAGCGTACCACACGGTGATGGAGGAGGTGAGGACGGACTAAATGATGGCCGTGTAGAACTGCACCATCATCTGCACTGGTAGCTTGGGTTTCCTCAGCTGACGCAGGAAGCACATCCTCTGCAGGGCTTTCTTGATGAAGAAGCTGATGGTGGGCTCCCACTTGAGGTCCTGTGTGATGGTGGTGCAGAGGAAGCGGAAGGAGTCCACGGTGGTGATGGGGGAGTCTGTCAGGGTGAGGGGGGGCTGGGGGCTGTGACTTTCTTGAAAGATCCACGATCATCTCCACTGTCTTCTGTGCGTTGAGCTCCAGGTTGTTACTGCTGCATCAGGACACCAGCCGGTCCACTTAAATCTCATAGAAACTCAATGAAGAAACACAAGTGCTACGTTTGTGGCTGGAAGAGCTTTATCTTTGTGCAGCCAATAAAAATAGAAACATCAACGGGTGCGAGAGAAACAGAAATACTATAGGAAGATGTGTGCAAGGAGAATTGGCTCAGACAGAATGAGGTAAATGGACCCAACAAAAAGGCAAGAGACAAAAAACAGAAAAGGAAACCCCAATGCTCGAAAATGGCTGTCAGGAAGACACTAAAATTAGAACAAGCACCAAGTGGGCCAGTCAAATATTAAGTATGGTTTCTCGTCTTGGATTTCGCATCATGCATTTTGACGTTTCAAAATGTTCAATTAGATGACACCCATTTGACTTATGTTGCGCTGCAGTGAAAGCCTGTAATGTACCTGTCGCAGATTCTTCTGCAGACCCTGGTGTGTGGCTCTCAGTAAAGCTCTGATGCTGAAGCTGTCCGAGTCTTCCTTATCTCCGATCTTGGACTCTTTGAGCAGAGAGTCCAGCTTCTTCCTGATGTGGGACTCTACCTGGTGATGACCATTGCCCTGTCAGAAAAAAAACCCATAATGAATAGGCAGCTAGAAGTAATGAAGTCATTAAAACAAAATGGAAAGACCATTCACAGTTTGTCCTAAGGGTCTAAAATGCAGTAAAAATAGTTCTACGAGTTTAACAAACTTAAGCAATTATATTAAGTGTTCCTAATGGAACTGGGGCAGATGGTTTCTGTATAACGTGAATTACACTATCATAAGAGAATGCACTAAAATGTCAGGTGATATTCTGCCTCTTTTTATCACAACGGTTTTTCACTTCATTAAACCTATTTCACGATATAAAAAAGCTCCAAAGCTAAATCTGCAGCCAACATTATTGACCGAACTGTATTCATGTCTGTTCATAGCTCATCTAGTTTTAGGAATGCAGCTTCAAACACCCCTCTGTCAAATTTTATATCATGCAAAGTTACATATTTTACTATTACTCCATAAAACCACCCATACCCACGTATCTCTGCTGGATCAGTCATCACAGTGCTACCACCGACGCTGTGTTACGCCATCCGTCCATGTCTACTGCTGTGAGAGCGTATGCACACAGGGCTGAAGCTGTGACTGATTCAACAGACTGCAACAACCTCAGAGGAACCCTGCCATTCAGCCGTTTAAATGGCACTGATTAGACCAAACAGCATCTGCAGTCTCACGCCCTCAACAGAATATCCAAGAATGAAACAAATGCACTGTGCACCATCTGGGAACAAACCGCTGTGTTCTCTCCAACTGAATCCCTCTGGCAACGGCGTTATCAGAGGCTTGTGAAGATTCAAATGTGGTAAATTTTCTCATCGTGACTATGATTTCTAATGTGATGTATTCTTTGCATTGTTCTGGAGCCAAGAACAACAACAGGAATTTATAAGGTTTCATTAGCTTTTCCCCAGTATTAGGTCCATTGGAAATCACTTTAACCACATTTATTTGCTGGGATCATCTGGTATAAAAATGGTGAAATCATTCTACTCTCTCCCCTGGTGCATAAGAGACAGTTTTCCCAGGTATTTGCAATACAATGTACAAAATATGGAACCTAACTGTTAATATTTGTGTTGAGTTTCATTCTTAACTATTCATATTTTTTAATAGAAATGACATATTAATAATAAAACACAGCAGCAAGTGAGAACACTAAAAGTAAGCATATTGGTCCCACACCAGGATAAATTGAGAAAATGACAGTACATAAGGAAAGAGGGACTTGCTTAAATGTAAACCAAAATCATGCTTGGAATAGATTTAGCAAGAATGGGCTGTGTTTATGCTGCATTGCTCCACACGACCCATCTGTGAGCATAATTTATACTTATTCTAAAGGTCCATGCTTGGGAAAGGAGGCTTTTTTCCTTCTCTGTCAGAATCATTGTTTGTGAATCATTTCCAGAGAAACTACACCTCGAGATACACGTCAGGTTTGAGATTTATGTTCAACAACAGTCTGTGGTGCTTTGCCGCTTTCTCTCACATTTATGCTCTTCAGCTTGAAGTCGTCCTCAATTTCATCTGCGCTGTCGTCGTCGGACACTTCCCCCTCCTCAACGTCTGCAGACAAATACGCAGGCAGCCTCTTCCCCTGGTAAGAAAGAGCAAGGACAATCAGCTTTAATGTTGTGTCTTTACACCGCAAAGGATTCAAGGGGAACAGTTTAGGAAGCAACATAAAATTGCAGACATATGCATGAGGAAATCATCCCTCACTTTCCTCCCTGGTGCTTTTTATTGCATTAATGAGCACTTACACACACAAACAGACATCTCGGGGACTCCTTCACTAAGCTACTGTGTGGGTGGGTGGAAGTACAGATATTCTTTGCCAGTCCCTCCAAAAAAAACACCAACATTTGGCACTGCCACAGTCAGCCCGGTCTTATCCTCTGTCTGTCAGCAAGCGCCACGAAGCTTTATGCGCTTTTCTTTATTGTCTTGTGACTCTTTGGTCTGTGACGCCGCTGGGGAATGGAGAGAGGTGAAAAGATGAGGGCAGGGAGAGGGAAGTTAGGAGAAAGGGGGGTTTATCGAACATCAATATTGCTCTTTTACTTTTACAGACACCAAGCCAGGAACGATTTCTTCTGATACAAAACATTTGATTGTGCTCTTGGACATACTGACAGTCTGCAGTGTCCATCTCTCCTTACTTGGCTTGATAGATGAACAGATTGTCTGGTGAGTCTGGACATAGGTCTTTAGTGTATTGAGTTGACACAGTAAATTCATGATGTCATAGATCCTCCATAACTCAATTCTGACCATTTGGAGGTTTATGACTCAAGAACTCAAATTAAATTTATCTGTTTTTTCCTGAACACAATTACAGTAACTTTGGGCCTGGATGTCCAGTCCGCCAGGATCACACAGAGATAAAGCAAACAGACCAAAGTATCTTAAAATATAGAAAGGCAACAAAATAACACATATGCGGTAAACATTTTATAATAAGGGGACATGAATTCCTGCAGTATCATGCTTAACTACTGATGTATTCATGCATGAATGCTTAGACTGCTGCCCCAGCGACCCGGCATGAATTCATGATGTATTAATGCATTTGTTGCTAAGATTTATCAGGAATTTCCCTGATTCCATGTGGTTTCATAGATGACGTCATTCATGAATTAAACCACTAACTACTCCAATGAACTATCTGATGAAAATGATCAAAGATTGAGAATGACTCTTGGATGGGAGTCCAGATGAATACAACTGAATATTTTTCTACAATGGAAGACTCCTGGACAAAAGAGAGATTACACCATCCGTTATAAGCTTTATAACCGTAAATCCATCACTTAAAATATAGGGCCTGGCAGTTACTTGTAGTTTAAGATGTCACCACTAGAGACACAATGTTATATTCAATTGCATAATATAGACAGATCTTTAATGAGATTGCATGTTATAATTTTGAAAGTTATTAGGCATAGTCAGCAATAGCATTGTGGGCTAGAATTGCATTTTTACTTACATGTCATGTGTCCACCTTTCACCTATATAATTTTGATGGACCAGTACGCCTCCCTCATTCCTCTCTCTTATCTTCTCTGTTTATGGAAAATAATTAGCTGCCTGCTGCACTCTCAGTGCAGCAACGCTTGTAATGTAAAAATAAGTACAAAGATAATGAGCACTTCTTTTCTCTCTTCTGACAAACAGAAGTGGTAGGCGTGTGTGCAAAATGGCTTATTTAAGAGTGTTGGACCATCAAATAAAAATTCATGGGTGGACTTAAAACAAAAGCCAGCATCCATCTGTCGCACAGGCTCACGACTTACTTTTATGAGTATCTTTCCCAGAAGACTTTGAGGACTGGGTAAGGTTCTGGAGTCGCCCGTCAACGCATGTCCAATGTCCAATTTATCTCCAAAGATTTCTCGCAGGTACTGGGCAATTTTCTTCTGTTGTTGGATATTACAGTGGTTCTCAATGGACAGGATTACTGGAAACCTTAAATTAGAGAAAAATAATGCTTAATATTAACAACCGTAAGGTACACATAAATTCAAAAAAATTAATTATTATTATTTTTATTTATTTATTTATTTTTTAAAGTGGCCCAATCACACTGTCTATATTTTTAGCCAGAGTTCTTTAAAAAGGTGCTTTAGTTTTTATTCAATGATGGAAAATACATTTTCATCCACACTGCATATAATGCAGTCGACCTAAGATACAAGCGGAACCACTAGGAGGCTGTGCTTATGCACTTAATTCTTTATATTTGAAGAACCAAAGACCTACGACACATGAGTACCTTTTAAAATACTTACAGTAATAATAATAATAATACCCGTTTACATTGCATTACATTCCACATTATATTCATTTTAGATAGACAAAATACTACAGGGCGCAGCAGTCTAAATATCACTTTTAACATTTTTATTGAGTAGAGCATGGTGAATTATTATGGTACGACTTGTACTAGTGTATGTTTAGGTCAAGTGTGTAACCACAATTGTGTGAGAGAGCTCGTGTTCAGAAACAGCAAAATGACTTGTGGCCTCAGTGAAACGCAGCTCAAATGTCAGGTTTGTCAGACTGGCAGCTCTGCCTCGGGGGACGCAACCTCTGAGCCGCGCACACACAAACTCTCAGTGGAAAGTCTTTTTTGCTTTTGCTATGTCCAAAATCAGAGAGTAGCAGGTACCAGGGGAGAGCAGTGATCCCTGTGATGTGAAACTGGTGATCTGTCTATTCAATACCATCCTCAGGTTATTAATCACATTAACAGGTGTTGGTGCTGATAAAATATGAAGCAGCAGGAGTTATTTCAAACGGCTCATCAAATGCTGCTGGAAATACACAGGTATCTCTTACTTAGAACTAACAAAACTGTACATTATTAAATTAAAAATACTGCCATTTTATTAGAGCATTTACATAATGCAATGTCAATCCTAACTTATTTCATATAACCATAATTGAATTTAATAATGTTTCTGGTTATTTATTTTCCATCTCCAAAATCCAAAATCAAGTATTTTTGAATGGCATACTACTTAAGGCCTAGATACAATTCCAAGTTTATTTTCGGTATATATATATCTGGTACATTTAAGCGTTACCACTTAAGGATTTGTTACAGAGAATGGTTTCTTCCATAAGTATAATGTGTGATGAATGTTTAAGCCACTGCCATAAGATAGATGCTAAATTAAGCTAATGTGGCAGCAGAATAGTTTGTTTGGGTATTGTTGGCCTCAGCAGAGACAAACGGGGGCTCCTCAGGGAAACACAGGAAGCAGATGGGACACTAATTACTGCCAGGATTCACAGTGTTAAAACATGGGACTCACTTATTCATGGGAGAGAAAAAAAAGGTTACAACTATAGGCCAGTGTACAGACATATTTTAAAATTATTTACAATTCTGAATCCCTGCCTAAACCACTGCCCCTTCCTTGGACCACTTCATTTAGACCAGACGTGTTCAAACTTCTTTCACCGAGGGCCACAGCTGGAGCAGAGGGCTTCAGACAATATGACAATATGACAAAAATTGGTCTGAGGGCCGTATTTGGCACCCGAGCTATACACCCCTGATTTAGACAAACCAGCAACACCTCACATGAGGAGCAGTTTTGGCCCTGACCCAGTTACTTGGCCATCACAATTTTGCTCTCACAAACTCACTGAAGTTCATACATTTACAGTACATGTTGAAAAGTCTTGGGCAGTGGGCATAATGTTATTAACAAATTGTAAGAGCTAAACTGCGCTGGGATTGGGGCAAGGGAGGGCCTTTCTGTGCAGAGTTTGCATGTTTCTCCACACGTATGTAAAGCTTCCCTCCTTTTCCCGATCAGCCCAAAAATGCACAGAAGGTCAAATCTTCCAGCTAAGATCCTAACCAAGCCTTGTAAAAAATCTGGAGATGGTTCCCCAGGTACTGGACTGCTCCTGACAGGTTGCTCCAGCGGCAATAAAGGATGAGTCAATCTCAGAGAATGAATTTCCCTCAGGAAGGATTAATAAAGCATACCTTTACCTTAACTCAGAACAATAATAGTTACTCATAATAACTAACAAGATGTCTGTTTAAGATCTGGTTTCAAGCCATGTAAATCATTAGAAAAATGCTTCACTTACTGGTTGTTCACAAAGGCGTGCTTATTGATGGTTTCAATGACAGACTTGAAGGGGATCTTTGACGTCAGAGTGTAGCCATGTTGGACCATTGGTTCTCCTTCAGGACCATCCCAACAGTCCACTGTACAAAACATAAGTCAATAAACATCTCCTCAACTACAAAAACAACATTGATATAATTGAACAAGTAGGTACCTTCTACACAGCGACAACCAGACTGTAGGACCCACGCATACATGTCTGTCTTTGAATGAGACAGGAGCTGGTCCCCTGTCAGGTACGTGTTGTGGGAGGAGGCGATGAAATAGTTACAGAGAGGCTGCTCCATATCCTGGTTCACCTCATTATGTAAAGGATTGAAGATATCACATGCTGGACTGCGCATGAAACTTGTGAATCCTGAAAAATACAACAAAGTTTTTGAGCAACATGCAGTATTCACAATACCCACAATACCCGGGCTGTGCTGCTTTGAAGCCACCGCTGCTGTGTTTGGAAGCCACTGTGCATTTGGGAAAATCAAGTTTTGAGATGGAACAGCATGAGCAAGTGGTTGAGAAGACTGAAGCATTTTATGATTAGAAAGAGCCAAGGAAGCACAAAAGGGAAATAAATTATTGTGAAATTGTGACATAATTATATGGAAAATCTAGGGTCAGAATAGATGTAAAACAAAATCATAAGATGTTCCCTGATATTCTTTTGTATGAGGTTGTCAGATCGTAGCATGTGGGGGCATGACTCTAGCAAAGGGGACCCAGACAGCCCAGCGTTAGTTTCACCCTTCATCTCAGCTCCATGTAAGTGTCTCCTCCATAACACCCTGTCACATGTGCCACTACACATTGCTTACACTGTGAATACATTCAATGCACTCTTTGTCTCCTGGGAGATGTTACACATCAGGGGGACTTTCCTGGTTAAATAAAGGTCAATAAATAAATAATAAGATTTCTGTGTGATGAACTAAAATAAATGAATTTCTATTCACTTTAATGAACTAATATGTACTTGCAATTGACAGAAAAAGTATCAAGGATACAAATACCACTATTAATTTTGAAAGGTAAAAAGGTATATAAATTCACAATGTAATGATTTGATCTAAACACGTTCATGTTAACTTAAATCAACTTAAATCAAACACTTTAATAGTTTACCTTCAATTCCCAAGATTCCTCTTTGTTTGTTCTCAATAGAATCCTCGAACTTCTCAATGATTTCTGCTGCATACTCTGGCGTCACATTTGTCATCTGCAAACACATAAGCGTGTTTTATTGATATTAATTATGCCCAATAAATTACCGGTAACACAGTTTAGACGCAATCTGGTTATGTTCAAATAATTGTGTCCATATAAGATAAATCATCATAAATCCCATACCAGGTAAGAAACTGAGGTGGGAAAACTTGGGTAGAAAATAAATTGCTGTAGAGGACAAGACAAGGGCCGCTTCGATACAGTTATTTTAGGCTTGAGAGATTATCTAAATGGAACAGGCCAGACAGAGAGTGTGACACACGACCAATACATTGGGGACGAAGTGGTTGGCCCTCCGAATGACTCGTGATTAAGGTGTCGCGGCTGTCTGACTTGACTAATAAAAAGATTCCAACTAAGGCGTGATGCTTGTGACAGTGGTTCTTCTAGCCTAACCTTCTGCTCGTTGTGGAGGAAAGTGGCCAGCTCTTCTGTATTCAGGTGGTCCTTCCTCTCACTGTAGGCCATCATGAGCAGGAATAAGTCTCGCCTCATTGACATCATTTTGTAGAAGACGGAGAACTCCTCGTACGTCAAAGTGCCCTGCTGGTCGTCAGTGTCCGCTTCCTGTGACAATCACACAATGAAATGAATGACTATATTGGTGACTGAATGTGTGCTAAAACAACAGCTTAGTGTGATCTAAGTATTATATGTGGTGCAGAGACAATAAAGTGTATAAAAGGTTTCTTAATATTCAGGTTGGAAGGTTGCACTGGGATATAAAGCAATTTGACAAACAGGAAGTCAGCACTTTTTGGCACTACAAAGATATTATGATTAGACATCTTGAGAGTTATAATGTGCAATATGAGCCAGAGTTATTATTCATTCAGAAATGTTAAACTGCTTCTTTCCATTAAGGAGGGAAACCTACACCAGCGACCTGCCGCTGCCTTATCAGTGGTGAGGGAGCGGCAGCCAGCTAACAATACGATTTCCAATAGGACGTCCATTACAGGGCTGTTAGGGTAAACAAAGTGGATTAGTTTCAGGTGAAACTGTAAATAGGATAGGCTATTATCAGGAGATTATGCCCAGTGAACAGGGCTTACTCAGAGTTGGATATCTAAATACATGAGTTTGCAGACCAAATATGTTGGTTGAAATTGACTTTTGGAAGAAAGTCGAATTGTCTTGTTTTTCTAAAGCAGTGTCCAGATGACTACAACAGAAGCTTTTCTCTACAATGGCAAACTCCTGCACAAATGAGGGATTAGACCAACTTGTTTCATAGGAGCTACAGCATTCACATGGCCACAATATCCATACATTTTACACTTTATACATACAGTTTCTAAATGTCCAGACAAATTTTAACTGTTGGCTTGTCATATGGCGCCAAAAAACATCCGGTGTAACCTAAGCCTACAACCAGGGCTGCTCAATTATGGAAAAAATATATATTTTGAAATGATTATTATGAATATTAAAATCATAACTTAAATCACAATTAGCCCCTCCAACCACCAACACACACACACACACGCACGCACGCACACGCGCACACACACACACACACACGCGCGCGCGCACACACACACGCACGCACACGCGCACACACACACGCGCGCGCACACACACACACGCGCGCGCACACACACACACACACATACACACACGCACGCACACATACACACACACACACACACACACATAATCTCAATTACTTGATTATACTTTTTTGAACACAATTAGAGCAATAATCAAATGTGTTATTGAAAATGAATTAATTGCACAACTCGCGGTCCCGTGATGTAAAGTGCTTTGAGTTCCTTGAAAGTCTAAAAAAACTTTATTAAATGTGACTATTTATTTATTTATTTACTAATAGAATATTGCTTTGAAGCTATGCCTTAATTTGTACTTGATTCTCCATGTAACATCATCCTTCATTTTGCATCCTCATTGACAGTCATATTATGAGATATATAGTATGAGAACATCTGCTGCCAGGTCAGTGCACCTAAATGACATGCAGATGTGTGCACAGGCACGGGGAGCAGATGGCCACATGTGCCAACTGACACCTTTTCCTTCCATCTTTAGCTTTAGAAACAAATTTAACAAAACAACACAAATTATGCTGCTGCATTATTTCTATCTGTTCTCCCTACTTATCCCTTACCTTCACCTTGCCCACATATGTATATACAGGATGCTCAGTCTAGTCTCGTCCCCTTTCTTCTTTAGGATCCAGAATCTCATATTACCAGAATTTCACTGGGGTCTATTTGTATCCACACTAAATCTAACAATACCAGCCAATGCCTCTATCACACTCCAGTAATGAGTTGGCTGTGGGCTCTACAAACCACACAAACCACACACACAAGTCCACAAACAGAGGGCAGGATGAATCACTATATTTGGAATTTACCAAGTTCCCAGTTCAGCAAAGCCAACCCCTGCTCAATGTCCAATTATTAAACTTAGACCAAAAAAGCTTCCTCTGCAATGTAATCTTATACCAAGTAATACTTTTCATGCAGGTAAAATAACACAATTCATTTGTGTGTCATGAGATTGCACAGTCCCGTATTTCAAATAAATCTGTAGAATACAATCTGGTTGAAGATGTAAAATATAAGCTATATTATGTAATATTGCTTATGGGAGATTGTATATGGTAGAAAAGCCCAAGGGAAAGTCAATATCACCTTGTTAATAACCATCGTAATGAAGGCTGCCTATTTATAAACACAATAGCAATAAGAAGGGGGGGAACAAATAAGTAATATGATATTGCATAAACCATTCCTATAGATAGATGTAAATGTTTTCTTTTCCCAGCTGGTAACTGTTAGACTTACCTGGAACATCTGCTTGACTTTCCTCCGGGGCAGATTGACGTTGAGCTTGTGGAGAAGTTGGTAAACTTCATCAATGTTCAAAAAGCCATCGCCATTTTTATCCGCCTCCTCAAACGTCTGCTTCATCCACGTTGCAAATCATTAAGGTAAAAAAACGTTTCCTAATGTCATTTGTGTTTACTCCTGTTTTTGATTATATAGAGCATAAAAACGTCGTGTTTTTTAAAAGGATATTGGTCGTGTGTTCGCTGGCGCCTGGCGAGAGAGTCTTCGTCACTGATCCCGGCCATCAGGTAGCGCAGGCCGGTGACCCAGGTCCGAGCCTCCTCTGAGTTGGATGTGACCAGATCCAGGGACTCCATGTGGTTTCCATGATAGATGGTGAAGCAGCAGGAAGGGTCCAGACTGCCCTCCGCCTGACGGTGAAAAATGTCCGACTGAACTCCCTCCGTCACTTTGTACAGTGAATCAATGGTGACTATAAAACGGAGAAAACAAAAATACAGCTCACAGAAAAATCATGAAAGTCAATCATAAAAGGGTTAAATGCTTAGAGGCATTCTTCTGGCAGCAGGGGAAAAGGCCATCACGAGGAAATGGATGACACAAACTGATTTAACAATTCACTCAATAGACGTGGTAACCGACATTAGAAAAATGGGGGAAAATGACATTTGGACTTGATTTGAAAATGGACCTTTTCGACAGACTTTGGTATTACTTGTGGGGTTTTTATTTTGCCTTTTCTTTTTGTTGTTCTGTCTCTCTGTGTGGTGCTCTATGTTTTAACTTACTAAAAAAATTGAACATAAATCAATAACAAAAACAGGGCAAGACCAGACAGAATAAAATAATAAAAAAAGACGAGGTATCCAAGGAAAAGAAAATTAAGGCGCACCAGGTCCGTCTATAGTTGATTATTATTATTATATACATGTTTTCCCTCAATTTTCCGTATAGATCAGTTATGGTGTCTGTACAGTCCTTAATCGTCGGCGCAATTTGTGTCATCCATTTTTTTGTGATGGCTTTTTCACTTGCCAGAAGTCCAATTCCAAAGAATCCACTTATTGTGTCCATGACAAGGGTTTTGAGGCCCAGATACATGGTGGTGTCAAAGATAGTCTGCAATGGCTTGAGTTGTTTATTTTATATGATTGATTTCTATTCAAGCATGCTCCTGGACAGTTCAATGTGATGATATTGCAATGCTGTTCTATACAGTTCAGGATATGTTTGCGGTCTAATCTACAGGCTTATTAAAGTACACATTCTGACATAATAACTGCAGTCTTTGTGATATAATATTCATGAAACTGTATTAAACTGTGATTAGTGGTGCAGCCCAATGTCAACCTTCTAAAACCCATTTATCTTAATTCCTATGTCAGTGCCTAAACATGCCAAAGCTTTTCCACTGTACAGTATCTGTGACTGAAAGGATGCCTCAAGCAATAAACTTCTGTTATAAATAGGCTTTCCGTTTTAGTAGAGTTCTCCCTCATGGTCTAATAGGATTGGAGCATAATGTTAGCTACAGCTTCAGGTAAATAACATTCTGTTCTACATTTCTACAAAGGACCATCCCCGCGTTCCACTTTACTTCCAGTTGTTTACCATTGGCTCTTACACATTTCACATGTTGTTTTCTAACCACCTGCCTAAATATGTCACCTTTTGTAATAAACTGTAGCGAACACGATTAAATGCTATTTTAATTTTTGCACTTTTTACACAATGCTGTTGCAGATATACTCATTTTAAAAAACATAGTTATTAGCATATTTTCACCAGTTCATATTATTTACTTTGTTCTAAAGGCTTCTGCACTGGGAATTAGCAGAAGTATCAATAAGAGGACTGAAATTGATTGGGGCATCTTTTATTTCAAGTTGTCTACATCATATATCTCACCAAACTGTTATTCAAATCCCAATAATCTACATTTACCTCCCTTAAATATCAGTATTCCCTACTCCCTTATCATAATCTCACTCTTTAGCCAACAAACAAAACTAGCAATGGGCAGCTGTTGTGCTTTTCTCTCAATAATATCAAATGAGAGTATCAAAGAGGCTTACAGAATGCTGACCTCCCCACACATGCACATTCAGGGTTCAACAGTTCTACTTGACAATGGTGGGCTGATGCATAAAACCACTCGATTTA
The DNA here is from genome assembly GCF_026437365.1 of Eucyclogobius newberryi. NCBI lineage: Eukaryota > Metazoa > Chordata > Actinopteri > Gobiiformes > Gobiidae > Eucyclogobius > Eucyclogobius newberryi. The sequence continues at coordinate 24,572,935 of NW_027315724.1, forward strand.
AAGGTGACAGCGTGGGGGTCAACAGTATAAAAATATAATCTCACATGAGCACAAGGCTAAACCATTCTGAGAGATGTTTTCCATTTTCTGCACAAATGAGATTTTCCCAAAAAGGTCTGACATTTCTGCATTAGAGGAGAATAAATGCTGTAATCTTATTATATGCGCCGCGGTTTGTTGCTCAAGACATAACAGCATAGCGATAGAGCTACAGAAAACAAAGCAATATGAATGTAATCATAGTTTTGTGTTTGTAATGAGAAGTATGAGAATGGGCAAAGCTACAAATAACATAACATTTGCATCGAAGCTTACTTTATTTAAATTCAGGAACTATTGTTGACATCCGTTAGCTACAATGCAATAAAAGAGTTAGTTTAGCTAAAGTGAAGAGTGCGAGGTGTCAACTTACTGGAGTCTAATAAACATTGTCTTGCAGTTGGTAATGTGAAGTAGTAGAGCAAACTAGTACTTTGTACACAACAAAGCAGGGCATGTGTCATGTGTGCTTCTACATATGCAGAGATATGGAAATGCGGAGGAATGCATGGTGTACTCACTCTTTGCCTTCTCGCTCTTGCGTGAGGGCTTCCAGCGGATGCACGAGCGGTGGTCGTCCAGGTAGAAGAGCCTCACCAGCCCCTTGGACCCAGCCTTCAGCTTCACCATCTGTGTCCCAGATTGCATCACACTCATGCATCGCTCCACTGCAGAGACAAACAGGGATCAGAGGGTCACTATATGAAGACAAAGGTAACAGGTGCCGCACTCTGAGACGACTCAGGAAGCAGTGGGAACAGGAATAGTGTGGTGCAATTAGCTATCGCCACAGCTGAGGAGACTGTGGGTCCAAGTTCTGACAGAGATACCACTGTGAGCTGACACAGGACGGGTCTGTACTGATCTATTACTGAGAGACAGTCCCAACCGGAACAGGACAATCTCTTCTTTGCTGTTTTCTTCCAAGTCAAATGCTGTAACTTACACTGTAATAAACTAAGTCTCCATCCACTGAGGAAATCTGTTGTTCTGCTGTTGTTTTTGTCTCCTTTGATGATATTGGCTCTGGTAAACATTGAACTTGCAGAGCCAAAACTGGATTCATTTTGAAACCACTTCTCTACTCTCTATTGTTTTAGCTTGGAGTCAACCTGCCTAAAACTAATTTAGGGACCGGGCAAAAAGTACCCATTACAAATGCTTCCAGCAAGGTTGGTCAAATACTTAACATATTTTGCATAGTTGTGGTAGATTTGTGTTGTTGTTTTATTGCTTAGCACTCACTAAAACCACTCAAACTTAACAGCTGGTGCACACTTAGATAACAGTAAAGAGCCAGGAGGATCACTACTTCATTAGCAGCGCGAGTCAATTCTCATACAACTAATGCAGAAAGTTTGGTTCAGAGCATTAACACAGAAATAAACCAAAATATCTTATATAATCACATTAGAGCCTGTGGACAGGAAGAGGGGATTATTTCCTCCAAAAGAGTAGTGTTCATGAGAACATTATGCATTGGTGTTTTGCCCATCAGCACATTCACAGAACCCTACTGTGACGTCCAGAAATGCAATTATTAACACTAATAACCATCTGTTCTTTGTGAAAACCAAATGAAATTGCAAATATGAAATGCAATATCATGCTGAAGGCCTAATAGTTGCCTTTTTAACACATATATAATAGTAATGATCACAGGAAAAACTGATTCACATCTTCAAATCAATCACTTGATGATGGCCATGCGATCCAGTGACACAACAAGATTCTGTGACAATGGGTACAAATTGTTGGAGGAAAATTGCCTCATCCTAATAGCATAATTGTGACTCATTGTTTGTTTTATATGGGGTTTAATGGCCAATTCAGATAGAAGCATTTTATATACAACATGCTGTTCTAATAATTTTGGCTAAACTGTTAAACTGTTGTGTTGAAGTGTTGACTGGAAACACATGGCGAGTCATCACACTAAAATGCAAGCACTGTTCTGAGTCTCTATGATCCAATCATCTCTGACTACAAATGGAATTATTTGAAGGGCACACTATTTTCTAGGTGTTTGACTCAAATCATTCCAATTTGATTTCTTATACAATATTGGCCCAGCTATTTGAACATACTCTCATCTGTGAGCATCCACTGCACTGTTCATTTATGCGTGAAGACTTCAAATGTGTCCTTAATGGGAATCTCTCACAGAACCAGGCAGCGTTTGGAGAATTACAAGGCAATAACATATAAAAAGAACAACAGTGAATCCCTTTAAATCTCTTTTGCGGCCATTCTGAGATAAGAAAATAAACAGCAGAAGTGTTCAATCAATGTTAACAAACAGAATAAGAATAACTAGCATCAAAATTAGTATTGGATAATTAAGGACAAACACAAGTATAATATCATAATAATTTACATAATGAGTTAGCTGATAGCCGTTTTTATTAAGAAATACATTTTTTTCACTTTTTTTAATTGGATATGACGGTATAGAGTGAAGAGCAGGGAGGATATTCGGCAAATTATTGGAGCTGGCAATCAATCTCACAACACTGAGGCCGGCGCAGAGCTTGGCGTAGGTGCTGGTGTTCAAACCACTCGACCATCAGGCAGACATGATCGTTTTAGCACTAAATTTAATCTGTACACATTCAATAAAAATGTATAGCTAAAATAAAGGAAAAGGCAAAAGATTAAAATTTGAGAACTGATGTTTCTCAGACACAAAACCAAACTACTGCACAGGGAAATGGCACTGCACTAAATATTGGGGCTATAACCTGCCAGTAAATTGGATACAATGGTCTAGAGAGTGTAAGCTTCAAAACAATGTATTATATGCCCAGGTGGAATATCGGCCAATGCCCATATTGACCCCATATGTGCTAAAAATACCTTTAATATGTTTTTTTGAGTCAGTGTGGATTTTGTTTAAACACACATAACACGCAAAAAAAAAAATACAGGTTTGTTTTTCCAAAGAGCTATATAGTTGTATTGTTATTCCTGAATGATAAACTCTGAACTAAGGTTTATTACAGGAGAAGGATACACAGAACTCACCACTGTGAATTATACTCTGAAGTAGGAGGCAATCATTGGGTGCAAGAAGAGAACAGCACTGCCTTTTCTTTGTTTATAAGGCTCTTGTTGGTATTTTGCCTGATTATTTATCATGTTTGCTAAACTTCAGATCAGAAGTATTCACTGCTTGAGATATCAGGATATTTTTATTTTACAACTGCACCGAGTCAACACAGAGACAGGAAAAAAGGCCTTCAGCAACTTTGATTCCAATTCCAATGATTATTTTTAAATTATTATTTAAAAGGATTATCCACAGTGCCGGAGAGCTCTGGTTTTACATGATTGTATGTATTTGTTAATATTATTTATTTGGATATCCTGTGTTTGTTTGTTTAATCTGTATTTAGTTTTTTTGACATGGCACCCATGAAAAAGAGTTAATCCTCATTGGGGTTTCCCTGTATAAATGAATAATACATCAAAAGAGGGTACTCAGTCCTAAGCATGGGTAAATGGTTGTGTGGAAGGGCATCTGGTTTAAAACAGTTTCCCAACCACCAAACCATGCTTGACGTCGAATTGTTAGTCACAAAAAAGAGCTACACGGATTGTAACGAGCCATCCCATGTAATCACAAAATCACCTCAAGTTATTTGTTGCATTAAATTTGCTCATGGTTGACTCACTTTTGTCTTTCATATTTCAGTGATATGATGTCTGAGAGAAATTAGCACGCTGCTTGTCCATACTTATTAGTCTGTCTGTGTCAATAAGCTTATGATCTTTGGAGGACACATCAAAGCTACGTCCCGACGCAGCCGCTCTTGTGATTCAAACAGATTTTAATAAGGTTTAGTGACAGGGACGATGCTCTGATGGCGTTGTGAACAAAGCTTTTCCTCACTGTGTGGTGCTCTATGTTTTAACTTACTAAAAAAATACCGGCCAGGGCACGGTGACAAGGACACAGCACCTGGACTTGGATTACTTCTCCATTGATCATTTCTATTGAATCTGTCACTCTGGATTGTTTCTCAAATACTCCATTTCTCCGTTGGCTGGTTCATTTCTATTGTAATGAGTTTGAATGGCTATTTCACAGTTGGCCAGTTCTGAGATCTCTGTTAAGGATGACGACTGCATGCATTATAATGTATTCACAACTACATACATTCATATGCAGCAGCATCTGCCCACTCTTCATGCAGTATTCATGTGACATAAGACAACCCATGCAGCTACTTCAAGTTAAACACTGCATTTTTATAGAAAATAATACTTGTGTTACACCAGGACAAGATCAAAGTGTTCTTTACTGTTGTTAACATGTATTTTTATATTATGATAATTGTTAACATTTATTGTTTCTGCTTGACTGGCCAAATAAATCACATTTAAGCGCACTAACCTTTTGCAGGCTTTTCAACAACAAGCTCAAATTAGCATAAATAATACAACCTGCTCGTGCATGTAATTAATGTAATGGCTCGTTAAAACAAGCTTCCCTGCTGTTTTCAACGTACGGCAGTGAAATTGTGGAATCGGTTAGTTTGGTAATAAACAAATATAGAATTAAGCTGTACTGTTTTGTGAATTAACATGAGATTACTAAATTTTTTGTACATAGTTATAAAAAATACAAACAAAGCTTTAAGCGTTCAAAAATATGAATAACATTGTTTTGTCAACTTACCACAATGAGGAAGCCGACTTTTTTGTGGAACAGCCACAATGCCACCAACATGGTAAATATTCCTCGCCAGCAAAGTCGCTACAGTCAAAACAGTCGATTTTCCAGGATTTGCTTTGCCATGAAAATGTGAACGCATCGTACTATTGCCAGACAGAATGTTCGGACCCAGGACTGAAGAACAAATATCTTCCATTTTTGGTTTAAAACCCTCTGCTTCAAACCTTAAGCCTCACCTGTGGCTCAGATTACACAGTGTCTGATTCAATCCGGAAAAAAACAGAAAATATCTCCCAAAAAATCTGTCCGCTTCCCATGTTCATGCGCTGTCTCCTGACCTGAACCTAATCTGACTGTCTAAAATACCCCTCCTCTTGCTCTGCTCTCTGATGTTTGTGCAGTGCTTATCCCTCAACGCGGTCCACCTAAAAGACCATCTATGCCAACTCCAAACCATAGTATCATTGTACCGTGATTAAAAAGAGTGCCAGATGTGAGTCTCTGGATATCAGCGTAGTTTGTCAGGGAGAATACAGGGGATAAGAACTATGACATAACGCAGCATGATAATACGGCGGCAGCAGAAGTAAGCTTTAATGGATTGACATGTGTGTTGCTAAAGGGAGACGCAGTGAAACGCACAAGCAGCACATCTGTCCATCTTGCACTAAACACCCCCTTCCTACTCCCCCCTCAGGCACGAGTCCTCCACACGCCCACAGACCACTGTTGCCACTGACAGTTCATTATGATGATTACTGCAAGCACAAGCAGCAGCACCGCAAACACTGCATGAAGAAGAAGAAGAGGAGAAGTTTTTAAATGTTAATTGTCATAAACTTGTACCATACTTGTAAATTCTCATTATTTTCATGTGTTGAATAGGATCTGCTTTAAGGATTAACTTTCCTTTGGGCCTTATAGCTCCAGGACCACAGCAAAATGCTTAAATGCAGCGATTTGCAATTTTGCTTAAAGGGGACATATTATGTAAAATGTATGATTTTTTAAGCACGTTATAAAAAACATCAATGCACAAACATTGTTTTTCTAAGGTCATGCATCTTGTAAGTTCCAAGATGTATGGCACAAGCCACAACCAGACAGTAGGAGAAAACACAGACAACCTTTTTCACCTCATGTAATCCATCAAAGCCCCTAAAAACATTTCAGTTACATTATCTTCTTTCCACCTTTTCCCCACAGTTTCTCTGAGGACATTCACACATCTTCAATTCAATTATTCAGACGCACGATGCAGTGATGGATGATGACACCTGGAAAAACGTGAGTCGAATTCAGTCAAATGGGACAAATATGGTGAAAATATACGATAACTGTTTGGCTGACTGTAGGTCACTTCAGGAAGCGCACCAGGGATTAAAGCTTTGACAAATCATTAATCGAGTCCTCGTACAGGCTACTGAAAGACAGCTAAGTTCCTGTGGGGAAAGCCATTTGGGAAGAAAGTCATTTTAAGTACTGTCACAATAAAAGGCCATACTCAGATAGGAAAAAAGCTCTAGGAAATCTCAGAGCTACAAAGATTATCTAATTAATAGCAGTAACAAGTCAAATGTGTTTGAGTGTTCCCCCCGAGTCAGAGCTCTATCTCAATAAAAAATAAACACATGGCAAGTATAATGTATTCAGCGGCAATGCTGTGAGGGGCTCCCTGAGTGCTGTTCAATACTCACATCAAAGGAGAATATGCATGTGAGATAAACAACAGTATGTGCACATCCGGCGGCTTCCACTGCTCTGGGTTCAAAGCACGTAAACTAGGATACTGTAGTATCTTCAGCGGCACAGCATAACCATCCACCATTCCACATGGGCTAAATTATATGGTCTGTCTGCTTATTCAAATCACACCAAAGAGGGGCTACGTCAGTGAGAGGACCAGGCTGTCAAGAGGACACAAGGAGAGGAAATAAAAGCTGTGGTTATGGGTAATTTGCTTTTCCTCCCCTCTCTCTCGCTCACACACATATGCAAGTAAACAGGTATGGAGTCCGTTATATACACTTTGGCCAGCTGGTGCTTTATGATAAATAAAGTCTTCAAGGCCGTTTTACTTTATGTATTTTTATAAGTGAAGCACCAAATTTGCTTTTGCCTTTTGCCAACAAAGTTTACACAGCAATCTGCTGCCTACATGTCTGGACTAGGACTGGTAAAAAGAACGTTATAACAATGTTGGATGTGAAAAATGACAATTATTAGTATCTGACCGCATCATATTGACAAAGCAAGTTAAAGAACTATAAAACACTTTAATTATCTAATTCATTTAGGGTTTGTTTGTTTGTTTGTTTGTTTTTAGGACTAAAGCAGGAATAAACTAGGTGTAAACCAGGACCAGACCTAGGCAAAATAAGCACTTGAACATTAAGAGATGGACCCAATAAAGACTAGAACAACAAAGTATGTCCAAAAGAGGCAAACCTAAAGTGCATACCTTCAGCATTCAATATAATTCCGCCTAAAGAGCAGAAGAATGAAAATGATGAACTGAGGAGCAGTCCCCTCCTGTGAGTTAGCTGCTCTGCCCTGAAGCCAAAGAGAAAAGGAAGAGAGAAAATAATGGTAGCAACATGCTGAGTATCATCATCATGCAGCGCACATTTTTCTTTTGCATTAAAGCATGTTGAATAGAGAGTAGAACGCACGCCTGCCCCATGTATGCAGTTCTCCTTGTGTCATTTTCCTTTTTTTTTGTTTTCCTTCTGTGTCAAAGTGTTACCAAAATGAATAAAAACTACCACTCACAGACACAAAGTTGGGAGAGGAAAACCAGCGAGCTTCAAACAATTCCAGCACATCTTTGCTTTCTAAGTGACAACAAAGAAACTGAATTTTGATGAGAAATACAGCAAACAGGCTTTTCTTAATAGCCCTGGGACCACCACGTCTTCAAATGTGCCATCACTGACCCATACACTGTCACTTTGGTTGTGTGGCACTTGGTTGTGCGCTTGAATCATCCACTACAACTAAAATCCACGCCGCCTCTGTCGTTGTTGGTGTATTGAAGGTCTACGACTTCTCACTGTGGCGGTAGAGATGTTCCCATTGACTCAACATCTCAAGCCCAAGAGCACACATGCTTCTTAAATAACAACGTTGTGTTTTTTTTTTAAACACAAAAGGCTGAAGTGCAGAAGATTATATAGGATTTTCTGCCCCCTAGTGCCAAAATCCAAGGGGTATTTTCAGCACCAGGGACAGTTTCTTAATTCTCTCCTTGATTTTCTGTCAACATTTAGACAGGGCAATTCTCCTTGACAATGAACCATACTACTTTGTAATCCCATTTGCTGGTTGCTTCTTAAAAAACAAAAACAAGAAAAACAAGTCACAATTTATAACACACAACGTTTCCATAGAAAATGCGCATAGTGAAGGAATGCATGCATCTAATTGTATCTCACCACACGATATAATAACGGTATTTATGAATCTTACCCTTTTCCAGATTCAAATTTCTGCAAACTTCAAGTTCAGCCATTTATTACAGGAGTCGTCTGCCTCATATAATCCGTCGGTGCGCTCTGGGTCGCATTGTATCGCCTTGGTGTGGTTACATGCCTTTAATCCATGTTCATTTCAACCGCGCCATAGTGACACTTTTTCCTTTTTGCCAAAACGAAAATACGAGTGCAAATGCGCGTGTGCATCAGTATTTTGGAGCGTTGGTCACAGACGATCCGCGGCGCATCAGTCTCCAGCGCGCGCACGGTCCCTCTATCCGCCAGACGCGTTGGGCATTGGTAAAAAAGAAAAAGAAAAAACGCGGATCCTTTACGCGCCCTGAGTGCTGGTTGGCATGCAAGAGCTTACACGCGGCAGAGGCTGAAGGAAAAGCCCCAAAGACCCTCGTATATTGCACGGGCTGGCCGGTTCCCGTTAAACTGCCTCCCAAACAAACATGATAAGATTCTCACTGTCAGCAGCTCCTCCAGTTTGCGCTAAGCGGAGGAAAGTACCCAATGCGCAGATATATGACCCACTTTACACCTTCTCTCCCTCTCTCACCAGCTCAAAGCGGATTCTTGCATGGAGCTGGAGACAGGCTTCATCAGAACATAAAAGGTCCTCTGTGATGCGCGCAGAGGAACCAGGGCGATGTAAAAGACTGCTTCTTCTTAATGAATATGATGGCTTAGAAGCATGTCCACCCGACGTGTCATTTGTCCAGTGGAACTTTGGTCCAAAGGGAGTCTCTTGTCCGTTGGTGCACATTCAAGCCTTTTACATGGTGATTGCGTGAGTCAATTAATTAGAGGCAGAACCACGACGGTTCAAACACGAGGCAGAGGTCACGATCGATCAGTCCTGTCTAGAAGTAAAGATGTGTCTGAACATCAATGTCAATCAAAAGGTGACGTTTAAGCATGAGTAGAAGTGCATAGCGATGACCTTTAACCTACCTCCGGTTGTCCTCAATAGTTGTTTTTTTTAATTGCCAAAACATTTTAGCAAAATCACAAATGATACAATCTTCTCCTTTTGTGAATTATACAAACTTTAACTCTTAAAATCATAATTGAAATTCTGAAAAACTACAAAAGCCCCAGCAAACTGATCTGTCAGTGCCTTACAGATCAGCTTCTATCTCACCAGTGATCTCTTAATGTTCATTTACTCTTTTGCATAAGAAACTATTTAAAATCCTCTCAGAGGTGTAATTCAAATGTAAAGCTCTCTTCCTCCACACCTGCCTGATCAGTCAGCTGCCCCCCCCCTCTCTCTCTTCAAACACACCAATGTGATTTATGCACCATGTCAAACACATGCAGGACCCTTAAGTCTCTCACAAAAGATGGAAACATTCAACAAGGTCTAAGAAAGAGGAGTCATCGGGCTGCAAAACCAGAAAAAGTATATGATGCAAAAAGCTAGATGAGACATACGAGAAGTCAGCAAGCATCTTGCGTCAGAAAATGGAGACACTGTTCAAACTTGGATTTTATTTATTTTAAGCCAATGGTAAGAATTTTAAGAACACGAATCGTAATCAAAATAGTGTGAATCCACAAAAAGGTGCAAGCATGCCATAAATTCACACTTTCCATCAATAACAATAACTAAAAAAAAAAAAAAATCTGGCACAAAGGTGGTGTGGAATAGCTCATATGGGGGAAGTCAAAGCTAGAATGATTGCAGATGCAGAATCACAGTATGCCAAGGGACAGGTGAATTTTGTGACAACCTTAAAAAAGAATTAACAACATCACTGAAACACATCTACATATGTGATCATAACACAACTTTGACCTGTTTTTTGAGCTATACTCTTGTTCACAACACCCAAGCGTTGACAAAGAACCAGAACCAAATCAACTAAATCTAACAGCCACGCTTCCTGCTTCTAAACCGATAGTGTCCTACAGTACATGCTACAGAGTGACAAGTTTATTAGAAGAGAAGGAGCTCACCGGGACAGGCTGCAGTCATGTCTCCCTTTGGTGCGACAGCCAGCAAAACATTTCAAACATTTGTCAGACAGATGTGGGTGCAGCCTCAACACCCCAAATCTCATTAGTCTCAGATAAAAGTGATAGTGCAACATGCCTGCATTTGTGCTCCATGGGGAAATGGCTATGGTTTGATATAGTCAGTAATGCTATATAGTGTCCACATTGTACTGAGGAAAAGTCTCCCTCTGCTGTCTATTCACCTGATGTACAGTTTGAACGCACGTACAAAGAAGTTTACCTTGGAAGATGCTGTTGTTGGTCAGAAAGTGCCGGCGATACTGAGGCTCTCCTTTTTGGTTCATTACTCGGGAGGTCATGGTGAAACCGGGGCAGATGTGGTGCAAATGTCCTGCGAGAAAGAAGAAATACACATTTTATTCAAATTGTCAATTGTACACTTGCAAGTAAGGATGTCTGGATTACTTGTTCAATCGATAATTGTGATTATTCAGTGATTAACCATGATTTTAGAAGCAAAATGTTGTATTTTTAATTAAATCTATAATTTGAAAATACATCTAAATATAAAGTTTTTGTCACATTCATGTAACTTTTTCCATTTTGAAAGTTCAATTTTATAAAGATTGTCACAAACCAGAAGAATAGTGACATTTTAGACAGTGGGAATGGAAGAAAATGAAAGATTTCACTGTTGTTTGGTAATAAGTAATCGTTAATAATTGTTAAATTGTGATGTTTTTTCAAGCAATAATTGCAATTTTTCCTTTTTCCTGTGTATCATTACTAGAGGAGATGACTCAAACTCACAAAACGTGTTCATCTACTTCTCACTTCCTTAGCAACCTCAGCTTGTTCAGGTCGCCCATTTGACCCCGTCTCACCTTTCCAGGCATTAGCTTCCATTTGTCTTGCCTCGGTTTATGATTACCATTCACACCGGATTTCCAATTTTCCACTTCCAACTCCACCAAATCATTTGTCATAGCTCTCACCTGTTGCTTGTCCATCGCCCACTGATTTACAACTCAGCCCTAAAACCACCCGCAGGTTTGACCGTAAGTTTTCTAGTGTTTTGGGAAATGACTGTCTGTGGTTCAGGCGTCTTTTCTGTGACGCTGCCACGGACACCGTTCAGGAAGTGATTGATCCTTGTGTGTTTTCAGCGGTCAAGTATGGAGTTACTGGCTGTGTCAATAAATCACAGAGAACACTACTCCTGAACGTTTCACAAATGACCACCACAGGAAAAAATGATGCTCACAACTTTATGATTCTCCATATTTTAAATACAATGTACATAGAAATAAGTGCAGGCCAGATAGTATTGTCGTGTAAGAGAATCATTGCCATCTGCGATCTGCTTGGGTCTTTTAAATCAAGAGGTCTACAGCCAACTGTCCTGTCCGTAAAAGTATGTGGTTTGGAGCAAGATACAGAAAAATCTACTATTTGTTGTGTTAGCTTTCTTGGTTATTTTCAGGAAATTAATGTAGAAAACCATTTTAAATCAATTAAATAAAAAAGAATTGAGATTGTTCAAACTGAGGGTGAAAAAATATTAATGTTTTGACTGATCGCCCTGCTATAAATGTTATCCAAGTACATGTAAACATATTCATTACTACCCACACCGCTACAACACAACTACAAGTGCCAAAGTAAAGAATCAAAGCAGGAGGAGCACTTGGATTCCGCCTCATTCCGTCCTTCCCCAGTCTTATTCCTATTTCACGCCAAAAAATCCTTTAAAAAATGAAATAGTAATAAATATGATTTTGAATTATAAACAAGAAAATACACATCAGAACATGACCGGCTCATTATCTGAAACGAGTCAATATTGCAAAGATATTATCACAGTTTTATGGTGTTTGTGTGAAAATATATGGTAAAAGTGATCTTTATACAATACACATCGTTGTCCTATTACAATCTGAAATAACGGTCTATTGTAACTAAATCACTCTTTCCATTTAAAGCCTATATGGCATGTAAAGAGGTTAGTCATGGGGATATTGTGAGTTCTTCTTACTGCCTCACTGCAGTCACATTCTACATTAATTATGTTATTATGTGCAGGCTGCCAAAGATATGTCTCTGCACCAACAGATTGAAAAATACTAGGCAAATTTAAAAACAAATAGGTAGACAACATATAGAGGCGTATTTCTCTGGCCTGACAGGATAAAGATAATCAATATATCTGTTTGAATTTACTTCAGACAGATATTGTAAAAGGGCAGCATCTGTCATGAATCGACATAATGCAAATGAACACACTTCTCTTGATCATTATATTGACAGGCTCATGAGCTGGCTTTGTGC